>NC_064630.1:195394899-195717399 GCF_023864275.1 Schistocerca cancellata | reverse complement strand
TATGCAACTTTCTTTCAAGGGTCTGTCAAAAACCAGAGCAGAACTGTTACTGTACTTAACTGGTGAATCATACCTTCATACCCGTCATTTGCCTTACAGCTGGTTTGGTAGTTGAATAACATGTAGACAAACAAGATTAATTTGTATTGTATTGTATTGTATTGTATTGTATTGTATTTTATTGATCCAGGCAATCATAGTATTGTACAGCTGTACATATGATATTGGATAGGTCAAGAGAGCTATTTACAAGTAATTTTTACAAATTGATTTTTACATTATTTTGTAGCAAGGAAATTATCTATCTTAAACAAAACAGTTAATACAAATTTTTACAAATTGATGTTTACATTATTTTGTAGCAAGGAAATTATCTATCTTAAACAAAGCAGTTAATACAAATCATAGAACTGTAAGGTTGTACATATGATACTGGACACGTCAAGGGAACATATTTACAAGTAATATTTAATAAATTGATTTTACATTATTTTGCAATGAGGAAGTTAGCTATCTTTAACAAAACAGTAAATACAAATGTTGTATGGTAAAATACAAACAGCCAATACAAATGTAATAGTAAAGTAGTCCAGTGTATTTCATAGACATGCACAGTATATAGTAATCCAGTATATTTTATAGACATGCACAGTATATAATTTTCAGACCTAATTGAACATTTCTCATATTGTTTACATTTTTAACCCCTTTCAAAAAAATGATCAACTGCATAAAAACAATGGTCCAAGAGATATTTTTTTAACTTATGTGAGAAGGCTCTTGGGTTCTTTGTTGCTTTGATTTCATTGGGTAAATTATTATACATTTGTATCCCAACATTTAAAACACTTTTTTGGTAGCAGGTAGTTCTGGACTGAATCATGTTGTTGTTTTGGTCTTCAGTCTAAAAACTGGTTTGATACACTTCTCCATGCTGGTCTATCCTGTGCAAGCCTTTTCATCCCTGCATAACTACTGCAACCTAAACCCATTCAAACCTGCTTATGATATTCAAATCTTGATCTCTTTCTACAAATGTTACCCTCCACATTTCCCTCCAATACCAAACTGAAAATTCCTTCATGCCTCAATATATCCTGTCAATTGATCTCCTCTTTTAGTCAAGTTGTACCATACATTTCTTTTCTCCACAATTTGGTTCAGTATCTTCTCATTAGTTTTGCAATCTAACCACCTAATCCTTGGCATAACTCTACAACAAAACATTTCAAGAGCTTATCTTCTCTTCTTATTTGAACTGCTTATCTTCCATGTTTCACTTATATACAAGGCTACACTCCAGACGAATGTCTTCAGAAAAAACTTCCTAGTAGTAAAATTTATATTTGGTATTAACTAATTCCTCTTTTCCAGAAACATTTTCCCTGCTGTAGCCAGACATAGCTTTATATTCTGTCTATCTCAGACATCTTCAATTTATATTGCTGTTCAGATAACAAAACCCATCAATTACTTTTAGTTTCTCATTCCCTATCTATTTCCCTTGGAACTGTTTTATTTAATTTGTTTTCCCTCTGTTGCCCTGCTTTTAGTTTTTAAGTTCATCATATAATCTCTTTTCAAGACACTATTCATTCCATCCAGCTGTTCTTCCAAATTCCTTTGTTGTTTTTGACAGAAGTAGGTGTCATTGGCAAAACTTAAAGTTTTTGATATCTCTTCCTGAACTTTAATTTCCTTTCCAAATTTCCACTTGGTTTTCTACATCTACATCAATACTCTGCAAGCCACCTGACGGTGGTATACACATTGCATAACATATTCTATATAGGCTGCAGCACTGCCTCAATCCCTCTCTCTTTCATGCTTCTGATTTGTGTAACTGCACTCCATTTTCTGTGCAAGTTGTAAATAAGATTTTACTTCTCAGATGTTTTATGTCTATTACCCCCAGGATTTCAAACAGTGTAGTCTAATCAACATTCACAAAATTTTTCTCTAAAATAGGAATGCTGTAAAATGTAGGTTAGCCTTTCTTCAGTCTATGTCAGTATTGTCACACATGTTCCTGCATTTCCAGGGAATCCAAACTGATCTTCCCCAATGCCAAGTTTTATGTTTTACTATTACTCTGTAAATAATTCATGTCTATATTTTGAAATCAATATTTATTGAACAGACACTTTGGTAGTATTCAGACATGTTACAACATCCCTTGTTTGGTACAAGAATTATAACATTCTTACTAAAGTCTAAGAGTATTCTGCCTGTCTCATATATCTTTCACACCTTTTCTAATGGCTGGCTCTCCCAAGAATTCTGTGGGAAAATGTGTCTACTTGAGGGGCTTTGTTTCTACTTCAATCTTTCAGTGCTCTGTCAGATTCTTCAAATAGCATCAGATCTCTCATCTCACTTCATCTTCATCTGCTTCCTTTCATCTTTCTCTAATACTGTCATCATGTTTATGTACTTTGTATAGTCTCTCTAAATATTCCTTCCTCATTTCAGTGTTCCCTCCTTGTATAGTCTCTCTAAATATTCCGTCCACATTTCAGCGTTCCCTCCTCCCGTACGGTAAGTCTTCTCTGACCCGCAGTTCTGGGTGACTTTCCCAAAATCTATCCCCTTTTCTTATATGTTTCCAGTCCTTTTCCTTCACTGTTCTTCCTTCCCCTTCAACCCTTCTGCCTGAAGAGGAAGCCACTGGCTCTGAAAAATTGCCAATTATAAGTCTTTTATGTGTGCAATCTGCTGCCACTTGGTGACTAGATTTTTTATCTATCCAACTTAATAATCTCAACAACCTCTGGTTCTTTCAGTGTATCATGGTTTCATCCCCTCAAATTCCTACACTTTTGCAATTTTTTAGGGTTAATTTGCAGTTCATAACGAATAAGTGATGGTCAGAGTCGATGTCTGACACAGAAATGTCTTGCAGTTTAAAATTTGGTTGCTAAATCTCTGTGTTACCATTATATAATCAATCTGAAACCTTCATTGTTCCCATGTCTCTTCCACATGTACAGTCTTCTTCCAGGTTTACGAAACCAAGAGTTAGCAAATTGTTACACTAAGCTCTATAAAAATTTTTAAAGGTCAACTTGATCTGTTATTCCTTTCTGCCAATCCATGTTTTCCTGCAATTTTTCCTTTCTCCTTTTCCTACTATTGAATTCCAGCCACCCATCACAATTAAATTTAATCTCCCTTAACTATATTTATAATTTCCTTGACCTCATCATAGGTTCTTTTAATCTGTTTGTCATCAGGACAACTACCTGGCATATAAACTTATATTATTGCAGCAAGTGTCAGCTCTAAGTCTATTTAGGCTACAATAATGTGTTCACTGTGCTTACCCACATTCATAATTTCTTATTCATTAAGAAGCCTAGCCCCTCCATTCCTTGTATTTGATGTTGTGTTGATAACCCTGTACTGACCTGACCTAAAGTTCTGTTCTTCATGTCCACACTTCATTAATTCCAACTATATCTAACTTCTACCTATCCACTTCCCTTATGAAACCCTCTAATGTAATTACTCAATTAATTGATCTAACAGGCCAGTCTTTGTCCATTTTATTGTTCCTAATTACATTTTCATGACAACTATCAATTTTATGTTAAATGTTTTTTGCTCTATTCTAGTTTTGTAAACATACTCTCTTAGCTTTGTCATGCTGGAGTGCCTCAGTAGCCTGACGCAACAGCTCCATGTTACAACATGAACTTCCACTTAAGACAGCAATCATTCTCATGTTCAGACAGGTAAATCATAACTTCTACATACTGTGATTCCTCCAGAATTGGATTTTGAATAGTGAAATACCACTGAATTAATTTCTTTTAAAATTATAATACTAGCAGTGGAAACTACTTCATTATAAAGTTGGTACTGATAGCTCTGTAATTACTTGTGTCTATGAAAAGAGACCCATGTGATCTAGTGAGAAATTTTTCCGAATTCATTTGGGTGAAAACAGAATTAAGGTATCTGAAATGGTTCTGGAAATATCTGTGATGAACAGCTTAGCTGAATCACCCTGTATATAGAACACATCACATCACATCACACACACACACACACACACACACACACACACACACACCCACACACACACACACACACACACAGTTCCTTCTAAAAAACTGATATAAATTTTGCACACACATTTATACATATTGATACAAAACTTATTGCCTAGTGGTCGATAAAGAAGTAAATAAAATATAAATAAATTTAAATCAATGCCTTTCTCAAACGTACATACCCATGATGTTTGATGACCAAAACACTTATTGCCTAATGATGGATAAATAAATAAATAAAATATACACTATCTGATCAAAAGTATCTAGACATCTCCAAAAACATGCATTGTGCTGCCACCTACTGCCAGGTACTAAATACCAGTGACCTCAGTAGTCATTAGACATTGTGAGAGAGCAGAATGGGGTGCGCTGGGGAACTCATGGACTTTGAACATGGTCAGGTGATTGGGTCTCACTTGTGTCATATGTCTATATTCGTGATTTCCACATCTTAAACATCCCTAGGTTCATTGTTTCTGATGTGATAGTGAAGGGGAAACATGAATGGACATGCACAGCACAAAGGCATACAGGCCAACATCATCTGTTGACTGACAGAGACCTCTGACAGTTGAAGAGGGTCGTAATGTGTAATAGGCAGACATCTATCCAGACCATCACCTCAGAAATTCCAAACTGTATCAGGATCCACTGCAAGTACTATGACAGTTAGGCACGAGGTGGGAAAACTTGGATTTCATGGTCATGTGGCTGCTCATAAGTCAGAAAATGCCAAAGGACACCTCGCTTGGTGTAGGGAGCATAAACATTGGACAATTGAACAGTGGAAAAACATTTAGTGGAGTCACAAAACACTGTACACAATGTGGTGATCTGATGGCAGGATGTGGGTACGGTGAATGCCCCATCCCTTGTTGTTTTGCATGGCACTATCATAGCACAGGCCTACATTGATGTTTTAAGCACCTTCTTGCTTCCCCCTGATGAAGAGCAATTCGGGGATGGCAATTTCATCTTTCAACACAACTGAGCACCTGTTCATAATGCACAATCTGTGGCAGAGTGGTTACAAGACAATAACATCCCTGTAATGCAGCGGCCTGCACAGAGTCCTGACCTGAATCCTATAGATCACCTTTGGGATGTTTTGGAATGCTGACTTCATGCCAGGTCTCACCAACTGACATCGATACCTCTCCTCAGTGCAGCACTCCATGAAGAATGGGCTGCCATTCCCCATGAAACCATCCGGCACCTGATTGAACAGATGCCTGCAATCAGTGGAAGCTGTCATTAAGGCTAAGGCTGGGTCAACATCATATTGAATTCCAGCATTACTGATGGAGGGTGCCATGAACATGTAAGTCATTTCCAGCTAAGTGTCTGAATTCTTTTGATCACATAGTGTAAATTAATTTAAATCAAATCCTTTCTCAAACATCTACATATCTAAGATGTTTGATGACAAAAACAACATGTGGCTATACAGTTTAGTAACATTCAACACAATATGCTTGAAAGCAAAACACATATATGGGCAGAAGGACTGAAGCTACATTTTAAAATGTCAGTTTTGTTGAATATAAATATGCAACCATGAAAAAGACTGAACTTCTCTTTTCATCATGTCTCTCTCATTTCACTAATAAAACATACAATCCTGGAAATGGAAAAAAGAACACATTGACACCGGTGTGTCAGACCCACCATACTTGCTCCGGACACTGCGAGAGGGCTGTACAAGCAATGATCACACGCACGACACAGCAGACACACCAGGTACCGCGGTGTTGGCCGTCGAATGGCGCTAGCTGCGCAGCATTTGTGCACCGCCGCCGTCAGTGTCAGCCAGTTTGCCGTGGCATACGGAGCTCCATCGCAGTCTTTAACACTGGTAGCATGCCGTGACAGCGTGGACGTGAACCGTATGTGCAGTTGACAGACTTTGAGCAAGGGCGTACAGTGGGCATGCGGGAGGCCGGGTGGATGTACCGCCGAATTGCTCAACACGTGGGGCGTGAGGTCTCCACAGTACATCGATGTTGTCGCCAGTGGTCGGCGGAAGGCGTACGTGCCCGTCGACCTGGGACCGGACCGCAGCGACGCACGGATGCACGCCAAGACCGTAGGATCCTACGCAGTGCCGTAGGGGACCGCACCACCACTTCCCAGCAAATTAGGGACACTGTTGCTCCTGGGGTATCGGCGAGAACCATTCGCAACCATCTCCATGAAGGTGGGCTACGGTCCCGCACACCGTTAGGCCGTCTTCCGCTCACGCCCCAACATCGTGCAGCCCGCCTCCAGTGGTGTCGCGACAGGCGTGAATGAAGGGACAAATGGAGACGTGTCATCTTCAGTGATGAGAGTCGCTTCTGCCTTGGTGCCAATGATGGTCGTATGCGTGTTTGGCACTGTGCCGGTGAGCGCCACAATCAGGACTGCATACGACCGAGGCACACAGGGCCAACACCCGGCATCATGGTGTGGGGAGCGATCTCCTACACTGGCCGTACACCACTGGTGATCATCGAGGGGACACTGAATAGTGCACGGTACATCCAAACCATCATCGAACCCATCGTTCTACCATTCCTAGACCGGCAAGGGAACTTGATGTTCCAACAGGACAATGCATGTCCGCATGTATCCCGTGCCACCCAACGTGCTCTAGAAGGTGTAAGTCAACTACCCTGGCCAGCAAGATCTCGGGATCTGTCCCCCATTGAGCATGTTTGGGACTGGATGAAGCGTCGTCTCACGCGGTCTGCATGTCCAGCACGAACGCTGGTCCAACTGAGGCGCCAGGTGGAAATGGCATGGCAAGCCGTTCCACAGGACTACATCCAGCATCTCTACGATCATCTCCATGGGAGAATAGCAGCCTGCATTGCTGCGAAAGGTGGATATACACTGTACTAGTGCCGACATTGTGCATGCTCTGTTGCCTGTGTGTATGTGCCTGTGGTTCTGTCAGTGTGATCATGTGATGTATCTGACCCCAGGAATGTGTCAATAAAGTTTCCCCTTCCTGGGACAATGAATTCACGGTGTTCTTATTTCAATTTCCAGGAGTGTATATTCATTGATTATCATCCCAATGAAGAACTAATTTGTTAATAATACCTTAGAATAATACCAATGGATATGGAAAGTAAAAGTGAACAAAGAAACAAAAATAACAATTTATTTATTGCGCATCCTTACCCTCTTGACTATCCCACTACTGCCCCCCCCCCCCTCTCTCTCTCTCTCTCTCTCTCTCTCTCTCTCTCTCTCTCTCTCTCTTGTCCTCTTGCCTATCTCTCTTCTCCCTATAAACGCCTCTCTGTTTCTTTTTGTGGGAAAAATAAATGGTATGGTATATAATGAAATCACAGGGTTTTCTATCAGTACCTTCCAAAATGAAGAACATCTACTAGCAGCTCAGTTAGTAGTTTTCTGCTGCCAGGTATTCGATCTTGCAGCATTATTCTCTCTGAAAATGAAATAAAAATAATATCATAATCAAAAATCATGTATGGAAGACAAATATTGAAAGAATTAAAGGTAACAACAGACTGTACAACTCAGGCAGTGAGCTTGAAACATAATAATAAGTTTGGAAGGCTTGCCCGAGTGGCCCCTGTTTTCACCACAGGAGAGCACCACTAGGTGATGGATGAACTCAAATTAAAAGGTTTTATCAAGCAATTCCAATAGAACTGAAGAATAATAGAGGAAGCAACAGTTGTGGATAGAGGGTCACGTGATGTAGGAGAATATCATGCGGTGCAGTTGCTAAATATAATAGAAAAATACATGAACAGAAATCGCTATGTTCTGAGTTTGATTTGGTACTTTGCATAAGTTACAAAAATTTGGTTATTTTTCAGATGGTTTTATTGGAGGATTGAATATGTAGATTAAGTTAACAATGCAGACTAATTTACTGTGACCAAATGAATAAAGAATCAAACAAAGCTATTTTCATTTAACTGCAGCAACTTCCCCAACTTTTGATTTTGTAATAGTCTAGAATTTGATGCTTGCATTCACAATAAAAACAGGCATTTCATATAAATTTGGACATTCCTGATCGTTAATCATCAAGAATCTGACAAAGCCTGAGTTTGTTGATGTGAAACAATTAGCCTAATTATAATAAACTGAGTAAGCCTGTTCAATATTGACCCTAAGGAGTGAATTACTCTTAATTTTATTTTTATACTCAGTGAATTTAAACATTGTTTTTATTATATTTGCTACATTGGTTTTCCTTCAAGGTGAGAATTTTAAGTTTGTATTTTCAATGGTGTTTCCGTGAACAATTATTTTAGGTCCTATTCGAGGTGAATGTTCCCAGAAATGGTCAGTTTTTTATGTTTTATGTTTTTATGTTTTATTACTGTCAGCTGTCTAGAGGGAAATGTTAATTCGTTTTGGAGCTTGGTGTTTGTGTTAGGTACTGTACAGTTTGGTTGAGTCTTGCTACTACCAAATGTCAAGTTTTTCATTACAAGGCAACTGTCAGTAGAACTAGGTGTCAGTAACCTTAGCACAAAGTCTTCACCTAACTTTGGGGTAATATTGTTTGATTATTAGTTATTGGTGTATAATTTAATACTGAGTTAAGCATTTGACAACAGTGAAATTGTAGAAGTGGGGAGTTGTTTGCAGAGGAATTGGCACTTACAATGCAAATGATGCAGCAGCTGCTTTGTGAACTACATGAATATTGTAAGGGAAAACAAGAACCTTGTAAGCAAATACATGTGAAGTTTGGGAGATTCAATAAAAACATGGACATCACTATGGAGAAAACTGAAGAAACTAATGAAAGCCTTGATAAAAGGTTTTGTACACATTTACTACTTGGAATACAAAATAAAGACACTGAAGTATGAGAGTTAAAGAAAGTAATAATCTAATAAGTTAAAATTAATGGGTAAAAATATGGGATGAAGAAGATATGGGACTGGATGACTTAGAAGCTATTGGTTTAACAGAAGAAAATGGTGATATGAATGTTATGGGGTATGACACCAAAGTTCAGGAATCATTAGACGAGTAGAGCAGTGATTTATTTGCAGCAAGAATGAAGTGTTTAGTGACCATATTCAAAATAAAATTTCAAATAATGATGCAAAATTACAGAGAAGTATTTCTGTGGTTAACTAGACTCCATCTAATACAAATTTGTATGCTATCAAAGTAATAAAATGTTGCAAATCAGTAGCCATAAAGTGTATTTAAACAAATGAGAGGAATTGGTAGATCTGTATGATAAAAGTGTCTATAGGAAAATGTGGAGTGGTTCATGCTATTAATTCTATTTCACAATGACAAATGTGATTTAACTTTACTGGTATTGAAAGTCATCATCATAAAGGAAAATGTTCAAGAATGTTGGAAACTTCAGTTTCAGTTTATAGCAAAAGCTAAAGGTAGTATGTTGACATGCAAGAAATGTGGAGAAAGGAAAATGATTTTTGAGCCATTTATCTATTTTGTAAAATTTTTATTCAAGGAAGTAATGCCATATGCAAACAGATTTATGTTGTTAGCAGAAACATATGATGAAGGGAACAATGATGGTGTCAGTGAGTATTAGCATTCAAGACCTTGAGGGATCATGAAATCTTTTCATGGCATGTGAATGATGATCAAAGGGCCTTGAGCTATGGAACACCATTATCCTGTGTTTCATTCCTTGGTGCTGCAAGATTCCTTCCACTATTCTGTGCATCTTATGCTACCATTCTATCCTCTCTATGTTAAGTGGTAAATTCATAAGTGCTAAAAAGTTGTAAGGGTAATTTTACAGTGTAATGGAAGAGTAATTTACATGCATAGCTGAAGAGTGAAAATTTTTGTTCTATTACTGAAATTGGAGTCATAATTTACTGTTTCAAATTTGAAGGTACTCCTAAAAGTAATGATGCTTAATGTGTTTTGTATTCTGTTCTATATGCTTCAAAAGTTAGATGTCTAATTAGGTAAATTTATGTTGCTTTTGAATATGGAATCTGCATCTCAGTTTCATCAATTGAATATAGGGTCGCATAAGATAAGTTCTGATGTAGTAATGTGTTTATGTTATGTGTGGACTTGAAGAAGTTTATAGTTTGATTACTGACTGCATTTAGGAAATTATTATGCTTTATCAATGAATATTAGTTGTATGTGGGAAACATTATGCTTTATGAAAACAAATGGGGGCATATTCCACATTAATTAATGGAAGATTGGAGGTCAACTGTGTTGCTTTATTACTACAGTGTAATCAGTGAGTTGAATATTGTTGCAAATGGAAAGCTTAAAGCTGGAACATTATGTTTTGACAGTTTGCTCTTTTATCCCATAAACATTTTGAAATTGAGCTTCATTGAAGAAAAAGGGTGTACGTCAGACCAAAAGAACAAAGAAATTTTTCACTGCTGTGCATTATAGGAGTATTGTGTGAGTAAACTGGAGCACTTTTGAAAAGGTTTCCGATGAGAGAAGTTGAAGGTTTTGAGTAGGTACTAAATGATTATGCACTAACTATGAGTGTGCTGTGTACAGAATATTTTTTATAATGAGGAGCTGATATTGTTACTTATACCTTGCCTATTTTTATGAAGTCTGTCATGTGAGATATATGTTGTGCTGCAGAGCTATCAAGATAATAGCTGTATAGCTGATGATATGATTCATGATAATGATTATGTTGTTGATGATGATATCAGTGTTTGGGTCTGTGAGCATGCTACGACATATTAACTTCACTGACTATTAACTGTATTCTCACACAGGTGGTCTTTAGAACTGTGAGTGGACTGGAGTTGGTTCTATGTCCATCTCTTGTATATTTATTTATGTTACATGTACTACATATGTCTGTATCTCATATTGGTATGTGTTATCTGTCACCCTGATCCTATCCCAGCATAGGAGTCTATATTGGTGATGCACAACAACCACATACTGATTTATTTTTTCAAGCTGATTCAGATACTATGCATCAACAGTGCAACCTTTGTGCAATATTGTGTATTATGGTTTGCAAGACAGGACAATGATTTAAGTGTACCATGCTTTGCAAACCCTTCAGGAACCCATATTCATCAGACGTGAAAATCACACCCATCAGTGTAGTGCTCCAACAGAGGACAATACAGTCAAATGGTGGTATACTACAAGCAATTTACTGTAAGAGTTTATTAACACTCCTGCTTCACATGAAAATTTGGTGCATATTGAGCCACAACATTCTGTCTGGTTAGATTCGTGATTATTTGCTCCAGCAGATGTGTCTTCTGCACTGTGTGTGAAATTGTTTGAACTAGTGCTAGTGCAGCTGGCTGCACATTCTTTAGACATCACTACCACACATCTACTGAGCTTTAAAGAGATATGGAAAATTTGTCTTTCATACTCCTACAGACATTGCACTGGCAACTGGCATGACTACCCATCGGCATCATCCACACGTTTTAGTGTAGATCCTAAATTGCCACCATTTAACCTGGATCAATCCTCTGTCTGGTCCCCGATAGTTAAAAGCATACTCACCTCCTATGATGTCACTAGAGATGGTGCCAAATTTGTTACACTGCTCAGCCACCTAGAAGAGCGTGCTGATGTGATAAATGATGTTATTCTCTTCCCCCCCCCCCCCCCCTTTCCCCCATCCCCCCCATAACATATACATTGCAGCAAAATTAGTCCTCCTACAATGCCTCACAGACACCAGAAGGAATTGATTTATAATGAACAACTGGGGAACAGGACTCCATCACAGCTCTAGCATCAGTTATGCACACTAGCTGATTTATTTGATTATTGACTGATGCCAGACAACATGCTTTGGACCTTATGAATGCTTAAGCTTCCGTGGCAACTGCAACTCACCATGATCATCCTGGAACATGAATAGCTGGATAACAGGCTCAGATTAGCAGAAAGAATCTTTACTGGACTCCAACACTAACAATGCATCAATACTGCTGCCAATAATACCACCACACAAAGACAACAGAAGACAGCAGCACACCAGTCTCAGTATGCCTGAACCTCCCCCCACCCCCAAACATGGGACCAGCTTTGCTGCTGATTTCATGTGCAGTTTGGTGACACTGCACATTAACTGTTACTTGCCTGTTGCCCAAAGACTCATAAAGCATACAAAAGTTGCACCGGACTGTGGTGGCTACTCAAGTCACTTCATGCCACACCATGCCAATGAGCCATCTCCCATGTCACCACTGCAGATGGGCAACATACTTTACATCCTTGGTCACTCATGTCAACAATATTATCTCATTGGTTTGGGATCCAAATTGCGTACAGCACCTCCAGCCCTTACTATTATGTAATATGACAGTTTCGCTACACAGTTCAGTGCAGTAAACCAATCTGTCATCACTCTATGACTATGAGACTGGATCTGTGTCTTGAAGATGTGATCACATGGAACATTTAACTTTCTCACTGTGGACATCAGAGAACCTGTACTTAGCACTGATTTTCTTCACCATTTCTCACAACTACCGGACACTGGTTCACCAAGACAGTGGTCACTCCATTGCGAGCATCATTGGCTATGCACAGCACACTCTCACTGCATCTGCTATGGATGACACATAGTGTTTCACTTCAATGAATCGTCATTTTCATTATCTAAAAGACTGCATAACATTACTCATCAAAATGCAACAAGTCCAAATCTTTACTTTTGCCATATGACATATGATGTTGGAGGAACTCCCTGCTGCATGGCACCATGCATAAATTTATCAGACACTACAGTCACATCCACTTGCCCATGATGACTTCATTGCACCATGTCAACCCAGTCTCAGCCTAGCAATGGCAGTCTCTGAGGAAGTGCTTCTGTCACCAAAACCTTCACTCATCAACAAGATCAGTAATACACCTACTGCTCATGTGTTTCCCACTGAAATTCTGTGCTTTCCCGCACTCCCAGTCTCTACGCAAATATTCTGTATGCAGTTCACTATCAGAAATGGAATGGGACAAAAGATTGCCACCACATCAGGCCCTAAGGTCTGCCCCAGGCTGTACAGGTTATCACTGGACCAGCTCCTAATGGTCAATGAACTCTTAAAAGCTGGAGTTGTGAGACCTTCAAACAATTCATGGGCTTCACCCATTAAGTTAGTGCCCAAGAAATATGGGACTTTACATTTATTTGGAGACAACAGGGCCCTTAATACTCATAAGATAATTGATAGTTACCCAATACCAAACATTTTGGATTTCATCCACCACCTCACAGGTGCTTCCATTTTCAGTGTCCTTGACTGGAAACAAGCATACCTGGAGATTCTGATGAGTGCAGAAGGTGTTAAAAAGTCATTGATTACCATGTCTTTCAGCTTATTTGACTTCCTGTTTGTGGTTTATTGATGGTATTCTATTCAAGCTCCCTTTCTGCTGTACCTACCCAGATAACATTGTCATTCTTTCTCTGTGCATGGGCATGCATTAATAGCTACTTACACAAATTTTTAACATGCTTGCTGATAATGATGCTGTGATCAATGAAGGAAAATGTCAACTTTTACACACTGATATTGTTTTTCTCAGACATATTAACAATGCTGCTGGCATTCATCCTGTGCCACAGCAAACAGAATTTATCCATCAGCTGCCACCAACACAGGCATTCCAAGACTGACATTGATTACTAGGGATGATAAATTTCTATCACTGTCACCATCATTCAAGACCCACACACGGAGTTTGTTGTGGGAAAAGATATCACCAGTATATGTAAGCTGTCATAAACCCCCATATGCTGTTGACCAGCATGAAGATTGCTTTGCACAGTCCACAACATTGGCAAATCCACTTCCTCATACTCAACTCACTATTATGTCTAGTATTAGTGACTATGCTATTAGGGTGGTTATCTAACAGGGAGCAGCAGGTGTACAGCAAACACTTTGATGTTTCCTGAATAAAGTTACATTTTCACAGAGTAAGAGATCTGCATGCTGCTGTAACCTTCTAGGGATTTATGTAGCTTTACACCAGTTTGAAGATGATATTGACTCAGGCACTGTTCTGTCATGGCTGTTGACAGCTCACTATCTCACTCTTACTGCACACAGAACATCATATCTCCTGAGCACCTCTTCTGAGAATTCGGATGCTTCCATCTACACCCCCCCCCCCCACCCCCCCCCCACCCCCCCTGCGCCTTTCAGGTAGACATCATAAACTCCACTCTGACAACCTACACCTACGACCAGTTCCATTAGTGCCAAACTTGAAGACCCCCTAGTCAATTTTGAATGCTGACCATTTAATCTGTTCTCTAGCTTATAAGTCATGACATAACATTTTGATTTTTTATGGAAGTATGATTGGTTATTGTAAATATTTTTGAGAAATAGCTATGTGGGTATGCAAATTAAATTTTAGTGCAATTTGTGATGTTTTTTCATGCCTGTGAACAATAATTCTATATTGTTGTATAAGTTTATGTATGTTCCTACTTCGTCCATGTGGTCAGATGACAATTCAAAATTTCTTTTTACAAAGATTAATATAATTTTCACTTTGTCAAATTGTCATTTGCATTTCTATTTCATATATGTGGGAAGCTTCCAATTCAACATTCTTCCTGATGAAATCAATGTAATTTGCTTCTTGTCAAATCTTCATCAGTATTTTTGTATGTACCTGGGCAACTGCAATTTTTTTTTAATTTGCTTAGAGATGGTGTGTTATAAACTATGTGGAGAGGAATCAGTTGAACTGACTATTTCCACAAGTGCTCTGGAGTGTTACTTTTGTGAAAATAAAGAGGCAGGTGTTAACAGAATGATAACATTACAAGACAATCCCAGATGACTTCCATTTTTCATACTGAAGAGCAGCACATGATGACAGACGGGCACAAATAAGAAACAAGTGGTGAGTAATTGAGATGAGACTGGAGATCAGAAGGATATTGGATAGTCATGAAGAAAGCTTCAAGTGGTGTGAGAAAAGTGTCATGTATCATATTGTAGAACATAATGGAAAAGGATGTGAACAGAAATGGCTCATATTCTGATTTTTGTGTGATACTTTTCATGAGTTACACCGGGTATCATTTTTTGCATAACTTTTTATTACTGGATGATTCAGTATGGAAATTATGTTAACAATAGAGACTTGTTTACTGTGACTGAATGTCTTAAAGATTGAAATGAAGTTATCTGCATCTAACTATAGCAGCTTACCCAGTTCTGATTTTGGAAGAGTCTTGAATACAGTGATAGCATCAATTGTAAAAAAAATCAAACAATGGAAAAGTTGCAATTGTAAAAAAAAAAAAGGTTTTCATGTAAATTTGGATTTTCCAGTTCATTAATTATCAAGATATTGCCAAATTGTTATATGTTAAATAATTATCCTAATAATAATATGCTGATTGAGCCTGTTCAACACTGACTCTAAGTAGAAAATTTTGCTTTAGATTCCCAGAGACTTCAAATATTGTTATGACCAAATTTACTGTGCTGTATCCATTTTCCATCAGGGTGAGAATTGTTAGTCTGTATGTTCAATTGTATTAATGCTAAGAACTGTGTTAGATCCTATTTCGAATGTGGAAGGTGAATACTACAAGAAAAAGTAATTTTTCTGTTTCCTATGCTTTAGTACATTCAGTTACATACAGAAAAATATTAATTCATTTTGGAGTGGTAGAGCTTGGTGTATTGTATAGTTTGGTGGAGTCTTGCTACCAAATGCCAAGTATTCCATTACAAACTGTCAATAGGCAATAGACATACAAAAAGAACTGAAAATGTTGCTAAATTTTTGGATCACATCACTCTACAGAGCAAACTAAAAAATGAAAATGCACACACACACACACACACACACACACACACACACACACACACACGCACATCAATATTTTTCTGGTTGACTATATTGTATTGGCAGTGCAGGTTGACTGGAATCAGTCAACTGCTCACTGTCTCTGCAGTATCTTGAGTTCTTATCACTACTTTCCCAGTATAAATAAAAATAATTGCTATGAAATCTTTTTATACGTTTGTCTATAACAAACCAATCATGAGTGCTGTGCCTAAATTTGTGACTCACAGTGCATCGTATGTACAACCTCCTGTGACATATAGTGTGCAACAGTGCACCAACACTATGAACCTCACAGACTTTTCGAGCACACAGATCACTTGGAGCTCCCCATATATTGCTGATAAATCGGTTTTGGACACATTCTCTCCCCACCCACTACAAGACTCACTACAAAAACAGATGGGTACAAATTTCAGTGACAAAAATTACTGGTTGGACAGTCGTCACGCCCTGATTGTTTCCGCAGCCCCGGCTGCACCTGCCGCGCCTCCCACGCCAGCCGTATTTAAAGCAGCTGCCAAGAACGCCATGAGTGACAGCTTCATAAACACTCTGCCACTCCTGTCCGCTGTGCTATCAAATCTGTTACATCCACAACACAAGAGTGAGAAAATTCCTAAATTACCAAGGTTCACGATGGACAATCCACATACGTGGTTTATTTTGGCAGAGACTATATACACTGCCCTAAACATTGATTCAGACAGTGCTAAATTTATTGTGCTTATTAATGCCCAAGTGAACCACGCTGAGTGGGCACAGGACTTAGTGTCAGCGGCGGCTCCCAAAAATCGTTAAGCACTGGCAAAACAACAGATCTGCGAACGTCTAGCTAAGACTGCGCAATAGTCTGTTTTATACATACTGCAAGATGTACATCTCAAAGACTCGACTCCTTCACAACTGTGGCGACGTATCAGAGCAGTCTTCAATAGCAAAACTATGCCAGATGAAGCTTTACTTTCTTTCTGGGTTGCAAAGCTGCCACAAGCTATCCAACTGCAGCTCCTATCACACGATCAGGAACCTCTACAAGCGAAATTATTGCTGGCCGACACCCCATATAAGATAATCAACAGAAGAAAGTTATCTATGTGTGCCCCACTCGATATTATGCCTCCCCCATGTGGCAGAGGCCGATCTTTCCAAAACAACAGACAGAGTACACTGGCTGAGCACCAGATTCCACACCACCCTTCACCATCCCATACCACAGCTTCAAGTGACGTCCTTCAGCCGGTAGCAACACAGGATCAGCAAGTTTATCCTCTCTGCTGGTATCACTCCATTTACAGTAATACAGCCAGGAATTGCCGCTCACCCTGTGCAATGTGCCAAAAGATACACGGCGGGCCACTATAGGTGCATCGGTCTCCACTGAGACGTCAAGTTGCCTAACAGATGACAGGCTAGTACTTCCGAATTATTCTCTCGGACGTTTGTGTATCCAGGATATAGCTTCTCAGAAATGGTTTTTAGTGGACACTGGTGCTGATGTGAGCATCATTCCATGTTCATTGGTCACTTCTACAATCACGCATTTGCCTCACCAAATCAGAACAGCCAACAATTCCTCGTTACAGGTTTATGTTGTAACGCAACTTCGTATTCACTTCGATGACACACATAATTATGAATGGACATTTTCGGTGGTAGAAATCGATGAGCCAGTATTAGGATTGGACTTCTTAACTGCTCATAACTTTTCTTTGGACTTAATTACACCTGCCCTCTGCTCAGTGGATTTTAAACAAACATTTTCGGCGAGATTTTCCCCATCCATGCCAACAGAATGCAGCTCGAATATGTCCTGTCAACAAGACAAAGAGACAGTTTCTACTCTATCTGAGGAGGTCAAAGCTGCTGTAGTGAACTTAGTTACGCCATGCCTTGAAATCGACCATCTGTCCGAAGACAATGCAAAGCTACTTCAACGCTGTGATGTCCTGACTGATGAATTGCGTGGGTTTAGAGAGGAGATCGAGATTAAAAGTAATAACATGCACAAAACTACATGGGATCTGCATACTGCACTGCTCTTTATACGCAGCCACAGCAGCACCTGCCACGACCCTGACGGTGATGACGGCAACCCGCCCAGCAACCCTCCACCCTGCGCTTCACCGTCTGCCTTTCATCAAAACACAGAGGCAACAGTTGTTACAGGTGACGCTGCACATGCGCGCACAACGATTCCTTCGTGTAGTAGCCAATGGAACCCTGCTGGCTGTCGCAAAGTGCAGCTCCGTGAACAACACTGCAGTTTTCACTGAACTATTGTTCAATGATAACGTGTTTCAGGTTAGTTCCCTTTCATACTTACGGCGCACCGACGATAACACTGCTCCTTCCTGCATCCCTCCAGGTATTTTGGCCACACCTATTCACAAAATCAAGGCCATTGCTATGGGCGTCTGTCACAGGCTTAACACAACTGAGGGACTGCCTGTCCGTTCTCGCCCCCAACGCCTCAATGCAAAAAAACTTACCTCTGCCAAAGAATGTATTAATGAACTTTTATGCTTGGGTATAGTCCACCCCTCGGACAGTGTGTGGTCTTCCCCAATACATGTCATTCCCAAAAAGGATAATTCCTTTCGACTCTGTGGAGACTATAGGCATTTGAACGCCAGAACAATACTTGATAACTACCCTGTCCCACACCTCGATGATTTTTCACAATCCATGTCCGGTGCCAATTTTTTCTCTGTGTTAGACTGCAAAAAGGCATACCATCAGATTCCGATGCGCCCAGAAGATACATCCAAAACTGCTATCATCACCCCATTTGGACTATATGAATATTTGTTTATGCCTTATGGATTGAAGAATGCTGCCCAGACCTGGCAAAGATTCTTTGACACCATTCTACGTGGCCTTAATTTTTGCTATGCCTACCTAGACTACATTATTATTTCCTCCACAACTGCCGAGGAACACAAACAACACCTTCAACAGGTTTCTGATAGATTGCCACAACACGGAGTTGAGATTAATCATGAAAAATCCCAACTGGAGAAGCCAGAGGTTATTTTCCTTGGACATTTGGTCAATAATGAGAGCATTCGTCCCAGCTCAAATAGAGTACAACAAGTACTTGACCTTCCCCTCCCTCAAACCTATAAAGAGTTACGTAGATACCTCAGAATGGTAATTTTTTTTAGACTCCACATTCCACATGTGGCATCTCTTCAAGCCCCTCTGACTGAGGCCTTAAAGGGAAAGAATACCACAGGTGACAGACACATAGAATGGGATCAGACCATGCAGCGAGCCTTTGACTCACTTAAGTACACCTTGGTGAATGGCATTACCCTGTCTCACCCTCACCCTGATACCTCCCTGACAATAACCACAGACACTAGCAATAAAGCCATTGGTGCAGTTTTGCAACAGCCTCTACCAACAGGTACTACACCTCTGCGTTTCTTTTCAAAGAAGCTCACCAAAACACAAAGAAAGTTGTCCGCATTTGATCATGAACTTTACGCCATTTATGAGGCCGTAAAGTACTCTCATACAGATACTGAAGCCCAACTTGTGACAGTACACAGATCACCAGCCCCTTGTCGAGGCTCTCTGCAAACCAGCATTAGATGTACTACCCAGAAGGTTTCGCCATATGGATTTGGTATTACAATATGTTTCAGACTTTCAATATATCAGGGGTAATGACAATGTTGCAGCAGACTACCTGTCACTCCTGTCCTCCCTGAAGACAGCTATTGATCCTCACTGCTTACATGAGCTCCATCTATCCGACCCAGAGATACAGCTCCTTCTCTCTGACTCTGATGCTTCCTTACAAATTGCTCTACTTCCCTTCCCTAATGATGATAGCTCTTTGTATTGTGACATTAAAACACGTCATCCTCGTCCTATAGCAGCTAAAGCTCTTGGGAAAGACATTTTCAACACAATCTCGCTCACCCAAGCATTCACGCAATTACGCGCCTCATTACAGAGAGATACATTTGGCCTAATGTAAAAAGAGATTGTAATCGGTGGTCGAGAGCATGCGTACCTTGCCAGAGAGCCAAAATACACAAACATACCAAGCCCCCATTAGACAAATGGGGCGGCTCTGTGGCAGAACTACCAGAAAATATTAATATCTTTGCTTTTTTGTACTTCGTTTTACTTACTTTGGTTGCTGACTAGTTGGTGTGAGACATTCGTCATGACTGTTGCCATGATTGTCAAAAACTATTTCTTTGTGTTTTGATTTATCTTGTGCCAATAAAAATATTACATAGTGAAAGTAGATGGTTTTTCTGTGTTATAAGTATAACACTCGCCATTAATATCAACTGGTAAACAGAAAGTACTACTGATAACTTAGGATAAAACGGAAAGCCTTATTTTAGCAGTACAGGAAACAATTACTCTAAAGTAAATGTAAAAGATCAAAATACAGAATTTTAAAGGATAAACAAAACATCAATATTATGAAAAGAATACTGTTATTAGGAACAGATTTTAACATTCACATAAAGATGATGAACAAAGTAAGAGAACTTAAATAGCTCACAAACAATCTCTTCTCACAGTTAAATGTAAAGGCAAAAAGTACAAAATCATTAAATGACACACATCAATAAATGAAAACAAAAAGACAAACCCAACAAGTAGAAACATTCTGGAATCTTCTGTAAAACTATTTACCTTAAAAATCCCGGATCAGAACATAATAATACTATTAAGTGATATCAGTGAATAAATAGGCAAAAATTAGGATAATAGTATGTGATTATGTAGAATGTAAAGGAAATAACAAAAATGCTGTATGACTTTATTAAATTTTTCGGAAAATTAAAAAAGATTAAGTTAAAAATAAAACAAAATATTATGAATTTTGAAGCAGTTAGAAATTATAAACTTGATTCTAGCTACTGGCTAAAACTGAAATCAGATAGTTTTGTCATAATATAAGAAGCAATGAAACAGTTCCACAACCCAATAAGGATAACTGAACCTGGCAGCTGGCAAGGGTTGTATGGACAAATTATCACTGTAGCAATCAAAACATTGAGTTAGCTAGTAATAAAAAGAGAATATAATGAAATCATGGGTGCAAAAAGTGGTAACATCATGATCAGATAAATGGAGGAAGTGGCAAATGTCTGGACAAATTAAACACTATGAGCAATTTAAACTGCAAAGAAAAAAATTTAAGATAATACAGAGAATCAAATAATCATCAGAAAAGTTACAGCTTGTTGAAATGCAAGAAAACTTCAGATGACTCAAAAGAAGTCTCGAGAAACATCAGAGCAACGTTGATAAACAAAATCCTGTACCTTTAAGAGTAATTTTGTCAGTTCAGTTAACCTTTTGAATCAATATTAAATTATGTAAGATCGCTTTCTTTAATTTGGTAGTATAAGTTTGTGGTCAATATATTTCACATTGCAAATAACATGAGCAGTGCTTACATTTTCTGGGTCATTCTGCACTGTGAGACAGAAAGTTGAAATTAAAGATTTCATATCTTAATACATTCTTTTGAAAACTATGAAATTATTAGATTTCATAACTGCTTGTTGGACAATGGCTAAATTTTAGTAACCAGTAAAAACCCTATTAAAGACATCTAATATGACAAAGTTACTAGCAGAAACTGTTTCCTGTTACGCAAATTTTATATCTGCAAATTCAGTATGCTTGAATGAATTTTATATGCTCCAAAGTACATATAAAATTAATCCAATTTTACAGTGTAGTAAAGATTAGCAGCTGGAGGACTACTTTCTTGATAGGAATGACTAAAAATTGAGGGGCAAGCTATAGTGCGTACAACCATAAAAAAAACTACTAATAAGTTGAAACTTCCTGGCAGATTAAAACTGTGTGCTCGACCGAGACTCGAACTCGGAACCTTTGCATTTCGCGGGCAAGTGCTCTACCATGTGAGCTACCAAAGCACGACTCATGCCCGGTACTCACAGCTTTACTTCTGCCAGTACCTCGTCTCCTACTTTCCAAACTTTACAGAAGCTCTCCTGCGAACCTTGCAGAACTAGTACTCCTGAAAGAAAGGATATTGCGGAGACATGGCTTAGCCACAGCCTGGGGGATGTTTCCAGAATGAGATTTTCACTCTGCAGCGGAGTGCACGCACACTCCGCTGCAGAGTGAAAATCTCATTCTACTAATAAGTTTCAGTTTAATACTGACCTGAAAAATTTATTAATGGACAACTCATTCTGCCCAACAGACACATTTCTTAGCAGAAAGAATTGATATTCTTTAATATTAACTATTTTTTAAACTATTGTATCAAATGGAAATCTCATGCATTCAGCTATTTTTCTTGATAATGTATGCTTGATATGTTTCAGTCAACTGGATTTTCATTGTTTATATATGCAACATGTTTTGGTTTTCAGAGTTATATAACTCCATTTTCAGACATCCATATCAATGGACTATAGAGTGCAGCAAGGAAACGAAATAGTATACACAAGATATGTCATGCAATCTCATGTCACATGCATATAAGTGTAGAATATATTGCCAAAAACATACTAATGTCAGGATACATATAGACCTTTCTGACAAACTGAAATGTCATGAAGCATGTTAAGTCAAGCAGTCAACATAAAAGCTTTTTTGTTGTCAAGATACATATGACTGTCCAACATAAAATGAGTTAAGCCACTCATTCAAACAGACTGTTTTAAAATAGGCCTTAAAATATTAAAATGTGCACTAGACAGGGATATAAGCTCAGAACATTTTGTCTTTAACCTTTTTAATTACTCTACCATATGATCACCATCATATGACCTATCCAGGTATTACTTAAAACCCACCCTCCCAGCTCTACTTCTGCTATTGCCTCTCTTATACCTTTCAAGCTCCATACAATTTCTACCGTGTATTTTCTAGGACTGAACCTTAAGAAAGGAAGTCAATAGAGAAACTGTCCAGAAAATAGCAAAGTTTCTGTATTTGATTCCCTGTTTGGCACATAGTTTTAATCAGTGATAAAAGTTCAAAATAGTGCACAATGAAAATTCATACTGGAAACAAATTAATCATCTTTGTATAAGCTAATCATGAATGCATCACAACAGTAAAATCTAGAACATTAAGAGGAAGTTGATGCATTATTCTGCCTGAGACCATGTAAATTTAGGTATTCATGTGTTAAACATAGGGGATTATACATTAGCAGCCTATTTTGGTGGGGAAAATATGGAGGCAGTGGAGTTGTCATTTGTGTTAGAAATGATACGAGTTCAAATATATTAAAATGAGTAGTTTCTGCTTAGATCTACACATTTTCTTTAACACTGAAAATCTTAAGGAAATGGATGGTGTTCTTTGTCATGAGTTGCCCATTGCTCAGTGTGATTTTCTTTTTAAATGCTCCAACTTTTCCCATCAACTTAGAAATAAGTTACTTTTCGCCTTGCAACATATGTGATTGTGAACTGTTACTTCTACAGCAGTACACACCAAACCACTGTAAAGTCCATATCAGAGGTTACTGCCCATTATGCCACTTATTAAGGAATCTTCCTGCACCATTCACATAGGGTTCACTGTTATAATGATAGCTTAAATCATTCTGTGCACTGTTGTTAGTTTAATCTTGTCTTCACAGTTGCTATAAGGTTGATAGATATTGTGGTTATATAATATTATTCACTTAAAACTGGTTCTTCAGACTTTTTAGGCAAGCCTTCGTGGAATAGTTGCCAATTATCTTCAAGTATCTGCCAGTTAAGGACTATCAGCACATCTGTGTTGCTCTTCCATCACAGATGAAACACAAGCTCAGTTTGCCCAGGAATAGAAAAGGAAATCAGCAGTGTCTTTTTCAAAGGGATCATCCTGTCATTTTCATTAAACTAAGGCAAACTATGCACTTGTGCAGAGCTCTTGCACATGTGAAGATCTCTCTCTTTGGTTTACATGTTTACCCAGATACCTCATCACATTGTTTGAATGGGAAAATAGAAAAAAAATGTGAATGAGCCACATTAAAGTCAGTAGACCCTTAATGGCTTGCATGTGTCTTAGTTTCATATTATTCTATATTATAAAATTTAAAAAAATCATCTTTTTTTGATAATATAATGTATTTGGATAGTTAAAACAAATCTACTCACCAAGTTGCGGCAGACCACTCATGTAAAGTAAGGTTATAAATATGCAAGCTTTTGGAGCCAGTGGCTCCTTCCAGCAGAACAATTGAAGGGGAAGGAAGAGGGTTGAAAGAAAAAGATTGGACAGGCATAGGAAAGGGGGTAGATTTTAGAAAAGTCTCTCAAGGGAGACTTATCGGATAGGATGAGATGGAAAGACTGATTGTTGGGGACTGTACTGGATGAGGTTTAAGAACCTGAGGGCTTATAGGTTGAAGAAGGGATAATACACAAGACAGAGATTACTGTTAAAATATCATACATGAGTTAACATGTGCGAAAAGCTAGGTGCATTGTACATAACAGAGGTGGGAGGGGGTCAGCAAAAACTAGACTATTAAAATGGAAAGAAATGGTTGTGTGAAGAAATGCTGAGACAGAAGAAGTTAACATATATTAAGGTCATGTGGGTCACAAGAATCAAGGACATGTTGTGGTGCTAGTTTGTGACTGTGAAGTTCTAAGAAACTAGTGTCTGGGTGAAGAATCCAGATAATGCGTTTGGTGAAAGGCACTGAGGTCATGACTGTCATATTGTTGAGCATGCTCTGCAACAGGATACTGTGTATTGCCAGTATACACTCTCTGCCTGTGTCCATTCATCCTAAATGATAATTTGGTGGTAGTCCTGCTGATGTAAAACGCCAAACAACATTTACCTAACAATTGATATGAGACGTCATTTCACAGGTGGCTCTCCCTTTGATTATATGTTTTGCTAGTTACAGTGCTGGTATAGGTGGTGGTAGGAGGGTATATAGGGAAAGTCTTGCAGCATGGATGGTGACAGGGCTGGGAGTAATAGGATAGGGAGATGGGTGTAGAAGGAGCATAGGATCAGGCAAGGATATTGCAGATATTGAGAGGGCAATGAAAAGCTTGTTACAGTTTGATACATTGATTTGTGTGGTCTCTCTTTATGATGATCTTTGGACTCACTTGATGCCTAGTTTTGTTCTATGTTGTTATTTTTTGTGATCATGAAGTGAATGAAGTACATCATTATGATAAAGTGGAGTTAAATGTTATTATATCACCATAATATCATTACTCACCATACTGGTGACCACATGCTACTCGTTTTCTGTGAATCCAGCAATATGGACAATTCTGACATCCAAAATACCACGCGACAATGTGGCCTACAATAGGAATGACTGTTACAATGCAGCAACCGACTCTGTCCACTAGTTCTATGCCTAAACATATGTCTCCTGCTTAAATTTGGCACCATTGTGTTTCAAATCATGTGAAAATAAAAAACTGACAAATTTTCATTGGCATCACCACAAATTGTTCAACAAAGTGCACAGATAATGGACATCACTGCACATTTTCTTTCGCCATGTGAACATTTTCCAGGACAATTTACTCATTGAGCCATCCATCGACAGGTTTCTTTATGCATGATATTGATGTTGTGTCACAAAGTCCACTTGTTACCCTTTCTAATTATAACCTACAACGATGGCGTTAGCTCAGCACCATGGCACCATATTGCCAGCAGATTCACATAAGCTTGCCGAATTTGATGATAAACTACAAGTGTTCAGTTCAATGTAACAGCAATCTCTTGGTGGGCATGGCCATTTCTACAGTGCCGGTCACCCCTGCAACTGTGTCAACTGTGTCAGGTTATATGTACAAGCATCAAGAACAGTGTAAAGTCGAGAATCCACATATTCTGAAGGCTGCTGCAACATCATCTGCATTCACAGCTCCCCTCCTTCCTATTCTTTCAGGATGTCTATCACAACTGCCTCCGCTTAACAAGGATAGCCTCAAGGTATGGTTTTCTCTTGTAGACAGCATCCTCAACATCCATGGAGTCTTATATGATGAAGCATATGTCATATCTTTGATATTTAGTTCTGCATGAGCAAACAGATTTGACATCAGATCTCATCCTCACAGTACCAACGAGGGACTGCTATGAAAATGCAAACTCTATTATCCTTGAGTGCTTGTCGAGAATTCTACAAGAAGCAGATAGTGCATGATGTACTGCTTGGTGAGCTTGCACCATTGCAGTTATGGCGAAAGATCAGTGCATTAATCCCTCCCTTCTTCCTGTCTGATGCCACTCTGTGGTCACTACAGATAGTGAAAATAATGGAAGCTCTCCAGCTGCAACTTTTATCATATGCAACTGACCCATTAGAGATGTGCCTATGGCTAGGAGATGACTCCTATAAAATCATCAGACATCGACAACTCACCGCAATGCAGAGTTTTACGCTGACAGTTGGCAATACTGCACAGATTCCAGCACATACTTTTGCATAAGGCCATGTGAAGTCACTCCAGTCAACAACCTTGATCAAGGTGCTACCTGGCTACCTGGTGGCCCCAGCCATCCCTTCCATGCCTCCTCACCCAGTCCCTCCTCTTTGAGTTACCCAGTTCCAGTGCTGCAACTACAGATGTTGCACACAGCCACACAACACATCTGTTGTGTTGGTACCATGCCCATCATGGAGAGGCATCTCAGAAGTGTCACCTCCCATTGCAGGATGAGTTAGGTGCATCATGTCACGAGCATTCTACATGCAATACCAGTCTTCACACAATAAACAGCTACCTCCGAGCAGACCTTATGTACATGACCTCATCAGCGACACGTTCTTCCTGGTTGACACTGGTGCAGATACCTGCATCATATCTCCAGGGTTGTCATCTTTGCCACTGAAGCCTTCCACCATAATGCTGCAAGCAGCAACAATTTGTCAGTCAGCATATACTTCTCCACACACCTTCACCTCAAACTTACACCAAAATTTTGTTTTGAATGGACATTCAACGTAGCCAACATTGATGAGCCAGTGTTGGGCATTGACTTGCTACGACACTATGGCCTCCCTCCAGATTTATTGTCGGGAATGCTGCTCCACCACTCTTCTGAAACACGCATTGAGGGCTCCTTTGTCACATCACCCACACATTCGTGAGCTACAACAGCTGCTCCTATGTGCCAGTTAGTTGAACTCACATCCCTCACTTTAGACCTGGTGGAGTCACTGTGCAAGCTACTCAACCAACATCATGACATTGCAGCCTTACGGATGGCCAACACTTCACTGCAGGCACTAATCTTCAACTCTTCTGTGGCCCTGGCACATGTGCGAACGACCATCGCAGCACTTTCAGGAGCTACCACCACTGCAATGCTGGCCACTGCTCCAGTCTTGCTCTCTAAGTATGATGTTCAATGCGAATTGTCTTCTTGCTCCCATGGTGAACAATCCAGCTTCTCCACATTGGCAGACCACACTCGCTCTACAGCTGTAAAACTAATGAGCTATGCAACCACTAGGATCGACAGCATCCCGCATGCTCACATCAAGCCCGCACACCATCACGCCACCTTGCCACACCCCTCTCACCATGCTGACACTGCATACAACATCTGGCCCAGACTCCTCACCTGCAGCTGCCAAAACAGTACCTGATGGCAGAGAATCTTCACCACCTTCACCACCCATTCTACAGATCAGTACCCAGTTTTACAGTGCTGTGTATGGCATCATTCCCTGCTCCAGAATGCCTTCTGCTCATGTCAGCCCAGTGACATTCTCCATTAAAATTATTACCAATAGTACATGTCATAGGCTATATACTATAGAAGGACCCCCTCTCAGCATGAAAGCATGCTGTCTATAGGCTAAGGAACTTTGCACTGCAAAAGAATGCATTCAGGAACTTTTACAACTAGTAAACATACCTCCTTCTGACAGTAACTGGTCATCATGTGTTCGTCTCATCCTCAAAAAGGACTCAACCTTCAGACTTTGTGGAGACTACAGTAGACTCAATGGCTGCACCATTTTAAACAACTACCCAATCCCCCATATTCGAGATTTGCTTTGCAATTACATGGTTCTTGGCATTTTAGCATCATTGACTGTCGTAAGGCATATCATCAGATTCCAGTGCACAAAGATGACATTCCTAAGACAGTCATTACAAATCCCTATGGCTTGTTCAAATATTGCTATGTGCTTACTGACTAAAAATGCAGCTCAGACATGACAACATTTTGTAGACTCATTATTTCACCAGTTCCCTTTTTGTTATGATTACCTTGATGAAGTTTTAATTTTCTCCACCTCTGCTAATGAACGTGAGCAACATCTGTCTCTGATAATGGCATGGAGATAAACAAAGACAAATCCCACATGCACCAGCCAGAAGTTACATTACTGGGCCACTCAGAGATTTTTGAAGGCATATGCCCTATGTTTGAACATGTCACTCACATTACAAGCTTACCACCACCAGTCGCTTTTTGTGACCTATGTTGCTTCTTGAGCATGATCAGTTTTTTCATATGCCTCATGCCACCTCACTGCAGTCTGCTTCAACTGACACCTTGCAAGACATACATATTTCAGGCAATCCCAAGGTTACGTGGACCCAGGACATGAGTTGTGCCTTCAGTGTCCTTAAAATGGCCCTAGCTAATGGAGTCACACTAGCCTATCCCAGTGCTTATGCACCTATCTCAATCACTATAGATGCTAGTGACACCACAGTTGGTGCCGTGCTGCAGCAACACATGCACAAAGGCTCTCAACCACCACGTTTATTTTCAAAACTACTATCCACCTCTCAACATATGTGATCAGCATTTGACAGGGAGCTACTGGCCATTTATGAAGCCATATGCTATTTCCAAGAGGATAATGGGGCATGTGATGTCACCATTTACATGGATTGCCATCCCCTGGTTGATGCACTGTGTTACCCTGCTAGCTATCTCCCTCCACATCACGTCATGCATATGGATTTCATCAGCCAATATACAACAGAAAAATATTTTAACGGAGGCATGGATAACATCGTAGCACTCTACAAGTCATGCAATAATACTATTATGGAGCTTACTCAACTACAAACTACTGATCCAGAGGTACAATCAGAATGACGACCTTTCCCTGGTGTCACACAACTGATTTTTTGTGATACTTTGACTTCCCCTTTCGACAGGCCATTTTCTGTTCACTATATGGTCATCCAAGCATCAGAGCAACAGTATGCCTAGTAACTGAACATTTTGTTTGGCCACACATCAAGAAAGATTGTCGTGAGTGGGCATGAGCCTGCATATCTTGTCAGCATGCCAAAGTAGTTCGACATGCACATCCCCCTCTGGGACACTTTGAAATACTGAAGGGACACTTCAGACATGTTTATATTGGCCTTTTCAGCCCCCTAGCCATTCTAAGAACCACCATTACTTTTTGTCAGTCACTGACCATGTGACATGTTTGGGAGAGGTGGTTCCTTCGAACAATATCTCAGCAGGCACCATGGCTTGAGCATTCATTACCTGCTGGCTCTCCTGTTTTGGCTGCCCTGCATCCATCATGACAGATCAGGACAGGCAATTTGAATCTCTACCCTTCAAATGATTGTGCATCCTATGCAGTGTCAAGCATTTCCTTACAACAGTGTACCACCCCCAAAGCAATAGGTTAGAGGAGCACTGGCAGCATTAATGTGCCACTCTGACTCCTGGTCAAATGCACTTCCATGGGTACTAGTAGGCATTCGCACAGCATATAAAGATGATTTAAAGGCATCCCTACAGAGATCCTTTATGGTAAACCCCTGGTACTCCCAGCAGAACTTATCGAGGACACTACTTCTCATCATGAAGAGAGACAATCATCCTTAGTTGAGCAAGTTCGCTCTCGTATCTCACATATGTGCATACCACAATCACAAGCACATACTCACCAAGGAACACAAGGAACTTGCAGACTGTGATTTTATTATGTTGTGAGATAACACCATTCGTGCAGCTCTTATTCCACCCTATTTTGGACCTCACTGGGTTATTGACCATGCTGCAAACATTATGACCATCCTGCTAAATGGCATACCACAAACAGTCTCTCTACATTGAGTTAAACTTTCATGGATCCTCACTGAACACATCTCGAATGATGAGGCCTCAGAACTTCCTCTAGCTGTCAACACAACAAGTGAACTGGTTTCCAGTCAGTGTTCAGCAGGCACTTCCCTCCCACTTTCACTTCCATCTTGTGAAGCTTGTGTTAGTGATTGTGTCTCCCCCAATGACAGTGATGTGTGTGATGAACTTGCCATACCCTTCTTCTCACCGCCAAAACCGTGCTCAATTGGGACCATATTTACTGTCGATATCTCAGCATTCCCAGTGGATCACAATTCAGTGCAACAACATAATGAATATTTGATTGTTTTTTGTGCACCTTCTCATGTATGTAAATCTAAGGATGTTAACCTCACACCCAGCTGAGCTATTCACTTACCCAGAGATTTTGTCAACGGCTCCTTTTGAGCTTTTATCGATGAGGATGATGTACTGTCAGTTGTTATTCTATTTGACCATTCACAGTCCCTCCCTTCCCCTCCTACTCAGATCCCAATCTCCCACGCCAGTCATCCCCTATGCCAACTGACATGGATTTATGATTATGTTGTGGCTTCCCTGATACAATTCCCTTCCCCTTTTGGTCATACACCATGTTCTGCACTCCCAAGGGAAAAGGGGGGGGGAGGGGAGGGGCTCTGTGGTGGTTTGACACATTTACCTGTGTGATCTCTCTTTCTGACGTTCTTTGAACTCACTTGAAGTCTAGTTTTGTTCTGTTTGTTATGTTTTGTGATCTTGAAGTGAATAAAGAATGTCATCATAATAAGTGGTGTTAAATGTTGTTATTTTGGCATAATACCATTACTCACCACAAGCTATTCTAGGTGTGCTGGGCAAAATCTCAGACAGAACAGATCTCATTTCAGGGCATGATTTTAGGAAATCATGGCCTCATGTAAGTAGCTCATTAATACTTTCAAGACTAGGATAATACTGAGTGACAAGTGGTGTGCTCCAAATTTGTTTTTTGGAGGGATAAGCAGTACCAGGATTTGATGCGATGGCCCAGGAAATCTGCTTTAGAAATAGACTGGTGGGGTAATTATATCCAGTGAAGGCTGAGGTGAGAATGATGTTGTACTGCTGCAAAGAATCTGTATCCAAGCAAATATGTTTGGCTAAAATGCCAAGGCTATATGGAAGGGGTCGTTTGACATGGAAAGGATGGCATTAATTTGGGCAGAAGTGTGTAGCTGTCCTTCAGTGAGGATGAGGTCAACATCAAGGAAAGTGGCATGGGATTCAGAATAGGATTATGTAAAATTTAACTGGGAGAAAGTATTCAGAGATTCCAAGAATTTCCATTAAGCCTCACCATGAATCCATGTGGCAAAGATGTCATCAATGTATCTATAGTTGGTAAGTATAAAATTGATTAAGGAGAGCAAGAAGGATGTCATAGCTTTGGAAACAGGTGGGTGCTGACTGTGGAAATGTTCATAACAAATTGGGATATGGCTGATATCAATACCTTCCTAACAGTAATTGTCAACAGTTTTAAAATCACTGTCCACTGTCCACTGTCTGCTTTCTCATGGCTTTAGCAAAAATTATCAAAGGAATTATTTGCCATTATTCATTCTCAGTGTTGTCCTATGCTTGGACTGGTGCTGACACTGTATGTATATCATATGCCTACTACCCAGATACTGTTTTGTGTCTTGGGATAATTTAATAAATAACCTCATGAAGTTAATTTACATTTGACTTCAGGATTCTTATATAATACACATTAAAGATTTTACAGTTTACCATTAGCTTTCATGGAATGTGAATTAGGTGAACTCAGTTATTGAGTGGGAATGTGAAATCAGTTCATATTATTTTGTCTACCAAGTTTTTACTTACATGGTTCAAAGATCCTACAGGATATAGATTGAAGTTCAATTCAGGGATCAAAATTAACAGTTAAATGCCATTCCAACCATAATTGATGTAGCAAATATTCTTTTGAATTTTTACATGTAGCATTCAACCTTAGCTTCTCTTTCTACAAAGATAAGAATTACTTATTATCTGTGCCTCTCATATCTTTGTGATAACCTGTGCTCTAATACATTTTAGCTTAGCAACAAATATCATTATTAGAAAATACATTATACTTCATTACATTTTGCTAAAAATCTACATCCAATGCGCCAGATACCAAATTAGTTATTATACAGGAAAAAACATATGCCAAATAATTTCAGCAACATAATGAGTCATTTGTCTTTGTAAGGATGAAACTTGTCTTCAGATTAATTAATGATGCTATGAAAGGAACATAAACATGGCATGTTTTATGAAAATGTACACTGTGTACACAGAAATGCTTGAGGATATGGGAAGAAAACATCATGTGAAACCATTGTTTTCCACTTATTGCAGCAGAAGCTGCCTGTTAGGAATCATATTTACATTGGTAATTATTACCATAGCTTTTCACTGGGTAAAACTATCATATTTTTAATCTGAAAGTATGTGGGGACTCTCCCAGAAAAAGCAGCTGCTACTGAGAGGAAAATCTCTGACTACTGACAGCAGCCTGATATGCAATATCTGAGAAACTAGGATTCAGTGTGCCTTATTCTGTAATTGACACAGAATAAATATACACCAAAGTTCATGGCACTGGTGATCTGCAAATGGCTCATTTGAATGCATGCTGAGTGTCCAAAATTGAGTCATTTTGCAACTACACTCCTGGAAATGGAAAAAAGAACACATTGACACCGGTGTGTCAGACCCACCATACTTGTTCCGGACACTGCGAGAGGGCTGTACAAGCAATGATCACACGCACGGCACAGCGGACACACCAGGAACGGCGGTGTTGGCCGTCGAATGGCGCTAGCTGCGCAGCATTTGTGCACCGCCGCCGTCAGTGTCAGCCAGTTTGCCGTGGCATACGGAGCTCCATCGCAGTCTTTAACACTGGTAGCATGCCACGACAGTGTGGACGTGAACCATATGTGCAGTTGACGGACTTTGAGCGAGGGCGTATAGTGGGCATGCGGGAGGCCGGGTGGACGTACCGCCGAATTGCTCAACACGTGGGGCGTGAGGTCTCCACAGTACATCGATGTTGTCGCTGGTGGTCGGCGGAAGGTGCACGTGCCCGTCGACCTGGGACCGGACCGCAGCAACGCACGGATGCACGCCAAGACCGTAGGATCCTACGCAGTGCCGTAGGGGACCGCTCCGCCACTTCCCAGCAAATTAGGGACACTGTTGCTCCTGGGGTATTGGCGAGGACCATTCGCAACCGTCTCCATGAAGCTGGGCTACGGTCCCGCACACCGTTAGGCCGTCTTCCGCTCACGCCCCAACATCGTGCAGCCCGCCTCCAGTGGTGTCGCGACAGGCGTGAATGGAGGGACGAATGGAGACGTGTCGTCTTCAGCGATGAGAGTCGCTTCTGCCTTGGTGCCAATGATGGTCGTATGCGTGTTTGGCGCCGTGCAGGTGAGCGCCACAATCAGGACTGCATACGACCGAGGCACACAGGGCCAACACCCGGCATCATGGTGTGGGTAGCGATCTCCTACACTGGCCATACACCACTGGTGATTGTCGAGGGGACACTGAATAGTGCACGGTACATCCAAACTGTCATCGAACCCATCGTTCTACCATTCCTAGACCGGCAAGGGAACTTGCTGTTCCAACAGGACAATGCACGTCCGCATGTATCCCGTGCCACCCAACGTGCTCTAGAAGGTGTAAGTCAACTACCCTGGCCAGCAAGATCTCCGGATCTGTCCCCCATTGAGCATGTTTGGGACTGGATGAAGCGTCGTCTCACGCGGTCTGCACGTCCAGCACGAACGCTGGTCCAACTGAGGCGCCAGGTGGAAATGGCATGGCAAGTCATTCCACAGGACTACATCCAGCATCTCTACGATCGTCTCCATGGGAGAATAGCAGCCTGCATTGCTGCGAAAGGTGGATATACACTGTACTAGTGCCGACATTGTGCATGCTCTGTTGCCTGTGTCTATGTGCCTGTGGTTCTGTCAGTGTGATCATGTGATGTATCTGACCCCAGGAATGTGTCAATAAAGTTTCCCCTTCCTGGGACAATGAATTCACGGTGTTCTTATTTCAATTTCCAGGAGGGTATTAAGCACTGAAATTTCTATGACAGTAAAGGGACTTATTTACTGATGTCTTAGAGCTTTGCAGTGAAATGTTCAGCAACTGATGCTGCTTAAGCAGGATAATGAGCACTCTCAGTACAGTGTTGCCAGTTCTAATGAAGCTATCTTCATTACCAAACAATCTATCCCTATAGACAAGCTATTGTGTGATTTTGTTTGAGATTTTACTTCACATGCATATCATTCCAATACTGTGCATCAGCTTCTTGGACATGCAAATTCTCAAATGTTTACTGATGTTGATGTGCGTACCACACTGCATCCAACCATAGTGAATCCATTCATGCCACATCATGTGACCCAACGAGCTGGATAATTTACTACTGCATTTACATCTGTTCTGTTGTGTATAGATACTGTGACCTCATCCAGCATGAGTCATTGGGCATTGTCCTGGCCATAGCACAACCATGCGCTGACTCCACCACTCATTTTGGTTCACAACTTTCACTACTTCAATTCTGCCCCAAACAATCTGTGATGGGGTTCACAATCACTGAATGCATTCTAGCCTTTCATGGCCTTCCAGATGATAATGCAAAATTTGTCACTCTGCTCAGCCATCTTGATCAATGTGCTCACATAATCAGTGATATCATTCTGGTTCCCAGGATTGTCAATAAATATAATACCATTAAGTCTGCACCACTTCAACTCCTTTCATGAATATCAGAGCAAGAATTAAAACAAGTCACCTAAAATAACTGCCTAGGGATTAGAATACCTTCACAACTTTGGCACTAATTATGTACACTGATAGATATTAGCCTAATACCTGATCACAAGCTTTGGATTCTGTGGATTGTCAATTCCACACCTCAGCTACAAATGATGATGATTTTGCATGAACATGAATAATTGGAAAGTAAATTTATATCAGCATACCAAATTTTTATTGGATATGGAAAATCTATAAACACTGCAGATAACAATGCCTCTGACTGTGACTACAGCACCAACCACATATGCACAACTGAAATAGACCAGCCACACCTGACCAATGTTGAATGCAATGTCAACTCCACCACATGACCTTCTTCTGCCAACCACAACAAACAATCACAGAACCTGCAACCAGGACGCACCATTGGTGTTTCTTCATGGAGACAGCTATGCTGATCCTACAGGCTATTCAGCATCACAGTGCACAACTGCTGGCTTCGGTATGATTAACCCAAACCTAACCACAGTGGTGCATCAGATTAAGGCAACAATTCAAGTCACACACCTTGTAACATTTCAGCGAAAGAGCATACATTGTTCCTCTTCAGCAGAGAGGTACAATGGACAAAAATTTCACATCAGAAAATATCAAAGCAAAGTTGCTGAATGGTAGTGTGGAAGAATACCTCAAGTCGGACAAAGATGGCAGTGATAATGCCTAATTTACAAAGAATTATAAGAAATCACAACAGCATTTCTCAAAAGACAAACAAGAAAAAAAGAAAGTGAAATGTTTCAATTGCTGGAACTGTGGTCACTTCAAGTCGGAATGTCCTTAGAAGCAAGAATCGACAAAGAAAGAATCAGAGAGAACAGAAAAGTCATTGTTTTGTGCACTTGGTATGTCAGACTTCAACCAGAATGAGTGGATCATTGATTCTGGAGCTTCGTCACACATGACACCAAGAAGGGAATGGCTTAAAGATTTTGAAACAGAAAATAGCAACAAAAAAATTGTTAAGTGTGCTGATAAGGTTGAATTAGTGAGCGAAGGGGTAGGTGATGTTACTGTCAATTCACCAGGTATATCCTTAATAAAGAATGTTATTCTTGTCCCTGCTTTAGTGACTAATTTGTTGTCAGTTTCTGCAGAAGGAGGAGGAGATTAGTGTTTCGACAACGAGGGCATTAGAGACGGAGCACAAGCTCGGATTAGGGAAGGATGGTGAAGGAAATCGGCCATGCTCTTTCAAAGGAATCATCCCAGCATTTGCCTGGAGCTATATAGGGATGTTATTGAAAACCTAAATCAGGATGGCTGGATGAGGGATTCAACCATCATCCTCCCAAATGCGAGTCCAGTGTGCTAACCACTGCGCCACCTTGCTCTGCTTTAGTCAAGAAAGACATAAATGTTGTTATTGACAAAGATGGATGTAAGATGCTCAAAAGTGGTGAGATATTTTGTTGTGGATCAGAGTCAAATGGCATTTATAAACTAAAAAATGTTGAACTTGTGTTGTCAGATGAGCATGCTCTCGCTGTTAAAAATTTTAGTAATCTGGAAGACTTATGGCAGTTTAGACTTGTTCATGTTAGAGTTGACACTGGACCGAATCTGATTAGGCTCAGTCAGCAAGTACATGATCTAAACCAGCTTTATAAAGCTACTACTAAGCAGGTTGTCAAGGAAAAATACAATAGGGCCACGCAAACTTTTAAAACTGAAATTGTCAACCTAAGGAAGCAGATTAACAGCAAAACAATAGAACGGTCTGACAACATAAGCAAAGCATCTTGGAAGCTGATTGACAAATACCGAAAAGGTCCCAACAAGATGAACATGCAACCACTCAGCATAAGAGATGATGGTAACATTATAAAAAAACCAGATACTATATGTAATAACTACTGCATTTCTGCCGAACAATCAACCCATATTATAGATTCACAGCCATCTCATCCAGTGTACCGAATTTGAATTTGTGGAAGTGAATGAGCAGGAGGTTCACAAGGCATTATAGACGCTAAAGAAAAAATTTTCATCTGGATGGGATGGCATATCCAGTGCTATTGCTAAAGCGTGCTTAAAAGAAATCTCTAAATCTTTTACTCACCTGATTAATTGCAGCATTAGAGAAAACATGTATCCAACGGTTCTAAGTATGAGTGTACTGAAACCAGTGCATAAAAAGGGAAATAAGGAAGATGTCTTCAACTGTAGACCAATATCATTAATTCCCACTTTTGGTAATATATTCAAAAGCATTGTCCTTTCTCAGCTAACCTTTTTCACAAAACATAAACTGCCTGTAGATTCACACCATGGCTTCAGAAAAGAGCTAAGTACAAACACAGCAGTTATACAGTCCATCCATGCAATGTACTGTCTGTTGGACAAGAAGATGCAGACTGCAGGTATATTTTTGGACCTGACAAGAACATTTGATACAGTAAACCATAGGGTACTTATTAAAAAGTTAAAATCATACAGTATTGGTGATCAAGCCATGAATCTTCAAACCACATACCTGCTGAATCATAAGCAAAGCACTAAATTGTCATACAAAATAGATAATAAAATCATGAACTCCCAGTCTACCAGTGAACCTATATTACAAGGTGTAGCACAGGGCTCAGTCCTTGGACCCTTTCTCTTCCATATGTATATTTACGACATTGCACAACCCATTAACTCCCATATTGTAAGCTATGCAGATGACACATCAATCTTATTTTATGGGAGCGAATCTAATGAGCTATAATCTCTTGCTACTAGTGGTGTAACAGAAGTAACAAAATACTTCAATGATCAGGGAATCAAGGCAAATGTCACCAAATCTCAACTACTGACATTTAAAACAGTCAATTCTCACCACAACAATATGAATAGTGTGTGTAATTTCTCTGCAACAGAGAACGGTAAATGTAAATTCCTGGGTGTGTATGTTGATACAAATTTCTGCTGGACATACCACATTCATTTCGTATGCGGAAAAGTCAGCAGTGCCACATATCTCCTCAGTCAGCTCACAAAACTAGTTCCTAGCCAAGCACTGAAATTAGTATATTATGGAACACTTTACCCCTTCCTCAATTACAGAATTGAACTAAGGGGCTGTGCAGCTGATGTACATTTAAAAAGAATACTAATACTACGAAAAAGAGCAAAAAGACATATTATATATATATATATATATATATATATATATATATATATATATATATATATATAGTTATAATAGAAGGAAACATTCCACGTAGGAAAAATATACCTAAAAACAAAGATGATGTGACTTACCAAATGAAAGTGCTGGCAGGTCGACAGACACACAAACGAACACAAACATACACACAAAATTCAAGCTTTTGCAACAAACTGTTGCCTCATCAGGAAAGAAGGAAGGAGAGGGAAAGACGAAAGGATGTGGGTTTTAAGGGAGAGGGTAAGGAGTCATTCCAGTCCCGGGAGAGGAAAGACTTACCTTAGGGGGAAAAAAAGGACGGGTATACACTCGCACACACACACATATCCATCCACACATATACAGACACAAGCAGACATATTTAAAGACAAAGAGTTTGGGCAGAGATGTCAGTCGAGGCAGAAGTGCAGAGGCAAAGATGTTGTTGAATGACAGGTGAGGTATGAGTGGCGGCAACTTGAAATTAGCGGAGATTGAGGCCTGGTGGATAACGGGAAGAGAGGATATATTGAAGAGCAAGTTCCCATCTCCGGAGTTCGGATAGGTTGGTGTTAGTGGGAAGTATCCAGATAACCCGGACGGTGTAACACTGCGCCAAGATATGCTGGCCATGCACCAAGGCATGTTTAGCCACAGGGTGATCCTCATTACCAACAAACACTGTCTGCCTGTGTCCATTCATGCGAATGGACAGTTTGTTGCTGGTCATTCCCACATAGAATGCATCACAGTGTAGGCAGGTCAGTTGGTAGATCACGTGGGTGCTTTCACACGTGGCTCTGCCTTTGATTGTGTACACCTTCCGGGTTACAGGACTGGAGTAGGTGGTGGTGGGAGGGTGCATGGGACAGGTTTTACACCGGGGGCGGTTACAAGGGTAGGAGCCAGATGGTAGGGAAGGTGGTTTGGGGATTTCATAGGGATGAACTAAGAGGTTACGAAGGTTAGGTGGACGACGGAAAGACACTCTTGGTGGAGTGGGGAGGATTTCATGAAGGATGGATCTCATTTCAGGGCAGGAGAGCCACATTCAGAATCTGATCCAGTCCCGGAAAGTATCCTGTCACAAGTGGGGCACTTTTGAGGTTCTTCTGTGGGAGGTTCTGGGTTTGAGAGGATGAGGAAGTGGCTCTGGTTATTTGCTTCTGTACCAGGTCGGGAGGGTAGTTGCGGGATGCGAAAGCTGTTGTCAGGTTGTTGGTGTAATGCTTCAGGGATTCCGGACTGGAGCAGATTCGTTTGCCACGAAGACCTAGGCTGTAGGGAAGGGACCGTTTGATGTGGAATGGGTGGCAGCTGTCGTAATGGAGGTACTGTTGCTTGTTGGTGGGTTTGATGTGGACGGACGTGTGAAGCTGGCCATTGGACAGGTGAAGGTCAACATCAAGGAAAGTGGCATGGGATTTGGAGTAGGACCAGGTGAATCTGATGGAACCAAAGGAGTTGAGGTTGGAGAGGAAATTCTGGAGTTCTTCTTCACTGTGAGTCCAGATCATGAAGATGTCATCAATAAATCTGTACCAAACTTTGGGTTGGCAGGCCTGGGTAACCAAGAAGGCTCCCTCTAAGTGACCCATGAATAGGTTGGCATACGAAGGGGCCATCCTGGTACCCATGGCTGTTCCCTTTAATTGTTGGTAAGTCTGGTCTTCAAAAGTGAAGAAGTTGTGGGTCAGGATGAAGCTGGCTAAGGTAATGAGGAAAGAGGTTTTAGGTAGGGTGGCAGGTGATCGGCGTGAAAGGATGTGCTCCATCGCAGCGGGGCCCTGGACGTGTGGGATATTCGTGTATAAGGAAGTGGCATCAATGGTTACAAGGATGATTTCTGGGGGTAGCGGATTGGGTAAGGATTCCAGGCGTTCGTCCAGCCCCACTCCCAGATTCAACCAAACAGCCCTCATCAAATATTTACTTTCCTACACTCATACTCTCTGCTGGAATTATCACTTTGCCACGAAGAAAAATGATCCTAATCCTACCCCTAATGATCCAACTTCCCAAGACACTATCCAAGTTGAACCCTGCCTGGAACAGTTCCGTCCTCCGTCACAGTGGGACCCACCTCCTCTTCCTCACCCTCTCCAAACCTTCCAAAAATTTCTGACTTCCAGCCTTGCCTCTCAATCCTTCTTAAAAAACCTTAATCCTACTCCCAACATCACCACTGCTGAAGCCCAGGCTATCTGTGATCTGAAGGCTGACCAGTCCATCGTCATTCTTCCGGCGGACAAGGGTTCCATGACCGTGGTACTTGATCGTCAGGAGTATGTGTCTGAGGGACTACGTCAGCTTTCAGACAACACCACATACAAAGTTTGCCAAGGTAATCCCATTCCTGATGTCCAGGCAGAGCTTCAAGGAATCCACTTACCCGAACGCCTGGAATCCTTACCCAAATTGTTACCCCCAGAAACCATCCTTGTAACCATTGATGCCACTTCCTTATACACGAATATCCCACACGTCAAGGGCCTCGCTGCGATGGAGCACTTCCTTTCACGCCGATCACCTGCCACCCTACCTAAAACCTCTTTCCTCATTACCTTAGCCAGCTTCATCCTGACCCACAACTTCTTCACTTCTGAAGGCCAGACACACCAACAATTAAAGAGAACAGCCATGGGTACCAGGATGGCCCCTTCGTACGCCAAACTATTCATGGGTCGCTTAGAGGAAGCCTTCTTGATTACCCAGGCCTGCCAACCCAAAGTTTGGTACAGATTTATTGATGACATCTTCATGATCTGGACTCACAGTGAAGAAGAACTCCAGAATTTCCTCTCCAACCTCAACTCCTTTGGTTCCATCAGATTCACCTGGTCCTACTCCAAATCCCATGCCACTTTCCTTGATGTTGACCTTCACCTGTCCAATGGCCAGCTTCACACGTCCGTCCACATCAAACCCACCAACAAGCAACAGTACCTCCATTACGACAGCTGCCACCCATTCCACATCAAACGGTCCCTTCCCTACAGCCTAGGTCTTCGTGGCAAACGAATCTGCTCCAGTCCGGAATCCCTGAAGCATTACACCAACAACCTGACAACAGCTTTCGCATCCCGCAACTACCCTCCCGACCTGGTACAGAAGCAAATAACCAGAGCCACTTCCTCATCCTCTCAAACCCAGAACCTCCCACAGAAGAACCTCAAAAGTGCCCCACTTGTGACAGGATACTTTCCGGGACTGGATCAGATTCTGAATGTGGCTCTCCAGCAGGGATACAACTTCCTCAAATCCTGCCCTGAAATGAGATCCATCCTTCATGAAATCCTCCCCACTCCACCAAGAGTGTCTTTCCGCCGTCCACCTAACCTTCGTAACCTCTTAGTTCATCCCTATGAAATCCCCAAACCACCTTCCCTACCCTCTGGCTCCTACCTTTGTAACCGTCCCTGGTGTAAAACCTGTCCCATGCACCCTCCCACCACCACCTACTCCAGTCCTGTAACCCGGAAGGTGTACACAATCAAAGGCAGAGCCACGTGTGAAAGCACCCACATGATCTACCAACTGACCTGCCTACACTGTGATGCATTCTATGTGGGAATGACCAGCAACAAACTGTCCATTCGCATGAATGGACACAGGCAGACAGTGTTTGTTGGTAATGAGGATCACCCTGTGGCTAAACATGCCTTGGTGCACGGCCAGCACATCTTGGCGCAGTGTTACACCGTCCGGGTTATCTGGATACTTCCCACTAACACCAACCTATCCGAACTCCAGAGATGGGAACTTGCTCTTCAATATATCCTCTCTTCCCGTTATCCACCAGGCCTCAATCTCCACTAATTTCAAGTTGCCGCCACTCATACCTCACCTGTCATTCAACAACATCTTTGCCTCTGCACTTCTGCCTCGACTGACATCTCTGCCCAAACTCCTTGTCTTTAAATACGTCTGCTTGTGTCTGTATATGTGTGGATGGATATGTGTGTGTGTGCGGGTGTATACCTGTCCTTTTTTCCCCCTAAGGTAAGTCTTTCCGCTCCCGGGACTGGAATGACTCCTTACCCTCTCCCTTAAAACCCACATCCTTTCATCTTTCCCTTTCCTTCCCTCTTTCCTGATGAGGAAACAGTTTGTTGCAAAAGCTTGAATTTTGTGTGTATGTTTGTGTTCATTTGTGTGTCTGTCTACCTGCCAGCACTTTCATTTGGTAAGTCACATCATCTTTGTTTTTAGGTATATTTTTCCTACGTGGAATGTTTCCTTCTATTATAACCATATTATTAATTTGAACCCAACAATTACGTTTGTTATTGTCGCTGTTGCATTTCGAAATCTTTCTTGTCGTCTTATTTTCTCTTTATTTTCTCTTTCTGTTTTTACCAGTAGTCTCACTTTGTTTTCACCTTCCCCTTTTACCGTAATCTACTAAACAATTTTATCCCGCCTATATATGCTCAATAATACGTAACCCACTTCCAAACCATAACCAAAAAAATTTTATTTTCCTCTTTCAACACTACCGCTGCTATAAAATCCACCGTTTCTAGTTCAATTACAGCTGTTTTCACGTATTAAACAACCATTTCGGCTAGTTCTAATAACTTTCACTTTATTTCCACTTCCGTTTTTCGCACATCACTGATCATTTTAGCCGCTCCCCACAGGTTTTAACGTCATTATTTCTTCGTCGGACAATTGTTAGCCCTATTTTCGTAATCTTTCACCACAACACCACTCCTTTTAATACGTTTTTTCGAAATTTTCCCGAATTTCTCCGTCCTTCAACGTGATTACCGGCAACACAACCACCTAACCTTTATGCATATCGCTGTCTACCAACCCAAGTTCACCACAGGATCAACTTAGCCAACACTTTTTCGCCTTTTTTCATACCAGATCTCCAGTTGCTTTCTAGTTCGCCTTTATCTCTCCCCATTTATTTCTATCTTTCATTTTCATTTCAACCTCATGTTAAACATTCCACCTTCTAATACCATGTCACCCTCACAACACCCCCACAACGACCCCATTAAGTTTTATTTACATTCCCTCCGCAAACATGCCTTCACCCTAGCCAGATTACGCTCGCATATTTTATTTTCTTAGGCTTGTCTGACATTTGGCATAAACCCCAAAGGCCTCACACTTAAAGTTCCCATCTCTGGCTCCAACCCTTCTTTCCATCAGTCCCTATACCAGTTCCAAACTGAACAATCCATTGCCCTCACCCACCTAATCCTTCACCTACACATCCACTCAGCCAATCAACACACCCGTCAACTCCTATCCTTAATAAAAGTCCTCAATCTTTCCTCTCCCACATTCACACCGGCTATTCAGAGCATCCTCCTACAGGCCAACCGCAAATTAGAACAGCACGCCATCCCTCACCTCAAAAAACTATCCAATCTCGTGGTTTCCCACCTCCGGAAAGGCAACTCACTCACCTCAACCACCTTTCATTGCACACAAACCCAGTCTCTCCCATCTACTCAATCTCCCACTTCCAGCTCCACTCCCTCCAAAACCTCACAATTCCAATCAACACAATCTGGTACCACAACACCCTAATTCAGTAGTTAACCTTTCCTCCAAACCTCTCTCCCAATCCGAAACCTCTGTCCTATCCAAAGGCCTCACCTTCAGCCCCACTCCCAGATTCAACCAAACAGCCCACGTCAAAGATTTACTGTCCTACACTCGTACTCTCTGCTGGAAGTATCACTTTGCCACGAAGAAAAATGATCCTAATCCTACCCCTAATGATACAACTCCCCAAGACACTATCCAAGTTGAACCCTGCCTGGAACAGTTCCGTCCTCCGTCACAGCGCGACCCACCTCCTCTTCCTCAAAATCACCCTCTCCAGACCTTCCAGGAATTTCTGACTTCCAGCCTTGCCTCTCAATCCTTCTTAAAAAACCTTAATCCTACTCCCAACATCACCACTGCTGAAGCCCAGGCTATCCGTGATCTGAAGGCTGACCGGTCCATCGTCATTCTTCCAGCGGACAAGGGTTCCACGACCGTGGTACTTGATCGTCGGAAGTACGTGGCTGAGGGACTGCGTCAGCTTTCAGACAACACCACATACAAAGTTTGCCAAGGTAATCCCATTCCTGATGTCCAGGCAGAGCTTCAAGGAATCCTCAGAACCTTAGGCCCCCTACAAAACCTTTCACCAGACTCCATCAACCTCCTGACCCCACTGACACCCCGCACCCCTACCTTCTACCTTCTTCCTAAAATTCACAAACCCAATCATGCCAGCCGCCCCATTGTAGCTGGTTACCAAGCCCCCACAGAACGTATCTCTGCCTACGTAGATCAACACCTTCAACCCATCACATGCAGTCTCCCATCCTTCATCAAAGACACCAACCACTTTCTCGAACACCTGGAACCCCTACCCAGTCTGTTACCCCTGGAAACCATCCTTGTAATCATTGATGCCACTTCCTTATACACGAATATCCCACACGTCAAGGGCCTCGCTGCGATGGAGCACTTCCTTTCACGCCGATCACCTGCCACCCTACCTAAAACCTCTTTCCTCATTACCTTAGCCAGCTTCATCCTGACCCACAACTTCTTCACTTCTGAAGGCCAGACACACCAACAATTAAAGGGAACAGCCATGGGTACCAGGATGGCCCCTTCGTACGCCAAACTATTCATGGGTCGCTTAGAGGAAGCCTTCTTGATTACCCAGGCCTGCCAACCCAAAGTTTGGTACAGATTTATTGATGACATCTTCATGATCTGGACTCACAGTGAAGAAGAACTCCAGAATTTCCTCTCCAACCTCAACTCCTTTGGTTCCATCAGATTCACCTGGTCCTACTCCAAATCCCATGCCACTTTCCTTGATGTTGACCTTCACCTGTCCAATGGCCAGCTTCACACGTCCGTCCACATCAAACCCACCAACAAGCAACAGTACCTCCATTACGACAGCTGCCACCCATTCCACATCAAACGGTCCCTTCCCTACAGCCTAGGTCTTCGTGGCAAACGAATCTGCTCCAGTCCGGAATCCCTGAAGCATTACACCAACAACCTGACAACAGCTTTCGCATCCCGCAACTACCCTCCCGACCTGGTACAGAAGCAAATAACCAGAGCCACTTCCTCATCCTCTCAAACCCAGAACCTCCCACAGAAGAACCTCAAAAGTGCCCCACTTGTGACAGGATACTTTCCGGGACTGGATCAGATTCTGAATGTGGCTCTCCAGCAGGGATACGACTTCCTCAAATCCTGCCCTGAAATGAGATCCATCCTTCATGAAATCCTCCCCACTCCACCAAGAGTGTCTTTCCGCCGTCCACCTAACCTTCGTAACCTCTTAGTTCATCCCTATGAAATCCCCAAACCACCTTCCCTACCCTCTGGCTCCTACCTTTGTAACCGTCCCTGGTGTAAAACCTGTCCCATGCACCCTCCCACCACCACCTACTCCAGTCCTGTAACCCGGAAGGTGTACACAATCAAAGGCAGAGCCACGTGTGAAAGCACCCACATGATCTACCAACTGACCTGCCTACACTGTGATGCATTCTATGTGGGAATGACCAGCAACAAACTGTCCATTCGCATGAATGGACACAGGCAGACAGTGTTTGTTGGTAATGAGGATCACCCTGTGGCTAAACATGCCTTGGTGCACGGCCAGCACATCTTGGCGCAGTGTTACACCGTCCGGGTTATCTGGATACTTCCCACTAACACCAACCTATCCGAACTCCAGAGATGGGAACTTGCTCTTCAATATATCCTCTCTTCCCGTTATCCACCAGGCCTCAATCTCCACTAATTTCAAGTTGCCGCCACTCATACCTCACCTGTCATTCAACAACATCTTTGCCTCTGCACTTCTGCCTCGACTGACATCTCTGCCCAAACTCCTTGTCTTTAAATACGTCTGCTTGTGTCTGTATATGTGTGGATGGATATGTGTGTGTGTGCGGGTGTATACCTGTCCTTTTTTCCCCCTAAGGTAAGTCTTTCCGCTCCCGGGACTGGAATGACTCCTTACCCTCTCCCTTAAAACCCACATCCTTTCATCTTTCCCTTTCCTTCCCTCTTTCCTGATGAGGAAACAGTTTGTTGCAAAAGCTTGAATTTTGTGTGTATGTTTGTGTTCATTTGTGTGTCTGTCTACCTGCCAGCACTTTCATTTGGTAAGTCACATCATCTTTGTTTTTAGGTATATTTTTCCTACGTGGAATGTTTCCTTCTATTATAACCATATTATTAATTTGAACCCAACAATTACGTTTGTTATTGTCGCTGTTGCATTTCGAAATCTTTCTTGTCGTCTTATTTTCTCTTTATTTTCTCTTTCTGTTTTTACCAGTAGTCTCACTTTGTTTTCACCTTCCCCTTTTACCGTAATCTACTAAACAATTTTATCCCGCCTATATATGCTCAATAATACGTAACCCACTTCCAAACCATAACCAAAAAAATTTTATTTTCCTCTTTCAACACTACCGCTGCTATAAAATCCACCGTTTCTAGTTCAATTACAGCTGTTTTCACGTATTAAACAACCATTTCGGCTAGTTCTAATAACTTTCACTTTATTTCCACTTCCGTTTTTCGCACATCACTGATCATTTTAGCCGCTCCCCACAGGTTTTAACGTCATTATTTCTTCGTCGGACAATTGTTAGCCCTATTTTCGTAATCTTTCACCACAACACCACTCCTTTTAATACGTTTTTTCGAAATTTTCCCGAATTTCTCCGTCCTTCAACGTGATTACCGGCAACACAACCACCTAACCTTTATGCATATCGCTGTCTACCAACCCAAGTTCACCACAGGATCAACTTAGCCAACACTTTTTCGCCTTTTTTCATACCAGATCTCCAGTTGCTTTCTAGTTCGCCTTTATCTCTCCCCATTTATTTCTATCTTTCATTTTCATTTCAACCTCATGTTAAACATTCCACCTTCTAATACCATGTCACCCTCACAACACCCCCACAACGACCCCATTAAGTTTTATTTACATTCCCTCCGCAAACATGCCTTCACCCTAGCCAGATTACGCTCGCATATTTTATTTTCTTAGGCTTGTCTGACATTTGGCATAAACCCCAAAGGCCTCACACTTAAAGTTCCCATCTCTGGCTCCAACCCTTCTTTCCATCAGTCCCTATACCAGTTCCAAACTGAACAATCCATTGCCCTCACCCACCTAATCCTTCACCTACACATCCACTCAGCCAATCAACACACCCGTCAACTCCTATCCTTAATAAAAGTCCTCAATCTTTCCTCTCCCACATTCACACCGGCTATTCAGAGCATCCTCCTACAGGCCAACCGCAAATTAGAACAGCACGCCATCCCTCACCTCAAAAAACTATCCAATCTCCTGGTTTCCCACCTCCGGAAAGGCAACTCACTCACCTCAACCACCTTTCATTGCACACAAACCCAGTCTCTCCCATCTACTCAATCTCCCACTTCCAGCTCCACTCCCTCCAAAACCTCACAATTCCAATCAACACAATCTGGTACCACAACACCCTAATTCAGTAGTTAACCTTTCCTCCAAACCTCTCTCCCAATCCGAAACCTCTGTCCTATCCAAAGGCCTCACCTTCAGCCCCACTCCCAGATTCAACCAAACAGCCCACGTCAAAGATTTACTGTCCTACACTCGTACTCTCTGCTGGAAGTATCACTTTGCCATGAAGAAAAATGATCCTAATCCTACCCCTAATGATACAACTCCCCAAGACACTATCCAAGTTGAACCCTGCCTGGAACAGTTCCGTCCTCCGTCACAGCGCGACCCACCTCCTCTTCCTCAAAATCACCCTCTCCAGACCTTCCAGGAATTTCTGACTTCCAGCCTTGCCTCTCAATCCTTCTTAAAAAACCTTAATCCTACTCCCAACATCACCACTGCTGAAGCCCAGGCTATCCGTGATCTGAAGGCTGACCGGTCCATCGTCATTCTTCCAGCGGACAAGGGTTCCACGACCGTGGTACTTGATCGTCGGAAGTACGTGGCTGAGGGACTGCGTCAGCTTTCAGACAACACCACATACAAAGTTTGCCAAGGTAATCCCATTCCTGATGTCCAGGCAGAGCTTCAAGGAATCCTCAGAACCTTAGGCCCCCTACAAAACCTTTCACCAGACTCCATCAACCTCCTGACCCCACTGACACCCCGCACCCCTACCTTCTACCTTCTTCCTAAAATTCACAAACCCAATCATGCCAGCCGCCCCATTGTAGCTGGTTACCAAGCCCCCACAGAACGTATCTCTGCCTACGTAGATCAACACCTTCAACCCATCACATGCAGTCTCCCATCCTTCATCAAAGACACCAACCACTTTCTCGAACACCTGGAACCCCTACCCAGTCTGTTACCCCTGGAAACCATCCTTGTAATCATTGATGCCACTTTCTTATACACGAATATCCCACACGTCAAGGGCCTCACTGCGATGGAGCACTTCCTTTCACGCCGATCACCTGCCACCCTACCTAAAACCTCTTTCCTCATTACCTTAGCCAGCTTCATCCTGACCCACAACTTCTTCACTTCTGAAGGCCAGACACACCAACAATTAAAGGGAACAGCCATGGGTACCAGGATGGCCCCTTCGTACGCCAAACTATTCATGGGTCGCTTAGAGGAAGCCTTCTTGATTACCCAGGCCTGCCAACCCAAAGTTTGGTACAGATTTATTGATGACATCTTCATGATCTGGACTCACAGTGAAGAAGAACTCCAGAATTTCCTCTCCAACCTCAACTCCTTTGGTTCCATCAGATTCACCTGGTCTTACTCCAAATCCCATGCCACTTTCCTTGATGTTGACCTTCACCTGTCCAATGGCCAGCTTCACACGTCCGTCCACATCAAACCCACCAACAAGCAACAGTACCTCCATTACGACAGCTGCCACCCATTCCACATCAAACGGTCCCTTCCCTACAGCCTAGGTCTTCGTGGCAAACGAATCTGCTCCATCCGGAATCCCTGAAGCATTACACCAACAACCTGACAAAAGCTTTCGCATCCCGCAACTACCCTCCCGACCTGGTACAGAAGCAAATAACCAGAGCCACTTCCTCATCCTCTCAAACCCAGAACCTCCCACAGAAGAACCACAAAAGTGCCCCACTTGTGACAGGATACTTTCCGGGACTGGCTCATATTCTGAATGTGGCTCACCAGCAGGGATACGACTTCCTCAAATCCTGCCCTGAAATGAGATCCATCCTTCATGAAATCCTCCCCACTCCACCAAGAGTGTCTTTCCGCCGTCCACCTAACCTTCGTAACCTCTTAGTTCGTCCCTATGAAATCCCCAAACCACCTTCCCTACCCTCTGGCTCCTACCCTTGTAACTGCCCCCGGTGTAAAACCTGTCCCATGCACCCTCCCACCACCACCTACTCCAGTCCTGTAACCCGGAAGGTGTACACAATCAAAGGCAGAGCCACGTGTGAAAGCACCCACGTGATCTACCAACTGACCTGCCTACACTGTGATGCATTCTATGTGGGAATGACCAGCAACAAACTGTCCATTCGCATGAATGGACACAGGCAGACAGTGTTTGTTGGTAATGAGGATCACCCTGTGGCTAAACATGCCTTGGTGCACAGCCAGCACATCTTGGCACAGTGTTACACCGTCCGGGTTATCTGGATACTTCCCACTAACACCGACCTACCCGAACTCCGGAGATGGGAACTTGCTCTTCAATATATCCTCTCTTCCCGTTATCCACCAGGCCTCAATCTCCACTAATTTCAAGTTGCCGCCACTCATACCTCACCTGTCATTCAACAACATCTTTGCCTGTGCACTTCTGCCTTGACTGACATCTCTGCCCAAACTCTTTGTCTTTAAATACGTCTGCTTGTGTCTGTATATGTGTGGATGGATATGTGTGTGTGTGTGCGAGTGTATACCCGTCCTTTTTTCCCCCTAAGGTAAGTCTTTCCGCTCCCGGGACTGGAATGACTCCTTACCCTCTCCAATTCTAGCTTTCACAACCAACGGTTGCCTCGTCAGGAAAGAGGGAAGGAGAGGGAAAGACGACAGGATTTGGGTTTTAAGGGAGAGGGTATGGAGTCATTCCAATCCCGGGAGCGGAAAGACTTACCTTAGGGGGAAAAAAGGACGGGTATACACTCGCACACACACACATATCCATCCACACATATACAGGCACAAGCAGACATTTGTAAAGGCAAAGAGTTTGGGCAGAGATGTCAGTCGGGGCGGAAGTACAGAGGCAAAGATGATGTTGAAAGACAGGTGAGGTATGAGCAGCGGCAAATTGAAATTAGAAATTAGCAGAAATTGAGGCCTGGTGGATAGCGAGAAGAGAGGATATGCTGAAGGGCAAGTTCCCATCTCCGGAGTTCTGACAGGTTGGTGTTAGTGGGAAGTATCCAGATAACCCGGACGGTGTAACACTGTGCCAAGATGTGCTGGCCGTGCACCAAGGCATGTTTAGCCACAGGGTGATCCTCATTACCAACAAACACTGTCTGCCTGTGTTCATTCATGCGAATGGACAGTTTGTTGCTGGTCATTCCCACATAGAAGGCTTCACAGTGTAGTCAGGTCAGTTGGTAAATCACGTGGGTGCTTTCACACCTGGCTCTGCCTTTGATTGTGTACACCTTCCGGGTTACAGGACTGGAGTAGGTGGTGGTGGGAGGGTGCATGGGACAGGTTTTACACCGGGGGCGGTTACAAGGGTACGAGCCATAGGGTAGGGAAGGTGGTTTGGGGATTTCATAGGGATGAACTAAGAGGTTACGAAGGTTAGGTGGACGGTGGAAAGGGGATGGAACATAGAGATTCGCGTCATGAAGTGTTTGTGCAGCACAAATATCTGACAATATATTCTCTGTACATCTTCAAAATAGTTGTATTTTTTATAAGTCAACCAACAGAAGCTATCAAGGGCAGTAATGTACATGATCACAACACTATAACAAAGTGTAACTATTTCCTTAACAGAACAATGTTAAAAATGACTGATAGAAGTCCACATAGAAGTCCACATATCAGTGGTTTGATTTGGTATAACAAGCTAGCAAATGCTCTAAAATTGTACACGGGAAATGTTTTTAAAACAAAACTGTAATCTTTTCTAATAGAAAAATGTTTACATTCTTTCAAGGAATTTTTAAGATAATGATTATAACATTAGGCATTAGCATACCTGTTGTAATGTGATAAATGTAAAAAATAGACATAAGAAACAACAGCAACAGAATATAGTGTTTTTTATAAGTGTAAATATAACCAAAGTACTAAGTCTGACCCTTGCAAAAGCCACCATTACGAAGGCTAAAGGCAAAGAAAATGTAAATAAATAAATAAATAAATATTTACAGAGTGGTGGCATGAAGTTGGAGTGTTGTGACTCTTGACAAGTGCAAATCATTTGTACAAGGTAAGATATCAAAATTCCCGTTTCCTAAGACTGGACGGCAACATGCATCTGAGTTGCTCGGCCTTGTGCATATGGATTTATGTAGCCCCATGGAGCAAATGTCAAATGGTATGGCTATGTACATGTATGTACTAGTGGATGATTATTCCAGAAAAACATTCTGGTACTTTTTCAAGAGTAAAGATCAGACATCTGAATTTTTCTGTGAGTTTAAAACTTGGGTAGAAAATAGAATTGGTGCAAAGATAAAATCCATTAGATCTGACAATGGATGTGAATTTGTGAACTCAAAATTTTATTTATTGCTTAGAGAGAATGGATTAGAGCATCAGATTAGTGTGCCCTATAGCCTAGAACAGAATGGAGCTGTGGAGAGGATCAACAGACCAATTTGTGAGATGACACGGTGCATGCTATTCAAATCTGGTCTGCCTAAGCAGTATTAAGCAGCGGCATGCAGTACAGCTGTTTACATAAAGAACCATGTTCCACACAAAGCCCTTAAATGTAAGACTCTACAGGAATTATGGACTGGAAAAGTATCTCGTTTGAACCATTTAAAGGTGTTTGGTTGTTGAGCTCTTTTCCATATACCAGATCTATACCAAAGCTAAAGAACTTGTTTTTGTAGGTTATGATGAAATGACCAATGGTTACAGACTAATTGATCCACAGAACCCCAAGAAATTAGTGAAAGGCAGGAGTGTTATTTTTTTGGAGCATGAGTGCATGACTGACTGTACCAGGACACCAGCTATTAATAATGAAGATTACTGTATCTTCTGATCAAAGAAACAGTATACTGAATGGGGAGAGGCAGAGGAAGAAGAAGAAGTCAGCAGTGTGTAAGGGATCTGCAAAGCCAAGAAAATAGATATTAGTATCTGACATCCAGGTGAATAGCAGACAGGAGTCGATGTTCGAGTTCTGCAGGAAGCAGTGAGATTAGTGTTGAGTGGGAGTAGTACTGGGAAGATGGGCAAGAATGGTGGTCAAGCTGAATACGGTGTCAATGGTGGAGGTGTTGACTGAGGAGTAAATTGTAAATTCACTGGAGTGTGACAAATGAACACGTCTCCTTATCATCATGGGGTTGACCCTCATCAATACCAATTCATGAGTGATATAAAACCAAAAGTGACAAGTGCCAAATTACATGTTTCCCATCAATGGTGTCAGCCAGCAACAACCATGGATTGCAGTGAGGACTGTTGTGAATGTTAACCATCATTATTGCATGTGATGAAGTACTTATAATCAGCAACTTATTAAAGATATAACCATAACTAAATGTGTAAGGCGAAGGTAGCAACTGTCTCGGAATTTGTGTGTTAATAGAAAATACATATCAGTTTGTATATTGCAACCTTTGTGGTCTTTAATAATAGAGAAACTTTCAATCATCAGCTATTCCATCTCAGAACAGCCGCACTCTGTTGAAATACCCCTGAAACCACAGCAGAAAAACTGATGGCCTTTCATCCATTAAGTACATATTCATAATAATTAACTGTTTGGTGGCTTCGGTAAATCACACAAAACCCAATAAAGGACCATAATGGAGGTGTTTAAAGTGCTGTAAGTGACAGAGATCGAGACCCACACTGCATCCCAGAAGCTCAGTCTGTGGCAGACACAGAAGAGACTTAGGTCCAGCCGACGGACTCTGATGCTTCAGAAGAGGACCAACCAGTCAGAAGGTCAGCCCATGTACCCAAACCCAAGGAGTACCTGGATTATGTCACGTATTTGGTAAGTGATTTTTCTAGTTTGTTAGAAGATCCTGTGAACTTGGAGGATGCCATGTCGAGGAGTGACAAAGAAGACTCGATAAAGTCTATGAAAGAGGAAATTGTTTCCAGAACAGTGGTGTTTGGCAACTTGTGGATCCACCAAAGAGTAATAAAAGTATTGTAGGTAACAAGTGGGTATTTAAGCTGAAAAGGAATGTGGACAGTACAGCACTCCACCGTGCTAGACTTATACAAAAATTTGGTATTGACAATTGTGAGATGTAGTACTCTTAGAGCTCTCATTAGTTTAGCTGTAAATCTTGATCTTAAGATCTATCATTTTGATATTAAGACTGCTTTTCTGTATGAGGACTTGGAGCAATCTATTCTCATGAAGGAACCAGATGGGTTTGTTTTAAAACGGAGTGAAGGTAAAGTCTATAAACTAAAGCCATTTATGGTTTGAAACAATTGGCCAGACAGTGGAATGAAAAGGCAAAATGTATGCCTTCAGACCTAGGTTATATTGCTAATACTGATGAAGATTGTGTGTTCATTAAATGGTCAGGTAAAAATGTTGAACTTATTACTTTGTATGTAGATGATTTTTATGTCTTGTGTAATAACAGTGTTATGAGAGACAAGTTGTATCAAGGATTGTCTGAGAATTCTGAAGTTAAAGACCTAGGATAAGAAAAGTCCTGTCTGGGTATGTGTATAACCAGAAACTCAGAGGAAGGTAGTTTAAAACTTGACCACTAGGGTTATATTGCAGATGTGCTGAAACGCTTTGATATGGTCAATTGTGCTCCTGTTAGAACACCAATGGAAGTTGGATTAAAGCTTTGGGATATGCAGAGTGATAAAGTTCAAGTGCCATATCAAGAACTTATAGGTTGTTTGCTGTATATCAGCACTAATACAAGCCCTGACATATCTTATGCAGCTTTGAATTCTGCAGCCAAAGAGGCACTTTATTTGAGACAGCTAATAAGTGAATTGTTAAATTATAAGCACCAAAATCCTGTAAGCATTTTCCATGACAACCAGAGTTCTATTAGACTAACACAAAATCCTGTGTTGTGTTCTAGATTAAAACATGTTTGTGCTAAAGACATTTTATTAGACAATGTGTTAAAAGAAATAAGATTGTTGTTAAGTATTTGCTGTCAAAGGAAATGCCTGCTGATGTATTAACTAAACCACTTGCCAGAGAGCAACTTGTGTATCTTGTTCATAAATTGAAATGGTCACCAGATTAAGTGGTAGTGGTATGTTTGTAATCTGGCTCCTTGGGTCTTTTGTTTGTATACATTGAGTATGATGAGTAGACCATCTTTTCTCCTGATGCTCACTCTCCTAAGTGTGCTACATGTAATGTGTTGTTTACAGAATATAAGTATTATGAACAATCTGTTACTTATCTTTTTCAATGCCTAACCTTGCTCTAATAACAGGTATGTGTAGAGATTAGCAAAAATGTAGGTCCAGTAGCAGACATGGACATCACTGAACTGAATGGGAAGGTCTTCCTCAAGTGCCAGACAGAGGAGATACCAGTCAGTGGGTTTAGGGTGACAGGTATACACCCTTAAAAACCCTCATATTTTCATGGATGCAGATTCCATTCCTAGCAATGAAGTAATAATTAAGGATTTACCTAATGATCCATTCAATGAACCATCACCGGGAGCTGTGCCTCGTAAAAGTGAAAAGGGTAATCTTGAAGTTAAGGGGGGAACATCTGCTGCCACATCTGAAATTACACCTTGACAAATCAAACCCATCGCACAAATAAAGAAGATGCCAGGAATGGAGGATAGAAAATCAGGTCCTTCAGCAGTCCTAAACTTGTCTCAGTACTAGAGAACTCTGGAAGTATTGATGACAAGAACAAATAAACTGGAGACAAAGAAGCAGAAGCCATCAAAACCTAGGAACCAAGTATGATGTGATTCTGAGGATAATGTTTTAGTGTGAGAAATGACTGTCCAACCTTAGCAGTGTTCTGCTCAACAGTCTACTCACTAATGAAGATGGCAATTGTCTCTTTTTCTCACATAAATTTTTACAGAATGAGGCAGGGGAAGAATGGGTGATGTGTCTAATGTCTGAAATGCGAGCACACACTCAGTGTGCACATTATGGTAAAGGAGATATGTGTGTGACTCCTGCAAGTGAAATTACTTAGAGTAAGGAATTTAATAACTGAAAATGGTATATTTTGTGTGTCTTTTCTATTGTGTCACTATGTTTTGTAGTGTTGTCTTTGACAATGAATTATTAAGTTTTCCATTATTTGTTTTAACTTTAACAGACTTGAAACGAATGGAGTGTTCCATATTTGTTCCCAATAATCTGAAATGCTAAATATGTAAAAACTTTGTGTTAAGCCTAATTTAGAAATGTTCCTAATGAAGCATGTACTCAAAAATATAGGAAGCATTAAAATATGTCCAAAAGTATGTGCTACAGATATTTTGTTTGCTTGATGTGAAAAACTGAGAAATGTATGAACAAGAAACAAAATGGTATTCCTTATTTGTACCACTTTCTCTATGTAGAAGTGACATGCTACTTTTCAATTTACATTACCTTTGCAACAAATATTCAGGCAGTAAAATGTTGGTGAAAGAATTCTGCATAAAAATAATAATGGGACTAATTCCACCAGTGGAAATTCCAAGAAGAATGAGAAAGCTACTTCATGAAAAGAAGAAACACAATGTGTAAAAGTGGGAAGCAACAGATGGAAAAAAAGTAGGTCATCAGGAACACATGTACAAAGGGCACTGAATAAGGCTAGCATACTGACACAAGATATGAATGCAGAGATTGTCCAAACATTCTGGAATTCTGTCTGAAATGCTGTATAATTGCATATAATTATAAGACATTTTGTAAATTGAACAAATATTTTGTAGTCTCCACAGACAAGTAATAGTGATCCCCATAAAAGAAAACAATTGTCACTTTTGAGTGACTCATAGGGTGCAGAACCGATATCCAACACATCACGTGACCTTCCATCACCTATGCAGCTGATGACAATGAAGAGTTGTGTATGTGCCAGTTGGCTGCATGGAATCAGGACAGTAAGATGGAATGACATCAAGATGAGGCAGAATGTCTGAAAGGAGCTATGTGTTTGCACATGTCAAGGACCACTCCATGAATGAAGCTGCCCCATTTTTTGTCATATCAACATGGATTGTCAGCTGTGCGTATGAGAAGTGTTGCAGCTTTTGCAGCCATTTAACTCAGCCTGAGAACAATGTCTGTACAAAGGTATTCACAGAGACTGAAGGTATGTGTTGCAGCTTGTCAATTACACTTGGTTTCAAACCTAACAGGAATCACTACTGTCATTGAATGCACGTTTCCCAGTGGTCTTTGTACAGGGAGTCAGGTACCTTGTAAAAGGCTATTTACTCACAATGCCACATGAAGCTGCATGTCCTCAATGGGCCAAACAACACAGTACCTAGACAGTAACTGACTGTAGGAGTGTAGTGTTATCTGATGAGTTGCAATTTTGCCTCTTTTCAAATGATGCAAAATGTTGAGTACACACACAGCCAAAAGAGACTTTTAACCTGCAGTGTGTGCAGGATGTAGTTAAGGCCAAAAGTGTTTCTGTGATGTTTTGGGGGCGTTTTTTGTGCTATGACACAGGCACATTCATTTAATTTACCAACAGAATTGAAGTGTGAATTTTATTTCAACGTTCTCTGTGACCAAGTGCTGTGAATACCCCCATCCTCCAAGATAACAATCTGATTCAAAGGGCTCCATGCATACATTCTTGATTTGGTGAACATGCAGGCACCTCACTGAAACTTGGCCAACCACTAAATCACCTAATGTTAATACCATGGAATATTTCTGCAGTTACTTGATGTAGCAGGCAAAACATAGCATCCAGTATCCCCACAATTTGGTAGCTTTATGGTAAATGAGTATTGACAAGTTGCTGCAACTGAATATGGTATAATTTCGGAAGGTTATAGGCTCTCTTCCTCACCAATTGAACAGTGTACTTATTATAATGAGAATTCCTATTATTACTGGAGAGATTGGTGCTGTCAAATATGCAAGGTGTTCCATGAGGAATTGAAAATACATTAGGAAGTGGTAGTATAGAATAATTCAAATAAAACATTCCATGTAACATGTGTAATAATATTTACTTGTTACAGAATTACAGCTGTAGAATGTAACCAAAACAAACAGTCACAGAAGGTAAATGATTAAGTTCAAAGTTGATTTTCACAAATTACTTGTGGACTTCTAAATTCTCATGCCAATGCCATGTTTAGCACTTAAACTCAGTCTGGATGTTCTTTCACAAGGGCAGTATTATTAATTATCCAATCAATCAATTTGTTTCTTATGTTTACTTTTTTCATTGTAGACTTCACCTTTCAACCATAACCACAGTCAAAAATTTAAAGGGACAAGGTCTGGGGATTACGGTGGCCAAGAAACATGACCATTTCTGCTAACCCATTTTCCAGGAATGATGGGTTTAGATGATGCATCACCTGATGAATAAAAATGTACTGAAACCCAAACCCAATTATGCTGGAAGAACATACCCATCCTTGTAGCCAAGGGATCCTTTCTAGTAGTGCTGGAAGCTCATTTTCAAGAAAGTCTCTGTAAGACAATGCAGTAACACAACAAGCCCAATCAACTTATTCTCTCTATTACCACACTATATTTTTATAGGAAAGTATTCTTGAAGTGTATTTCTACAAAGACACATGGTTTCTTTTTGTGCTACAAATGTGAGTTACAAATGTTATTCATGCTGTCATGAGTGAAGGTGACTTCATCAGTAAACAGTATTAATGGGTTTTTCGTAGCAGTCAAGCTCCAGAAGTGTTAATAGGATTACTTATCAATTTCCTATTAGTCAATGAGAAAATTTTAAACCACTACCTTCATCACCTTCTTGAAGGTGTTGAGTCCACTGTAAATGATAAGGATAGTGGCCATGCAAACATAATGCCCACCATGCATTTGTATGTGGAACACAAATAAGTGTAGAAGTTCTGCATGTCTTTGTTCAGGACTGTGTTCTACAAACTGAGTAGTGTCTTCTATTTCATTCATACTCTGTTCATTTTCATGTTCAGTTGAAATATGACTTCCAGACACTGAACCAGTCTCACACAATTTAGTGAAAATATGAATAGACATTCTGAAGTCTGGTTAGTTAGGAAACTTTCTACAGCATTGTCTACATGTAATAGTGTTTCCACTGCAAAACCTGTACACTAATACCATATTGACACACTCAGAATTTGTAAATGTGTGCAATACACTTAAAGAATACTGTATAATGGCTGACAAACCATAATCACAGTCGAAAAATAAAATAAGGGAAACTCAAGCACAGTTTTTCAACGTGAACATCAAAGAAAAAAATGATATTCCATAAATAAACCATTACCATTTGGACTAAAAACATGAAAAATGAAAACTTATCTCTGTAAGCATCTGTATCCTTGTAACCAATAAGAACTGGGCACATGTTATAAGCAGTGATCAAAAATTTTCCATTCAAATGCAATACATTCCAGAATCGGTATAATAACAAGACAAAATCACTGTGAGGACTGAGGCAATCATTCCACCAATGTTGAAGGTTGAAGATACCCATTTGGTAAAACACTATGTCCTGCTTCATGAAGAAGTCTGTAACTGCCAGTTGCACAGTCTTGTCAACAAAAACTGTTGATCATTCAAGGCCTTTTTTAAGGGACAAAAGGCACGATAATTGCACGAGAAGGACTAGACTGCAAGAGCACACTTGAGTTGACACCAGCCTTAATGGATGAGGTTGGCCTCCCAGATTGATCATTATCTTGAGCTGATCAGCACAGAACTTGGTACACCACTCTGCAATGGTGGTTTCCACAGACATACTGCTCCATACATATTCTCCATTTCTGATGGATGCCCACCAGTTTTAGTCCTTTGGCAGCTAAGAAAAGAATAATAGCACATTGGTTATGTTTGGATGTATTTGGTAATAACTTCTCCATAGTTTATGTTTCTGCATTTTCCACACGCACATCACATCAGAAAGACACAAATGACATACTAATCCCTCTCCCTACATGTCAGTGCTTTTATACCTGCACAAGAGTCATGCAACATTGCATATATGCTGCAGCAGTAACCTCAAATGGAAACTTTTTGATCTCCACTTATATACAAAATGTTTTTTCGATTTAGTTTATACTACTACCTCCCAAAATATTTATTACTATTCTGAAACCATGTGCATTACACGTGAATTTTTTTGTAAATATTTTTTGATTTTTTTATGTTTTCAAGGTCTAATGCTTATCCTTCATCAGTGATATGCTTTCTTCCTTGTATGAATTCTATCTTGTTTCCACTTAAACAAATCAAGCAGGTTTTCAAATGGGTCTGAACTATTTCTTGTGATGATAACAAACATAATGTAGCATGTAGACATTATCACACAACACCAGGGCAGAACACCCTGTATCATGCAAAAATTATATTAGCTGTCAACATCAAAATTGTGTATGAGTTATTAATTTAGTTCATAAGTCATGCCTGGTTAGAAGTACCTGCCTTACAGATTAGTGGATAGCGATGATGCCAACAGTGAACTTGTTAAATGATAGGGTTTACTTGTTTGTTACTCTACTTGTAACATATTGCTACTTATGAGAATTCCATATTGTCAAGCTGTAAACATAGTCAAACCCAAATCTGACTGCATGGTCATCAATGAAGTATACCTCTTAGACCTGAAAGCACATATATCATAACATATACAGAGATGGTATACTGCAGAATACAAAAAAATTTACTGACATAAGAAATTTTAAGAAACTTCCAAAAATTTCTGAAACCAAACAACAAATAAATGCTGGTGGTTGTGTCTGAATTAGTAACCCATAGCACACCAGATCTTATCAATGGTCCACTGTATGGCAACACTGGTGGATCCTCGTATTATAGTCATGTTGTGACATCCTCTTCGCCATTATAAATCTTGGTGGTAGCCCTTCCCATTCAAGCTTTATGGCCATCAAGTAGATCTTCAGTTTCCTTGAATGAGAAGCACCCACCAGCATGCAGTGCCTCAGAACTGTAGTAGGACTTGATACAGAACACTAACATTTAAAAATAAATTAAAAGAATTTTAGATGACAACTCCTTCTACTCATTGGCTGAATTTTTAGATATAAATTAAGGGGGAAAAAAACTTAAACATTAGTGTCATGCAATATATTGTGTAATGCAATATCTTGTACAGACATCTTTTATTAACCTGACACGTTCCACATCATTACGAAGTGTCGTATTCATGATCTATAGAACAAGTATTAATTTAATCTAATCTAATCTAGACATGGATGATATAGCTGCACTTTTTCCTTGATGAAAGATCATAATCCTTAATATCACACATGACTTCCAACAAATGATGAAGGTTATGACAAGCACAAAGTGGTGTTTTATTAATTTTTCTGAGAGTCCTGTAGTCCCACTTTCCACACAGATGTAAAAATTCAAACTAAATTTCTAAGGCTGTATTTCATGACCAATATTTGGCATTTATAGCACTCTCAGTCATAATGTGTGCCAGGTGTTGCCCATTACCTGTTACATGTTATCCATTTACCCATTATGCATTTACACTGGAAGACTGAGGTATGCAACTGGAAGACTGGAGGTATGCAATTGGAAGACTGGAGGTATGCAACTGGCCTAGTTCTGCTAAATATGAGAAACATTTTGAACTGCAACATGAAGTTAATACTCTAGCAGGAGGCCACTATAATGTTTGGTTGATTTTGATATGACTTTAAAGATGACTTTTTTATGTGAGAATAACATTTACTTTGGTAATTCTCTTTAACGAGAGCACTTTAAGGTGTGAGTTATATCAGTAGTAGTACTCATATATGTTTTGCATTGTTATAGTACCAGTTTTTATTTATTCTGATGAATTTAATAGGTGATACAATGATAGAACTATGCTCATTAATCAACCCATAATTTATTTCAATTCCATCAATAAGAGAGCCACATGTACTTTAATATGTAATATAGACAATTTAGATGCACATTTGTTTAATTTGAGGGTCCTTTGTGGTTCCAAAATGTGGTGTAGAAATTGACATTTGCTCATTAATAATTCCTATTTAACCTAAAACTTTTATCAGTAAATCCAGTATGCAAGCTATGATTAATAAAAATTCTCAGAGAATGCCAGCAGTGTCATGTTTTTTTAGACCCAAAATCTTACTTTTTTCAGGAATAATTCAATTATATTTTGCTGCAAGAATCGAATTTTCTTTCATTGACATAATAATTGTATGTGTGTGTGTGTGTGTGTGTGTGTATGTGTGTTTGCATATATTTGATAAACCACACATTATTTTTCTAAAACCATCAATGTGCTTTTACCTGTGTCTAGAAGGAACTGTTAAATTTTTGCTTAACAAGTTACATGTGTTTTTATTGTTATATAGAAATAATGCAGATAATTTAGGAATAATAGTAGCACAAGGCACTCAAATTAGACATGGAAATAACATGAGGTGCTTAATTTGAGAATTGACAGTCATGTTGTAGGCATCAGTTTTGATGGATATGACAACTTTTACTTCTTACCTACACAAATTTGGATTACTACTGTGCTGTAATGTTTAACATTACCAATGGAAGATGGCAGTTGTATTATCATGCAAAATGAAGTTAATATCCTGCATGGAGTCACTATAATGTATGGCTGACTTGGAAATCTTGTCAAACCTCATTTATTACCTATACAAATGTATATTGTCACTGTTCAGTTTGTTTTTCTATCAAAGCATCATGTAGTTTCCACTGTGTAACAGTAGAAGAAGATAAATGTTTTTGATTATGAGAAGAAGTTAACACCATAGCTTTGGATCACTAAAGTGTTTAGCTGGCATTGATAACAGTTTTAGAGATGAATTTTGATGAATTTAGATATCAGAATAACATTGATTACTTTGGTAATTCTCATTAAAAAGTACATTTTAAGCTGTAGTGCCCATTTGTGTTTTGCAATGCAGCATGCGCATCCTATTAAACCAAACTGAGAGTCGAATGCATTGGAGGTCAGTAAGACAAGACTTGTCAGAACAAGAAAACTGTTTAGCCAGCAAATTCAGTCTTGCTGATAGATGCCTGGCATTGTGACACTTAACAACATTACAGAATAATTTAGATGTGAAAGATAATTAATCTGAGGCTCTGTTTTGCCTTAAATTGTCTATGGTATAGTAATCAACCTTTACATGTACACACCTCATCCTTTATGAAATTTTTTTGGCTAAATGCTTCTGAACTTGGAACAAAAAAATTCAGAGCATTTGAATGCTTTTCAGCACAGCCAAAAATACTACCAGTTACACACCTCACATAATTTTTTGGAGAAATCCTTTTGAACGTGGCACAGAAAATAATTCATAACACTTGGATACTTTTGAGCACCAAGATGGCTATATTCTGCATTCTGTTTGGCTGTTTCCAGTGACAAAACAAGGAGGAGGGGTCGAGCTCATAAAAAATTTTGTATCATCACGACATCTCCAAATTCTCAGGAGTAAATGAAGTTCTTTTCTTAGTCTGCTAAGGCTGACAGCTATTACACAAAGAATCAAATTTTTTAAGGTTAAGAGAAGAAGAAACAGGGGTAGCTCTGGTGTGGGAGGGAGGAGCTGCAGCCCCATTACCCCCCCCCCCCCCCACCCCCAGCTACCACTTGGTTTACCACTGGTTATTTCATTTTAACTGTCTGATATGCACTAGGCTGTGATTGGGAAGATGGGATGTAGGGAGGCAAGGAGTTACAAGGTGCAAATGGGCTAGTTCCACCATCTTGAATATGTCTAAAGCCTTTTATAAACATTTAATTTTTAAATTTCCTGCCATATGCCACCTTGTATAGTTTCTGAATTTCCCACCATCATCAACTTTAAATTTTAAATATCCTGCCAACTGCCACCTTGGATTTTTGAAATTCCCATCACTGTCACCTCGGATTTTTAAATTTCCCACCAGTGTCATCTTGATGACTTTGTGCAGGTACAGCACTGACTAGTGGCATCTGGGATGCCTTACAACATGCTGTTAAGAAGAGATAAGAGATCTCTACCCCAGCATACTCTTACAGTTCCCTTCAGCACTACTTCAGACATTAGTTGAGTTCGTGCCATGCTGTGTTGCGGCACTTCTGCATGTTCGTGGGAGCCCTACACAATATTAGGCAGGTGTACAAGTTTTTTTGGCTCTTCAGATTATTTCCCACTTGCAGCTTTCAACACCTATTGTTTACTCGGCCTGACAGTTCTAGTTGTCTAAGATTCTGTATCTCTTCCATTGATACTTGGAATATGAGAGAGGCAAGGTCAAGGTGGTCTTCTGCGTCAATGGAAGTCATTTATACTTCTTCTTACAAATTGTTTCCATTGTATTTTATCAATGTACTGGTATGACTTGATGAATTTCTCAGTCACAGTGACATACGTTAACCAGAAGAGCTCTGTATACATCTTGTGTGACCACTTCCTTCACGGACAAGATTTCGAAAGCTTAAATGAAGAATTTATTTGAAACTTATTTCTTTTTAATATTTTCCAAAATGTTTTGGAAATACATTTTTATCTTTGATTTTTAAAAACGCTAATTATGCTATAAATTTCAATTATTTCTTTTGACTGAAAATTGGCACATTTTTCACATTGTGAAATATTTAATTACAAATAGCCCACCATAGCATTTTACAATTCACAAAAATAACTGTTATAATTTTTCATAAATTACAGGAAAGATTGTAATGTTAATATTGTAAGAATGTATCTCTGAAGCTTTGTGGGAAAAAGTTGTGTTATCTTTTTTTAATCTTTGACTGCAGCCTTTGGATGTTATGGAGAGACAGTCATAAAAAATCATGTATTGGACTAATTTTTCTTCTAAGATGGAATGATGTGTTATTTTCTGAACTGTTAATTGTGAACACTGTGTCTAACATAAAATGTCAATTTTTATAACACTTCAATGAAGATAAAAATTCAATGATATCATTACATTACATTACAATAATACTAGTTCCATGGATCATGAATACGATATTTCGTAATGATGTGGAACGAGTCAAATTTTCCAATACAAGGCATAATTAAGTTAATTTAACAACATACTTAAGTTAATATAACAACTTTTTCATTTTTTGTTTTTTTATTTTTATTTTTTTATTTTTTATTTTTTATTAATATTTTTTTTTTTTTTTTTTTTTTTAAATTTATATCTAAAAATTCCTCTATGGAGTAGAAGGAGTTATCATTCAGGAATTCTTTTAATTTCTTCTTAAATACTTGTTGGTTATCTGTCAGACTTTTGATACTATTTGGTAAGTGACCAAAGACTTTTGTGCCAGTATAATTCACCCCTTTCTGTGCCAAAGTTAGATTTAATCTTGAATAGTGAAGATCATCCTTTCTCCTAGTATTGTAGTTATGCACACTGCTATTACTTTTGAATTGTGTTTGGTTGTTAATAACAAATTTCATAAGAGAGTATATATACTGAGAAGCTACTGTGAATATCCCTAGATCCTTAAATAAATGTCTGCAGGATGATCTTGGGTGGACTCCAGCTATTATTCTGATTACACGCTTTTGTGCAATAAATACTTTATTCCTCAGTGATGAATTACCCCAAAATATGATGCCATATGAAATCAACGAGTGAAAATAGGCGTAGTAAGCTAATTTACTAAGATGTTTATCACCAAAATTTGCAATGACCCTTATTGCATAAGTAGCTGAACTCAAATGTTTCAGCAGATCATCAATGTGTTTCTTCCAATTTAATCTCTCATCAATGGACACACCTAAAAATTTGGAATATTCTACCTTAGCTATATGCTTCTGATTAAGGTCTATATTTATTAATGGTGTCATACCATTCACTGTACGGAACTGTATGTACTGTGTCTTACCAAAATTCAGTGAGAGTCCGTTTACAAGGAACCACTTAGTAATTTTCTGAAAGACAGTATTGACAATTTCATCAGTTAAGTCTTGTTTGTCAGGTGTGATTACTATACTTGTATCATCAGCAAAGAGAACTAACTTTGCCTCTTCATGAATATAGAATGGCAAGTCATTAATATATATTAAGAACAGCAAAGGACCCAAGACTGACCCTTGTGGAACCCCATTCTTGATAGTTCCCCAGTTTGAGGAATGTGCTGATCTTTGCATATTATGAGAACTACTTATTTCAACTTTCTGCACTCTTCCAGTTAGGTACGAATTAAACCATTTGTGCACTGTCCCACTCATGCCACAGTACTTGAGCTTGTCTAGCAGAATTTCATGATTTACACAATCAAAAGCCTTTGAGAGATCACAAAAAATCCCAATGGGTGGTGTTCGGTTATTCAGATCATTCAAAATTTGATTGGTGAAAGCATATATGGCATTTTCTGTTGAAAAACCTTTCTGGAAACCAAACTGACATTTTGTTAGTACTTGTTTGTTACAGATATGTGAAGCTACTCTTGAATACATTACTTTCTCAAAAATTTTGGATAAAGCTGTTAGAAGGGAGATTGGACGGTAATTGTTGACATCAGATCTATCCCCCTTTTTATGCAAAGGTATAACAATAGCATATTTCAGTCTATCAGGGAAAATGCCCTGTTCCAGAGAGCTATTACACAGGTGGCTAAGAATCTTACTTATCTGTTGAGAACAAGCTTTTAGTATTTTGCTGGAAATGCCGTCAATTCTATGTGAGTTTTTGCTTTTAAGCAAGTTTATTATTTTCCTAATTTCAGAGGGAGAAGTGGGTGAGATTTCAATTGTATCAAATTGCATAGGTATGGCCTCTTCCATTAACAGCCTAGCATCTTCTAAGGAACACCTGGATCCTACTGTATCCACAACATTTAGAAAATGATTATTAAAAATATTTTCAACTTCTGACTTTTTGTTCGTAAAGTTTTCATTCAATTTGATGGTAATACTGTCTTCCTGTGCTCTTGGTTGACCTGTTTCTCTTTTAATAATATTCCAAATTGTTTTAATATTATTATCAGAGTTGCTGATTTCAGACATGATACACATACTTCTGGATTTTTTAATAACTTTTCTTAATATAACACAGTAGTTTTTATAATGTTTGATAGTTTCTGGGTCACTACTCTTTCTTGCTGTCAGATACATTTCCCTTTTCCGGTTACAAGATATTTTTATACCCTTAGTAAGCCATGGTTTGTTACAAGGTTTCTTATGAGTATATTTAACTATTTTCTTGGGGAAGCAGTTTTCAAATGCATTTACAAAAATGTCATGAAATAAATTATATTTTAAATTGGCATCAGGTTCACGGTACACCTCATCCCAGTCTAACTGCTGTAGGCTTTCCCTGAAATTTGCAATTGTTAAATTGTTGACTGAACGTACTACTTTGGAGGACTGTTTAGTATTGCTGAATGGAGCTATGTCATATATTGTAACTAGCTGTCCACCATGATCAGAAAGACCATTCTCAACAGGCTGAGCATTTATCTGGTTAAACTTATCTTGGTCTATAAAGAAGTTATCTATCAGTGAGCTGCTATTCTTTACCACCCGAGTAGGAAAATCAATAATGGGTGTCAAATTGAAAGAACCGAGTAATACTTCAAGGTCATTTTTTCTATTACCCTCTTTCAGAGAATCTACATTGAAGTCCCCACAAATAATAATTTGCTTCCCCCTGTCTGACAGATAGCACAACAAGGAGTCCAAATTTTTCAGAAATAGATGAAAATTTCCTGATGGGGACCTATATACAGTTACAATTATAAATGTGCCTTTATTTAATTTAAGCTCATAGGCACATGCTTCTATATGTTTCTCTACACAAAACTTTTTTGTTTCTATACTTTTTGCACAATGATGACTTTTGACATATATGGCAACTCCTCCTTTCTCCATATTTTCTCTCATTACATGTGCAGAGAGCTTATATCCACTTACATTTACCTTATCCATATCAGTAACAATGTGATGCTCAGACAGGATTAGTATATCTATTTCATCCTCAGCTTCTAAATCTTCTAAGCGCACCAGAAGCTCATCTATTTTATTCTTTAAACTCCCAATATTTTGATGAAATATACTTACATTATTTTTAATTATACTTTTATGAGAACCTTTCCTTATTCTAACATTTGCAGTACTCTCCTGTCTGAGTTTCTCATTGTGCTTAGGCCTAGTTGCTATACCAGTGGTCACATGGTGTTCAGAGAGGCAGATTATGTCAACTGGGTTGGGTGACTTTAATTCATCAATGCAATTACCTAGGACTGAGATACAACTCAATTATGAAATCAGTGACTGTAACAATACATGATTTATGGGATACCATGAACCTGATAATAAACCATGACACTTTATTATCTACAAATTAATGTCTTCACTGGAATATTTTAAACACAGGCCTCATCAAGATTCACACCATAAAACATAATGGACAAAGAGCTGCTAATCCACAAATTTCTTAGAAATATCCAGACAAGTATTATTATTGACTTATATTTTATGCAACAATCAACCATGGAACTTCTATTTTACAATGTTGTTCCTGCCATACATTCATATAGATTTCCATGTCTGACAGTGCAGAGGAAGAATGTTAGTGTTAAAATGAAATCATTTCAGTAAATAGTCTTAGACTGGACTGTGGAAAACAGATTTGGGATCTTGCGCTGGGGTTTTTTGCTCTTAGGAAGATATTAATTTTGTTATGTACTTCAGATGATAATGAGGAAGAACCTATCCTGTAGCTATTTTTGGTTAAAGTGGTTTGTGATCATCAATGAAGTGAGAGTGAATCAGTCAGTAGTAGGGGGTATCAGATATGGAACAGTATTTAGACAGTTCACAAATTGACCAAATACTAGACCTGAAATTTTCAATTAGATCAGTATTAGGAGATATGAGGAATCCAAGTACTCAAATGACAGAACTGCAATCAACTATGAAATCAATGGTTACCAGGTGGAAACAAAAATGGTGGTGGGGTGTGGTGGGTAGTGGTGGGGTTGGAGGGTGAGGGGGGGGGGGGTTGACATCTGATTTTTTTAAAATTTTATTTGCACATCAAGACCCATAGGACCAAATTGAGGAGCAAATCTCCAAGGTCATGGAACATGTCAGTACATGAAATTACAATATAAAAGTAATAACAGATAACAGATAAAAATAAATGTTTATGAACCCTAAAAAAGTAAGGTAAATGCAGTCAACAATACAATAAGAATCAGCTTAATTTTTCATAGAACTCCTACACAGAATAGAAAGAGTGACCCATGAGAAAACTCTTCAGTTTCAATTTGAAAGTAAATGGATTACTGCTAAGATTTTTTAATTTAAATGGTAGCTTATTGAAAATAGATGCAGCAGTATACTGCAAACCCTTCTGCACAAGAGTGAAGGAAGTCTGATCCAAATGCAGGTTTGATTTCTGCTAAGCATTAACCGAGTAAAAGTTGCTTATTCTTGGGAATAAGCTAATAATGTTAACAAGAAATGACCATAAGGAATATATATATAGAGATGCCAATGTAAAAATACCCAGACTTGTGAACAGGGGCCAAAAACAGGTTTGTGAACTTACACCGCTTATTGAGCAAATTGCCCATTTCTGAGCCAAATATATCCTTTTAGAATGGGAAATGTAAATAAATAGAAATAAAAAATAAAATAAATTATTCAGATAGTGAAGGGAGACGAAAATTTAATAGTCATGGGTGACTGGGATTCGAGTGTAGGAAAAGGGAGAGAAGGAAACGTAGTAGGTGAATATGGATTGGGGCTAAGAAATGAAAGAGGAAGCCACCTGGTAGAATTTTGCACAGAGCACAACTTAATCATAGCTAACACTTGGTTTAAGAATCATGATAGAAGGTTGTATACAAGGAAGAACCCTGGAGATACTAAAAGGTATCAGATAGATTATATAATGGTAAGACAGAGATTTAGGAACCAGGTTTTAAATTGTAAGACATTTCCAGGGGCAGATGTGGACTCTGACCACAATTTATTGGTTATGACCTGTAGATTAAAACTGAAGAAACTGCAAAAAGGTGGGAATTCAAGGAGATGGGACCTGGATAAACTGAAAGAACCAGAGGTTGTACAGAGTTTCAGGAAGAGCATAAGGGAACAATTGATAGGAATGGGGGAAAGAAATAAAGTAGAAGAAGAATGGGTAGCTTTGAGGGATGAAGTAGTGAAGGCAGCAGAGGATCAAGTAGGTAAAAAGATGAGGGCTAGTAGAAATCCTTGGGTAACAGAAGAAATATTGAATTTAATTGATGAAAGGAGAAAATATAAAAATGCAGTAAATGAAGCAGGCAAAAAGGAATACAAACGTCTCAAAAATGAGATAGACAGGAAGTGCAAAATGGCTAAGCAGAGATGGCTAGAGGACAAATGTAAGGATGTAGAGGCTTATCTCACTAGAGGTAAGATAGATACCGCCTACAGGAAAATTAAAGAGACCTTTGGAGATAAGAGAACCACTTGTATGAACATCAAGAGCTCAGATGGAAACCCAGTTCTAAGCAAAGAAGAGAAAGCAGAAAGGTGGAAGGAGTATATAGAGGGTCTATACAAGGGCGATGTACTTTAGGACAATATTATGGAAATGCAAGAGGATCTAGATGAAGATGGAATGGGAGATATGATACTGCGTGAAGAGTTTGACAGAGCACTGAAAGACCTGAGTCGAAACAAGGCCCCCGGAGTAGACAACATTCCATTGGAACTACTGACAGCCTTGGGAGAGCCAGTCCTGACAAAACTCTACCATCTGGTGAGCAAGATGTATGAAACAGGCGAAATACCCTCAGACTTCAAGAAGAATATAATAATTCCAATCCCAAAGAAAGCAGGTGTTGACAGATGTGAAAATTACTGAACAATCAGTTTAATAAGCCACAGCTGCAAAATACTAACACGTATTCTTTACAGGCGAATGGAAAAACTAGTAGAAGCCGACCTCGGGGAAGATCAGTTTGGATTCCGCAGAAGTACTGGAACACGTGAGGCAATACTGACCTTACGACTTATCTTAGAAGAAAGATTCAGGAAAGGCAAACCTACGTTTCTAGCATTTGTAGACTTAGAGAAAGCTTTTGACATTGTTGACTGGAATACTCTCTTTCAGATTCTAAAGGTAGCAGGGCTAAAATACAGGGAGCGAAATGCTATTTACAATTTGTACAGAAAGCAGATGGCAGTTATAAGAGTCGAGGGACATGAAAGGGAAGCAGTGGTTGGGAAAGGAGTAAGACAGGGTTGTAGCCTCTCCCCAATGTTATTCAATCTGTATATTGAGCAAGCAGTAAAGGAAACAAAAGAAAAGTTTGGAGTAGACATTAAAATCCATGGAGAAGAAATAAAAACTTTGAGGTTCGCCGATGACATTGTAATTCAGTCAGAGACAGCAAAGGACTTGGAAGAGCAGTTGAACGGAATGGATGGTGTCTTGAAGGGAGGATATAAGATGAACATCAACAAAAGCAAAACGAGGATAATGGAATGTAGTCAAATTAAGTCGGGTGATGTTGAGGGTATTAGATTAGGAAATGAGACACTTAAAGTAGTAAAGGAGTTTTGCTATTTGGGGAGCAAAATAACTGATGATGGGTGAAGTAGAGAGGATATAAAATGTAGACTGGCAATGGCAAGGAAAGCATTTCTGAAGAAGAGAAATTTGTTAACATCGAGTATAGATTTAAGTGTCAGGAAGTCATTTCTGAAAGTATTTGTATGGAGTGTAGCCATGTATGGAAGTGAAACATGGACGGTAAATAGTTTGGACAAGAAGAGAATAGAAGCTTTTGAAATGTGGTGCTACAGAAGAATGCTGAAGATTAGATGGGTAGATCACATAACTAATGAGGAAGTATTGAATAGGATTGGGGAGAAGAGAAGTTTGTGGCACAACTTGACCAGAAGAAGGGATCGGTTGATAGGACATGTTCTGAGGCATCAAAGGATGACCAATTTAGTATTGGAGGGCAGCGTGGAGGGTAAAAATCGGAGGGGGAGACCAAGAGATGAGTACACTAGGCAGTTTCAGAAGGATGTAGGTTGCAGTAGGTACTGGGAGATGAAGAAGCTTGCACAGGATAGAGTAGCATGGAGAGCTGCATCAAACCAGTCTCAGGACTGAAGACCACAACAACAACAACAACAGAATGGGAAAAGTTACCCCAAAATATAATACCATATGAAATATGCAAAGTATACTAAGTTTTGTGTCGAACAATCCCTCACTTCAGATACTGTTCGAATAGTAAAAATGGCAGCATTAAGACTTTGAACTAGACTCTGAATGTGGGCTTTCCACAACAGCTTACTATCTACCTGAACACCTAGAAATTTTAACTGTTCAGTTTCACTAATCATATGCCTGTTTTGTGAAATTAAAACATCAGGTTTTATTGAATTGTGTGTTAGCAACTGTAACAACTGAGTCTTACTGTAATTTAGCATTAGTTTATTTTCTACAAGCCATGAACTTTGGTCATGTACTGCACTATTTGAAACTGAGCCAATGTTTTGTACAACATAATTTACTACCAAGCCAGTGTCATCAGCAAGAAATATTTTAGAGTTACCCCTAATACTAGAGGGCATATCATTTATATAAATAAGGAGCAGGAATGGCCCCAACACTAATCCCAGGGGCAGCCCCCACTTGACAGTACCCCACTCACACCCCACATCACAGCTGTTATTAACAGTGTGAATAAAGACCTTTTGCTGCCTGTTTGCTAATGTAAGAGGTGAACCAATTGTGAGCTACTCCCCTTATTCTGTAATGGTCCAACTTCTGGAGCAATATTTTGTGATCAACACAATCAAATGCCTTAAATAAAAAAAAAATAAAAATGCTAAGCATTCAAAACCTTTTGTTTAACCCATCAGTACCTCACAGAGAAAAGAGATTACAGGATTTTTAGTTGTTAAACCATTTCTAAAGCAGAACTGTACATTTGATATCAAATCGTGAGATATAAAAGATCGATTATCCTTATAGACACAGCCTTTTCAATAACTTTTGCAAACACTGATGGCATAGAAACAGGTCTAAAATTATCTACATTAGTCCTTTCTCCCTTTTTATATGGCAGCTTTACTACTGAGTACTTTAATCGCTCAGGAAACTGACCATTCCTAAAGGAAAAAATTACAAAAATTGCTAAATACAGGGCCAACATTTGCAGCACAGTACTTTAATATTCCACTAGACACTCCATCATAACCATGAGAGTCCTTAGTCTTCAGTGATTTAATTATTGACTCAATCTCCCTCTAGTCTGTATCACAGAGGAGAATTACAGACATCAATCTAGGAAAGGCATTTGCCAAGAAAGTTATATGATTTCCAGTAGAAACTAAACTTTTATTTAATTCACCAACAATTCTCAGAAAATGATTGTCAAATACTGTACATATATCTGATTTATCAGTAACAGAAATATTTTTACTGTGAACTGACTTCATATCATTGACCTTATGCCGCTGACCAAACACTTCCTTCACAACTGACCATATGGTTTTAATTTTATCCTGTGAATTAGCTATTCTATTTGCATACCACATACTCTTTGCCTTCTTTATAACATTTTTAAGCATCTTTCAATACTGTTTGTAATGGGCTACTGTAGCTTGATGGTGACTACTTCTAACATTTTGATATAATTCCTACTTTGTTCTACAAGATATCCTTATCCCATTAGTCAGCCACTCAGGCTGCCTATTACTACTAGTACCCCATTTATAACATTCTAATGGAAAGCAACTCTCAATGCTCAGGGTAAGTAGTTCCTATGCAGCCTGGTAGAGGTCACTAGCTGACAAACACTGAATGAGCTGCAGTGAAAATACTGTCTTTTTAATTGGAGGTTCTGTTTGTTTAATTTTCTAATTGTTTATTAATTACTGTTATAAGTGTTCTTAGTTATGAAGTGAATGAAGGTGTGAATATAAAATAATATTTTATGTAAAGTTTTTATACTGTTCATTGAAGTAACTGGTCTCAAGAGGAATGTTTGAGAATGGTGTGTACTTTAATTGTTCATACTGGAGAATATGTTATAAACTGTTTGCCAATTTTGGTACTGGGGAAATGAGATTATGGTTTCAGTACATTAGTTTTGTTAGCAGGGAGTTGATTTTACATTTGGGGGTTTTCAAAATTTATTTATGTTAATTTACTGTTGTGATACAGTTACAAATTTTGATTGGTTTGGTATACACGCACAGGACTGAGAGGGTTTGATACTGCTTTCCAATTGACTGTGATGTTTCTCTGCCAATCAAAAATTAGAATATTTGCATGTTTTTTAGGGAACTACAAAATTCTTTTGCATAAAGATATGAGTTGAGTCAGGGCTTGGATCTTATAGTGAACAGACTTACTCATATATGCTCTGATAAAAATTATTAATATTGTGGTATTTTGGTAACAAAATGTTTGAGAAGTGCCATAAAGTGTGGAAGAGAGTTTGATTAATGTACAGTGTGAAATTCAGAACTTTTGTGACATTTTAAATATCTAAATTCTGAGTGGCGTGTTGCTGACTTGCGGACATGAACATTTTGTTATGTGAGGCTCATTGTAGCATTACTTGAGCAGCCTATTCTGAAAGAAACAATTTGTTTGTAAACTTTCTGGGAAGAATCTTTAATAATTACCATAAACTGGCTACAATAATGAATCATATGTGTTTGTGGACATTTGAGATTTTGTACAGCTTAGAGGTAGGTTTGTTGGTTGCTGTTGTATGCAAGCTTACTGTAATAGAGTGAAATTTTATGCAGATAAATACTTTCTTTTAACTATTTCCTCCAGTGACAAAACAATTTTTAGTGTAGCCTCTGATTATGAGCTGTACAGCTGCTTTTTCCATAGTTTTTTCTGCCCAAGAACTACATTTCAGTAACTTTAAGGAGGCATGCATATCAGAAGAGATTCACCACAAGGTGAGTGGGACTTTGCAGTGCAGTGCTCCACTGCAAATGGTGCACCATGGCTCAGGAAGTATAAAAAGCTGTAGAGAGGAGAACCGCAGTCAAACATAAATGTGAAAATGAAAGTGTCAAACAGTGATCAAAAGACAGACAGGATACTGCAATGATAACTGTAATCCTATAGTGGGAAGAAGAAGGAGGACTCATAGATGTGACAGAAGAAGTGGTGTGAAGTCAGCAGACAGAATGATGGATGCAGCAGGAGTTGCTGTCTCAACAAATGCACTGATGGTGTTGGCAGTAGATGGGAGCACATGAACTGGTATAGCTGGAGGCAGAGGACAGATCTGCGGTTTCAACATGTCAAGACTACAGGCAGCATATAGAAATAAGTTAAGTTTTGTTCATCTGTTGTTTGCATATATCAAAAGACTTTTTAAAAATGGAAGGGATGATATTCTGTAGTTGCAAAGGAAGAGGATGTGATTCAGTTCAATGGAAATGCCACTTAGGTAAGCACTGCATGTCAGAGACATGTGGGTGAATTAGAAATTAATGATGTTTGAGTTCCTAATTTACAACATTTATCTACAATTGTGGGTATGAAACAGGGACAAAATGTTTTAACAGATGTAAGTAGGGGAGAGGGTACCAGCTCTTTTAATAACAGATTGAGTGATTTTAGTGATGCTGATTAATTTGACATGAGCCAGGGTGACATAAATGAAAAGGAGACATGAGAGGCAGACACCAAACTTGATATGTTGCAAGTAAAGCAAACCAAAGAGGAAAATTAAGGGAAATATAAGTACATTTAATGGCTTAGCATCAATGAAGCAAATAAAAATTTAGCTAGGGATCTTAAACATAATTTTAATAGGAAAATAGATTAGCAGTCCAGTACTATAAATTGTTTAGCAAGTGAGCTTAATTGGCAGTCTGGTACTATAAATTGTTTAGCTAGTGAGCTGAAGCAGCAGTCTTGCACTATTAGTAATTTACCTGGTGAGCTTAAACTGTTCAGATTTGAAACTAACACAAAAAAACAACAACAACAATGGGCTTCTGCTCTAAGGCAAATGTATCAAAAAGAACTGAAGACTTTTGATGAAAAGTTTAAAGTTTCTCAACATGAGGGAAGTTGTAAGAAATCCTCAGATAGTGTAAGAAACGAATGAACAGAAACTATACAAAGGGTAGCTGATAATAGCAAGCAAAGAATGGGTCAGATTCAAGAAAATGTTCAGAAAGTAGAGCATATTATAGCTACAGCTCTATGTGAATATAAAAGTGAGCAAACAATTTTGGATAGTGAAATCAATGAAGAAAGCGAAAACTGTTTAAAAGCTGTAAAGGCTGTGTGGGAAAAATAGAAACTGGCATGGATCATTTAACTAGTTGGGTGTGTGTGGTGGCAAATGAACTGCATGATCATAGCAACAGATGGACTAAAGTAGAATATAATACACAAGTTGGCATTAACATTGCAGGTATTAATATTATAACATAGATGGCTGAGGTAGCTTACTATAAAAACAGACAGTTCTTATGTTTTGATGCTGCTGATCATGTGCATCCAAAGGAATTTTGGAATGATTTTGAAAATGTGTTACCAAGATTGTGGACCAATAGGCAAAAGATTGGTTTTATTTTGTCAAAATTTATGGGGGAAGCCAGGACCAGGAGTGTGAAAGCTACTGAATGATAAGATACTTTTGAAAAGCTTAAGGATGCATTTTTCACAGAAGGTTTGGATAAACAAAAATTTTCTAATTGTTTATTAGTTACTATTATAATTGTGCTTCCATATGAGAGTGAATGAAGGTGTGAATGTGAAATAATATTTTATGTATAGTTTATATGCTATACATTGAAGGAACTGGTCTCATGAGGAATGTCCAAGAATGACACATGCATGTGAGTCATTCACACTGGGGAATTTGTTATAAACTATTTCTTCACTTTATGGTACTGGGGAAATCAGATGACTTCAGTAAAGTAATTTTGTTGACAGGGAGCTAATTTTATATTTTTGGGTTTTCAAAATTTATTTATGTTAATTTTCTGTTCTGATTCAGTGACAAATTTTGTTTGGTTCTGTACATCTGTGCTGGATGGAGCAGATTTGATGCTGGTTTCCAATTGAATGGGATGTTTCTCTGTCAATCAAAAATTAGCATATATGCATGTTTTTTGGGGAATTAGAAGCTTCTTTTGTGTAGAGAGATGACTAGAGCTGTTTTGCAAAACAATTTAGGCTGGCAGGCACATGTGAATTATTTAACACCAAAAATTTCTAAAGGAATATTTATGCTCAGAAAATTACAAGCAACAGTAGATGAGAAAATTTTGCTTTCTGTCTATTATATTTATATTCACTCTCATTTGACATATGGGACAATCATGTGGGGAAATAATTGCTACTCAAAATGTTTATTTACAGCCCAGAAAAAAGCTGTCAGACTGATATGTAAAGTACCACCTAGGACTCACTGTACAGAATTATTTATTAAACTTAGTGTTATGACCTTGCCATGTATATACATATTTCAATGTCTTTTGTACATTAAAGAGAACTTGTCTAGTTTTCATCTGAATTCTGATGTACATAGTTATAACACACGACACTGTAATGATGTAAGAAAATACTACTGCTCATATACCAAAACCCTAAAAACAGCTTCAAACACACATCTGTAAAGCTATTTAATAAACTACCAGAGTCAGTTAAGAGTCTGGAGCTGAAAAAATTTAAGATATTTGTAAGAACTTTATTAATTCAGAATTGTTTTTATACAATGGAAGATTTCTGTGAGCATAATTTCTAACATAGATTAATTATTTGTGTAATTATTGTCATTGTTGTTTGTACATTTATTGACATTGCTTATACAAGCTTTACATCCCTGTAAACATTTTGTTTTTGGGCAATAAAAATCAATCAATCAATTAACCATAGTGACCAGACTTACTGATACGTGCTCTGATGAAAATTATTGATATTGTGATATTTCGATATCAAAATGTTTGAGAAGGGCTGCAAAGAGTGGAAGAGAGTTTGAGTACAGCTTGGTGTGAAATTCAGAACTTTTAGTTAAGTTTTAAATAACTAAATTCCAAGTGGCATGTTGCTTACTCATAACTGTGGACATTTTGTTATACGAGACTGATTATAGCAACTTTTGAGCAAGCTACTCTAGAAGAAACAATTTGTTTGTAAACTTACTGGGAGGTATCACTAATGATTACAACAAACTGGCCATGATTATGAATGATGTGTGCTTATGGACTTTTGAGGCTTTTTACAGCTTAGAGTAAGGCCCAAGTAGCGAGTGTAGTAGTATGCAGCAAGCTTATTGTAATAGAATGAAATTTTACACACATAAATACAGCACTTTCTTGTAATATTCCTTCCACCTACAAACAATTTTTAGTGTGACTTGTGGTTACAAGGTGTACAGCTGTTTCTTCTATAGCTTTTTCCAGCTAAGAACAGCATTTCACTAACTTCAAGGAGATGTGCGTGTGAGAAGAGATTCACCACAAGGTGAGTAGAGCTTTGCAGTGCATCAAATCACCACAAGAAGTTACAGTCAACATTGTAAGCCAACAGTGAGTATTCAGAGTTGACTATAAAATCCAATAATGACATTTTAGAGTCTGAAATGGAAAACAACAGTGAGCAAATCAATTATCAAATTCCAGAATTGAAAGACAAGGTAGAAGCTGGCTTAGACAGAGTGAATTGCAATGCAGGTGTAGTTTAAGACAGAGTCATTGTTTTAGAAAGCAAGTTTGTTAAAGCACTAAGCAGAGAAAGGACACAAATTTAAAATCTGTACCAAAAATCAGTCAAGACAAGGTTAATAATTTAAGTTCTGAAGCAGAGGAAAATATAATGAAATTAGCTCACAAATAAATGAGCTACAACAAAGTGTTACAAACAATGTGACTCTACTAGATTAAAAAGTAAATGAAATTCCAGAAAATTTTGTATCAAAAAACGTGTGTATGTGTGTGTGTGTGTGTGTGTGTGTGTGTGTGTGTGTGTGTGTGTGTGTGTAGTGGTATTGTGTGGTCAATCCTATCAGCGAGAAGCTTTCCATGTGATAATTTACACCCTGCTGATTTCTTGCAAGACTACATATAAGGTCAGATAATTCAAATAGTGAAACTGTCAAAAATTTCTTGTATGAGAAGCATTGTCATGGGAAAGTCAAAATTTTGATCAGTGTCAATCCTTCAGTGATTTAAAGAAAAATTTTATGAATATATTTCGATCAGCGTCTTAGCAAGCTATAATTAATTGTGAATATGTGAATGGCTTGCTTTACAGAGAGAAATGGAACTGTGGAAGATTTTTTGCAGAAACTAATTAAAGAAACTACTATATTTAGATAAACCTTTTGATCAAATGACTCAGACATGGGCACTCAAAAGAAAGCAACCTGAATGGCTACAGTGGAATCTAGTTCATAGGCCAGATGATTCATTTGATCTGTTTCTTAAATATGTTGGTAAATCAAAGATGGCTATGGAGAGAATTAACTTACAAAACTTTAGTCATGAGAATTACCACCATGGAGGTTAGACTTCTGTTTTCAGTGGGGAGAATGATAGAAGTAGGGATCATGGGAAATTTAGACATGAAAATCTGAATGGTAGGGCTAGAGGTTACAATGGAAAAACAAGAGATTGAGGTTGGGAAAGAAATGTTGGTAACAGAGATGGGAGATTTGATGGATGAAATAGAGTACAAACAAATTAGAGACTGGGTAGCAGAGGAAACCATCCAGACAACCTCATATTACTCCAATGAGGGATTGTAGTTTTGAGGTGAACACATCAAATTACAGTAGAACCCCTTAATTTTCTGAAATTCAAATAGGCGGAATAATTATGATGAACAGTCAAAGGATGCAGATAGAGCATAATATTGACCATCTTAGTTCTGATAAAAATCTGGGGTACTACATTGAACAATGATCCAATAAGGAACAAGTCCGTTCGAAAATGTGTTGAGAATCCAGATTCAGATACAAAGGGCAATAAGCAATTTTTACAACTGAGCTGAGAAGGAGGTTGAAACTAATAATCAGGAAAATGATAACTACGTTGTTCCTAACTTGATGGTAGGAAGATGGGAGGTGGTTGCCGGTGTTTGAAGAAAAGGATGCTGAATTTTGATATGATGGTGTCAGGTTACTTGCAAGTGTAAGGATGATATAATAAAATGAGCATTTAATGAATTCATAAATTATCTTTTGGGGCCTAAGGCAACTGTTTATTTGAACCATAAGGCAATGACTTACATTCAAGAAGGAAGACTGTTTCATAACAGCAGAATAACTAGATGGCTCTTATTTCTTCATTACTTTGGTTATGAAATGAAGTATGTTTTCAGGAAAATAGAATTTCATAGCTGACATACTTTCTAGATCACCCTTAGGGGCAAATCTGACAATATTAGTGGTGAAGGGAAAAGCATTCAAAAATATATATTTAAAAGGAGTAAAATATGAGGGAGATATTGTGAAAATTTGTAATGACATGAGGAGAAATCAAAATCAGGATGAAAATTGGAAATGAACTAAAAGCCACTTCAGTAAAAAGGGAGAAGGAAAAAATTAAAAAATATTGTGAAGTGGATAAAGCGAATTTATTCAGAAGTCAATGATCAGATTTTGATGACTGGAGGTTACGTTTGACTGAAAAACGCACTGAAAATTTAATAAAATACGTAAGTGAAAGTTTTGGACTCTGTGCATGAAGAAAATGCTTACAAAAGATACAGAAAAAACATACTTTTTTATAGCATTGGCAGAAGGCTTAGAAATAAACTTGTTACTTGTAAGAATTTCTAGAGAGCAAAGGTTAGTAATAATACTTGTAGAGGATTGATGCATAACATTTTGCCAAAGAAAAATTTAGAACTGTCAGCAGTTGACTTTTTGGTCCATTACCAAAGACAAAACGGGGATCATTTTTTTTTTTTTTTTTCCCAGATTTATTATGCTATATCAATTGAAAAAGGCAACAGCAAATAAACCGTTTCACAAATAACATGTAACTATTTTATGAGAGTAGATTTATCACACGCTATTCTGTCTCACAATGGGTCTCCGTTCACATCAAATTCAAAGAAAAATTTTTGGTAGAAGCTAAAATAAAGTACATTTTGATTCTCGAATTCCACCTTTCAAATAACCAGGCTGAGAGAAACATGTGGGAGATATGAAGACTGATAGGAAGACTGTGTAGGACCTACTGCAGCAAAAATCATGTTAATTTGATATATTCATTGATATTGAGGATGTAATGGATAGTGTAGGCATTCCGCAATTGGAGTTTTAGCTTTTTAAATTATGTTTAACATTAACTTGCAAATACTGTTTCTGAAAATGAATACTGACTTTGCCAAGTTGTGATGCTTGCCTGCTTTATTTCTTCATTTGTTGTCCTTGGTGTCAAGGCATTGTTTTGTTACAATGGCTGAAAAATGGGGTTTGGAAGTTCAACACTGACTACTTTAAATGATGTAGCCAACAGGTGCAAATTTTTATGTTCCACGGTTCTTTACTTCCACTGTTCACAGCCTCTTCCCCCCCCCCCCCCACCCCCCACCCCCACCGGCTCCTACCCCCCCAACCCCCCAGTGCACACATATAATAACTATTGTTCAACTTTTGATAAGAGCCTCATTAATAGGTTGCAGGCAAACATCCACATACTGTTACAATAGTTTATTGTTGAGCACCTATGTGCCGTCAAAGCCTAACCACAAAGTTCACAGTTCTTGAAGAATAGAAAGGTACGTATGGAACAGAGACTTTCATTGCTTTAACACACAACCTAATTGTGTTACACTTATTTCACAGTTAAATTGAAGCATTGTTGTTGATCTAACCAACACAACTTTCTTGTCTGAAACTTGGCTGTAAACTGACTGTCTCAGGACCAAAAATTAGGCCCTTATACAAGAGTTGGAAATCAAATAGTGGCAACTATTTATTCACAACCAATACAAAAGAGTTACATGTTTGAGCCTGTTGCTGCTCTTCAAAGTAGTCACCAGCATTGTGTAGAACCCACTGCAAGCAATGTGGAAGGCATAGTATACCATTAGCAGAGCCTGTTCTGTTGATGGTTATGGTGTTTCTCGTGAACCACTGCAAAGGTGTTATCCTAACATACTTCATTCCTTGACGCAGACCATCAATGCACAGTATTACTGTTCATTTTTGGAGTATCACCTGTGACCAGCTTTACAAAAGAAGTGGCGACACTTTCTGTGGAACCCACCCACCATTTCGCATGATAATGCGCGGTTGCATACAGTGTAAGCTGTGGCTGCCCTGTTCGGTTGATGGGACTGGAAAGAACTGTACCATTCACCATACTCCTCTGACTTAAGTCCTTGTCACTTTGATTTGATTCTGAAAATGAAGGAACCACTTCGTGGCATTCACTTCAGAACTGTTCCAGAGGTTCGACAGGCAGAAGACCACTCCATTCACACTATCAACAGAACCAGGCTCTGCTAACGGTATACTATGCCTTCCACATCACTGGAAGCAGGTTCTACACAATGCTGGTGACTACTTTGAAAACCTACACTACATAGAAAACTTCCTTCTTTTTAACAGTTTCTTCTCCTACATGGGTTAAGCTGTATTATTTGTTAAAATCATGAAATTAACAAATATAGTTATGCAAAAAATACTTTTGACAAAACTGAAAATTACTATGGAATTAATTAAGGGCTGGCTTTGCTAACATGTTTTCAAATAGATCTTTTAAAATTGCTATTGGTTGTTACCCCAAATGTTTATAATTATTATGGAATTTATATTTGTTTATAAGTGAACAATAGAATTTGAGTTATGAAACAATCACTGACTTTTAGCCCATAATGAAAGTATTAACTATAAATAGTCAAAATAAATTAGAAAATCAATTACATATCTAAAACTAAGCACAAAATTAGACCTGTTGTTATATTCTTTAAAGCAGAGGTCCAACCTTTCTCTTTTATGGAAATGCAGATTATACTCACATATATCAATGGTAATTAGTCAGACATAAAAAGAAAAGGAATTTTAAGGAGTCAGATGGCAAAACAAGAGGGGATGTAAAAATAGCCCAGCTTGCTTCGTCAAATCACCTCCCTCCCCTTCAATTGGATTGACCAGATAGATATTGCAAATAGCTAACTGGGCAATTCAATGACCACCAGTGTTCACAGAAATTGGGTTTAACCACACACACACAAAAAATTTTACATACGAAATCTTATCAGAACTACATTAAATATATTTTTTCAAATTTATACTTATATGAACTGGCCATATAAAAATCCCCATACAAAATATTTACATACAGTGTATTGTACATCTGCACAAAATATCCACAAGTTATACCTTTAATAAGATTTAAGCATCTTCACCAAAGCGATGTCCTTTTTTTTTTATGAATAAGGATTACATTCAAAGATACATGTCACTTGATACAAGTCCTGTGTTGCTTAAAAAAATGCTCATGGATTGCAAAAAGTTAAATTACACTGTGCATTGCAGCTCTTTTTAAACAGAAAATTTCACTTGCCCATTGTTTTGTATTTTTCAGAAGCACTTTCACACTTTTGATGAGCCTTTACACACTTTCTCACCAAGTTGTCCATGCTTTCAACAGGTCCAATTGGCAGTTAGTAAGGAAATGCACTTCTATCAGTTCCCTTTGGAGGTGGTTCCCCTCTGCCACAGTACAGGAAAAAATTACACAAAATAACCTGCTTCAGTACACTGACTTTTACTTCTAACTAAGTCTATGAAAAAAATGTTTTGCACTAAAAAGGATAGTCATCTTCATAAATAAATACATTTTATAGTCCTCATGACATCACAATAATCAGCACTAAAATTGATTATAGTATGAAAGGTAGAAACTAGAAAAAATTTCAAAGTCAAGTACACATAACACTACAAAACATTAGTCCTAACTGTCTGAAAATGGGTAAACTTTAAGACTTTGGGTCTCTTTTTCATTTACAGAAATTAAAAAACTCAAGATGTGCAGTAGCATAAATTTACTAATCATTACATTATGAAAAGAGAATAGACCCACCATCACATAACTTAATTACTACTCAAATCAAAATTAAGGGGATGGGAATTATAACAAATACTTGCCCCACTTCTCTACTCAACTCTGAGCATTATTGTCATTCAACCAGAAAATTAAATCCTCTTAAAATCACAAAATGTTACCAAATAGGTTACCTGTCAGGATATTCACATCAGTCCAGTATCACAGTTGCCAGGCAATCAGCAAAATTACTTTTCATCATTCCAGTATTACCACTTTAAGCTCATAATTCCTCAGAACACAAAGAGAAGTTTTCAGATAACCTATAGATCTGATAATGCAGCATTATATGACATGTACCTTACTGAAATATTGTTCTTTATGGTTAAGATCTCATTTCCAGCTGCAGTGTCATGAATTACACAATATACACATTACTCAATGCTGCCTGGTTCAAAATTAGATAATCAATACAGTTACACAACATTTGTTTGTATATAGTTATCTTTTTCACTAATCATGTCTCTCAGCTCCATTATTTTACTTACCTTTCTTACCTCATTAGCTAATGGAGTGCATTCTCAAAAAATGTCCCTACTGCAGAGACAGGCTCCCTAATCATTGAGACCCTAACGTTATTCTTTATTTTATTATTTCATTATTGCTTCATTATATAATAAATAAACAACTGTTCTGGTTATCTAAGGAAAACTGATTCTACTGAAAAACACTCCACAGTAACAGATCCTTATGCTAAGGCAAATTTAACTCTCATTACCAATCACACAAAATTATCACTTAAAAAACTATTATTTGCTTGACATTCTAGCCTGAAAGGTGATATACATACAAATCTTACTTTTATTTTTTCCACACACATTACTCCAGGGAACCATGTCTGAAATTGGAAATCCTTAATGTTAGATAAGGCTGTACCATTACACTCTTCTATAGGTAGATAGTTATCTCCATATACTGATGTCATTGAACACAAACACTTCTAGTATATCAATCTATATCCGAATCCCGCTCTAGCTACTGCCGGGTCTGGGTGCTGACGAGTCCTCTCCATTTGCCTCGGTCCTCCCACCACTTTTCTTCCTCCACTTGCTGCCCAGGTCACACCTCTCCTTTCAACAGATATTCTCACTCCGATTTTCCACCGTGTTCATGGGCGCCCTCTAGGTCTTTTCCCATCCATCTTTAGTTCTTCCATACTTTTGGGGAGTCTCTGCCCATGCATCCTCTTAACATGCCCATACCATCTTAATCTCTTTCTTTCAATTTCTTCTCTCATACTTTTTTGTTTGAGGTCCTTTCTAATCTCTACATTCCTTACTCTGTCCATTCTTGTTTTTCCCTTAACTGCTCTGAGAAATTTCATTTCCCCTGCTTGCAGTCTGCTCCAGTCCCTTTCAGTCATTGTCCATGTTTCTCCACCATTGGTGACAATAGGGATGTAATAATTCTTATACATAAGGAGTTTTGCTCTTTCTGAAACTTCATTGTTCCAAATCAGCTGTTTTATTGTTTGGTAGAAATTGCCTCCCTTCTGTAACCTCCTATTAATTTCGTTAGTTATTCTTCCATCCATAGATATTTCACTCCCTAAATAAGTGAAACTTTCTACCACTTTGAGGGGTTCTCCATTCAAGGTAATATTTCCATTGATTCCTTTCTCCCTTCCAAATACCATTACTTCACTCTTATCTTTATTTATTTTTAATCCATACCTTTTCATTATTTCCTTCCACGCATCAAGCTGTAACTGTACATCTACCTCTTTATCACCCCATATTACCATATCATCTGCAAAAATCATCTTTTTGTCTTTTTCTTTTACTATATCTTTAACTGCCCTATTCATTCCCTCCATCACAACATTAAAAAGTGCAGGAGATAGAATACTTCGTTGCTTAAGTCCTTGTCTTATTTCAAAGTATTCAGAGTTCCCCAATGGTGTTTTAATTCTACAATTGTGGCCTCTGTACATTGTATTTATAACATTAATGTATCCATCTTCTATATCTATCTTCTTCAGTTCTTCCCAGAGTCTTTCCCTGTCAACTGAGTCATATGCCTTTTCTATGTCTATAAAAACCATTATCACCCTTTTGTTATACTCCCAACTTTTTTCCATCAGTTGACGCATAGAAAATATCAGGTCGATCGTGCTCCTTCCTTTCCTAGACCCATGCTGTTCTTCACTTCTAGTATACCACAGTTAATATCAATACCAAGTATTCAAGATGGATTTTACTGAATTTTTCCTTTGCTGTTGCACCAATGAGCTGATTACTTCAGATGTTAATTATAGTTTTCAGATAATTTGCATCTTCTCCTCCATATAATGCTGACACCTTTCATTTTCAGTTTAGCGTATCTTCTTGACAGAAATTCTTTAACCATGATACCAATTTACTTTCTTCCATCCTCTTATGATTCCTTTACTTACAACTAACACAACAAGAAAACTAAAGTATCCTACTGTACAAAATCACTTGACAGTCAAAGAAAGAAGGTTCCTGATTCACTTATAAACTACAGATAGGACAGGAGAAGAGTTTGTCTCAGGAAACACGAAAAATGAAACAGCCAGATGGGGTAAGCATTATAGCCACATAATGAATCCAACACAGAATATTGACACCCTACTTGCTATTTGCACGAGAAATTATTTCCAAATGTTACATTTAATGCTAAGATTTTGAATCACTAAGAAACTGCACTCCAACAGCTGTCCTGCAAATTCACAGTTAACAGTACCTCTTGTTTCACACTCTTTGACAGCTTACGAGTAGCCCAATAATTTTTATTCCAGAAACATGCATCACTACTATACCCTCTGTGTTCATAATAGATTCAAAAAATACCTGTCAAATATCATTCAGATCACTAGCACTGTCCAGTAAACACTTAATATGTGTACCTTGTACCATTAATGTTATTACAGGGTGCCAAAACTTCCTTCTTACTTACCATGTGATCTTCTTCATACAACAAATCCTGATTGATCTCTTACCTGGAAAAACTATCATTCTGTTTACCAAATGATTATCAGACACACTGCCACTTCCCCTATGCCTTAGATTTTGTACTTCTTCCACCTTTTGTTTTATTTTAGCCAATTTTGATTCTACATTTTCATTTACTTTTTCCAGTCTTTCCTCTACCACTACTGCAAACTTGGTTTCTACCTCCATTTCTAAACCGTTTTTAATCTGATTGATTTGGTTCTCAAGTTTCACCCTATTTTCAGCACATTGTTTCCCAAAAACCTCCACCTTCCTACTATTGTCATCACAAAGTTTCTTTCTCTCTTCACCACATTTACTGCTCAATGTTAAATCCTCATTACCATCAATGCTACTTTCTTTATACTATTTCCCAACCTCCTAATGTCTTCTTTCAAACTATTAATGTCTTCTTTCATACACGTACTACTCATAATTTGCCTTAACATTGCTTCCAATTTTCCGTGAGCATATTGTCCTGCGAATCAGTCACCATTAAGTCTTTCTGTTCATTTAAAAACTTAACCTCTACAGCTTCGTTTTCAAGTACATTACTCTGCTGATATCCACTGTGTCCCATCTGACTGTCTTGTTTATTAAGACCCTCATTATGTATCATTTAACATAAAACAGCTTTTGCTATGAAATTATCTTATTCTTATTCATGCTGCAGTGTCATTTTGATCTGCAGTCGTCATTCCGATTTGTCATCTGCAGAGCTGCCCCAAGTTGTAATTTCCTTGTCAAGGCATCTTGTTTATCCCAGTCAGCTGTGCTGATTGGCTGCTCCTGTATTCAGTGGCTGCTTCCATAGAACCCACTCACTGATTGGCTGCTATCCTACTGTGGCCATGAAACCCATGCGCTGATTGGCTTTTGTGTCTCCTTTGTTAAAACTGTACTGCAAACCACTCTGACGTTCACTGTCGAAGTTCACGACTCCTAGTTTATTGTGTCCAATTACAATAGTCCTCACCCAGGCAAAATATGTGATGTTTGCCAGCTTTATTTCTTTGTTTGTTGTCCTCGGTGTCGACAACTACATTGCTACACTGGCTGAAAAATGGGGTCTGGAAGTTCAACAATGACTACTTTAAATGATGTAGTGGACAGGTGCACATTTGCGATCCTCAGTTCTTTAATATCACTGTTCACAACCCCCACCCTCCCCAATATACACAGTTAATATGGCCAGTTAACTATTGTTTAACTATCGATAAGCCTCATTAATAAGTCGCAGGTGAACATCTACATACTGCCAAAACAGTTTACTTTTCAACATCTAAGCAATAAAAGCCTAACCAAAAAGTTCACAGTTCTTGAAGAATAGAAAGGTGTGTATGGAATAGACACTGTCATTATTTTAACTCACAGCCTAATTGTGTTACACTTATTCCACAGTTAAGCTGAAACATTGTTGTTGATCTAACCAACACAGGTTTCTTGTCTGAAACTCAGCCGTGGACTGACTGTCTCGGGACTAAAAATCGGGCCCTTATAAATCCTCACAATAATATGTGCTGAAACTACACATTGTTTGATGTTTAATTTACAGATATTACAATTAAAACTTACTTCATTCACTTACCTGAATACATAGAAAACTTCCTTCTTTTTAACAGCTTCTTCTACTAGACAGTTTAAGCTGTATTATTTGTTTAAATCATGAAAGTAACAAATATAGTTATGCAAACAATACTTTTGACCAAACAGAAAATTACTTTGGAATTAATTAAGGGCTGGCTAGAGCCTAGTAGATCCTTTAAAATTACTTTTAGTTGTTCCCTCAAAATGTTTACATTTATTATAAAATTTATATTTGTTTATAAGTCAACAATAGAATTTAAGCTACAAAACAATCACTGACTTCCAGCCTATAATGAAAGTATTAACCTAAAACTAAGCACAAAATTAGACCTGGTGTTATATTCTTTAAAACAGAGTGCCAGACTTTCTCTTTTATGGAAATGTAGACTATACTTGAGTATGTTAATGGTAGTCAAACATGAAAAAAATGAATTTTAAGGAGTCAGATAGCAAAACAAGAGGGGAAGTAAAAATATCCTAACTTGCTTCATCACAAAGTCAATTCACGTACACAAAGGTAAGAAATTATTAGAGGTGTCATAGAAAAGTGGGGAGAAGCAAGAAAAAGGACACATTATGAAAAGTTTTAATTTTGTTCAGTTTGAAGAGGTGGATTTTGTTTTGCTGGAAATATAAGAAAAATACAAACTTTTGACTTTTGAATTAAATAAAATTTTTGACATCTACATAGGTCCATTTGAGATAAAGGAGAATCATCACCAAAATGTATATATGCTCATGTAGTTGAAATCTAGGAAAAAAAAATTGAACTTTGTAATGTCACTGAACTGAAACCTCATAAGCATGATGCTTAAAGCAAAGTTTGTTACTGTATGCGTTTTCTGGCTTTTTAAAATTATAGCCCTTCATAAAAATGGAAGACTTCTCAGAACATTTTAAAAGTAAACCACCTATCATTAAAAATAGAGAACCTAATAGAGGGAAACATTTCACGTGGGAAAAATATATCTGAAAACAAAGATGATGAGACTTACCAAACAAAAGGGCTGGCAGGTCGATAGACACACAAACAAACACAAACACACACACAAAATTCAAGCTTTCGCAACAAACGGTTGCTTCGTCAGGAAAGAGGGAAGGAGAGGGAAAGACGAAAGGATGTGGGTTTTAATGGAGAGGGTAAGGAGTCACTCCAATCCCGGGAGCGGAAAGACTTACCTTAGGGGGAAAAAAGGACAGGTATACACTCGCATATGGTACTGTTACATCTGTTACAAGAGAGGTACCACAAAACAAAAGATGTCCATGATGTACGGTTGCATGGTCAGAGTTCCCTCAGCTACAACCAGTTATGACCTGAAGCCATACATGATGGCTCCCCACACAAGAAGCCCTGGAGTAGCACTACAGTGCCTCTACAAAATATTGGAAGAATGGGGCATCTCTCTGAGTTGCTGCCATTCTCAGCAATGATGGACAACCAGAATAGTGCAAAAATGCAATTTGTCACTGAACATGGTGTGATGCCTTTCATCAGCAGCCCATGCTTCCCTGTCAAGAAACAACTCCAAACATAGCCACATATATTGTTGTGTTAATGGCAGCCTAGATATACGAAAATAGCTCCAAAGTCTAGATGCTGCTAGACTCTGACCAACGGTGCAGGATAACATGTTAGCAAAAGCCCATAACATGCCCTTACGTGGCAGGCACAGATGTGAAAGGCTTATGATGTGCTTGGTGTACAGTGTGTACAGTGTGGTGATCCTATATTGTGGTGGCCAGTCATGGTTGACTGGAACCTTCACAATAAGCTTGCCTGCTCTCAGATTCCCATAAAGTTCAGCATCAGGCCACATAAATCTGGATACTGCATGACTCGACCAGCTGGCAGATGAAGATTAACCTATCTCATATGGGTATAAAGAATCTCTGTGTCTTTGACAGTGATCACACAATCTCTGTTATCTAGGAGGGGAAGTTATTAAGATTTAAATATCATCTTTAATGATCAAGTCTGCCTCCTAAACTAAGTGGTCAGTGTGCCTGACTGCTATGTGGATTCTCAGTACTACAAGGGATTCTTTCTTGATGTGACATCTCGAACAATTGAGGAGCTACTTGAGTGAGAAGTAGTGATTCCAGAGTCAAGAAAGCCAACGATGGTCCAGAGAATGGTGTGCTGACACCACACCCTACCTAACCACACCCAGTGACCTTGCTGCCAGAGGATGACATGATGGTTGGTCAGTCCCAGTCAGTCACAATCAGCCTTCACTGACTATAATTATTCTCCCATCCTTGTACAAAAACAAATCTCCTTTGCCTTAACTTTCCAGTCTCCCACCATCTCCCAAAGTCCCAGAGTCTGGCCACAGAGGAGCATTCCCCTCATAACTCAGTACCATCCGGGACTGGAGCAACTGAATTACATTCTCCGCCAGGGTTTCGACTACCTCTCGTCATGCCCTGAAATGAGAAATGTCCTACCCACTATCCTTCCCACCCCTCCTACCATGGTATTCCGCCGTCCGCTGAACCCACACAATATACTCATCCATCCTTACACAACCCCTGCTCCCAATCCCTTACCTCATGGCTCATACCCCTGTAATAGACCTAAATGCAAGACCTGTCCCACACATCCTCCTACTACCACCTACTCCAGTCTGGTCACTAACATTACCTATCACATCTTAGGCAGGGCTACCTGTGAAACCAGTCATGTGATCTACAAGCTAAGCTGCAACCACTGTGCTGCATACTATGTAGGCATGACAACCAAGAAGCTGTCTGTCCGCATGAACGGCCACCGGCAAACTGTGGCCAACAAACAAATGGACCACCCTGTAGCTGAACACACTGCCAAATATGATACCCCTCATCTCAATGACTGCTTCACAGCCTGTGCCATATGGATCCTTCCCACCAACACTAGCTTTTCTGACTTGCGCAGGTGGGAACTTTCCCTGCAATACATCCTACATTCCCATAACCCTCCTGGCCTCAACCTTCATTAGTCACTGTCCTTATCCATCCAGCCCCCTCCCTGTTCCCATTCCAGCACTACACAGCCGTCATTTCACCATCACACCCAGTCTTTTAATTTCTTTTATTTTTATTTTTATTTCTCTCCTTTCCGCTACTTACCCCCTCCCCCCTCCGCACCACTCTCCTACCCTCCGTCTAAACTGCAACACTTCACTGTCCGCAACTCCCATCATACTATCCCTCCCCATCCCCGCTCCAGCCTCCTCCTTACCCCCACCCAGTCCCCACTTCCATAACGCACTGGTGCTGCTGATCGCAATGTAGTTTCAACTCTCTGAGACTGCAGATGTGTGTGCAAGTTGCGCTTGTGTGTGTGTGTGTGTGTGTGTGTCTACTGCTGGCAAAGGCCTTAATAGCCAAAAGCTATGATTGTGTAAACTTTTTATTGTGTCTATCACACCTCAGCATCTCCGCTATATGGTGCGTAGCAACTTTCCTTCTCTCATATTGATATAAGTACTGACTATTAAACAATATAAAGAAAGCTTTCTTTAATTTATTGGTATATTTTTCATTCTTGTTTTAATCACCATTGACTGCCACCATTCATTCATATACTATGTGATCAACATTATCTGGACACCCAAAAAACAAACGTGTTTCATTTTAGGTGCATTGTGCTACCACCTACTGCCAAGTACTTCATATCAGCGACTTCTGTAGTCATTAGATATCATGAGAGAGCAGAATGGGCACTCTGTGGAACTCACAGACTTTGAACATGGTCAGGTGATTGGGTATCACTTGTGTCATACGTCTGTATGCGAGATTTCCACACTTCTAAACATCCCTAGCTCCACTGTTTCCAATGTGATAGTGAAGTGGAAATGTGAAGGGACACATATAGCACAAAAGCTTACAGGCCAAACTTGTCTGAGGACTGACAGGGAATGCTGACAGTTGAAGAGGGTCTTAATGTGTAATAGGTAGACACCTACCCAGACCATCACACAGGAATTCCACACTGCATCAGGATCCACTGCAAGTACTATGACAGTTAAGTGGCAGGTGAGAAAACTTCAATTTCATGGTCGAGCAGTTACTCATAAGCCACAAATCATGTTGGTAAATGCCAAATGAAGCCTCACCTGCTGTAAGAAGCATAAATATTGGACAATTAAACAGTGGAAAAATGTTGTTTGGAGTGACAAATAACAGAACACAATGTGGCGATCTGATGTCAGGGTGTGCGTATGGCAAATGCCCGATGAACGTCATTTGCCAGCATGTGTAGTGCCAACAGTAAAATTCAGAGGCAGTGGTGTTATGGTGTGGTTGTGTTTTTCATGGAGAGGGCTTGCATCCCTTGTTGTTTTGTATGCCACTATCACAGCACAGGCCTACACTGATTTTTAAGCACCTTCTTGCTTCCCACTGTTGAAGAGCAATTCAGGAATGGCAGCTGCATCTTTCAACATGATTGAGCACCTGCTCATAATGCATGTCTGTGGCAGAGTGGTTACACGACAATAACATCCCTGTAATGGACTGGGCTGCACAAAGTCCTGACCTGAATCCTATAGAGTACCTTTGGGATGCTCTGGAATGCCAACTTCATGCCAGGCCTCACCAACTGACATCGATATCTCTCCTCAGTGCAGCACTCTGAGAAGAATGGGCTGCCATTCCCCAAGAAACATCCCAGTGCTTGATTTAACATATGTCTGCAACTGTGGAAGCTGGCATCAAGGCTAAGGGTGAGCCAACACTATATTGAATTCCAGAATTACCGTTAGAGAGAGCCACAAACTTGTAAGTCTTTTCAGCCAGGTGTCTAGATACTTTTGTCCACATAGTGTATATGCTGGTTTTATGTGCTAGATACATCAGAAGCTGCAGTAATAACTGATAAGATTATGCATCCACAAAATGGTGGCTGAATTTATTACAAAAAGCATCAATCTGCTACAAATAATCATCCAGAATTAATTTCTAATAATGTCTCCTTCTTCACAGAGAGGTAGACAATTATTCAATCAGAGAGTAAAAAAAATTAAACTGCTGCATTCCTAAAAATTGCAGAGGGCAGTGTTTTAAAATAAATCACAACAAAATTACTTTTCCAACAGTGGTGTCTTTAAAACAAACATAAGATGTTATAATGTAAGTGGTGGGCTTGACAAAACATACCAAAAAGCAATACAGTCAGCTGATCCTTAGGGGCTCTCAACAAAACACTAAAAACATAAACTGACAGAAGGTTGAAAAAACATATCAGTCATCTTGTGAAAGCCTGCTTACAAAGTTCCAAGAACCAATATTAAGCAAGGAGTGTATGAATATACTAAAGGTCCTACATATCACTGTCATGGAGACAGTAAGACAAGACTAGACATTTATCATGCACCCAAAGCCATTTAAGGAGTTGTTCCTCACATGCTCCATACATGAATGAAAAGGGAACAAACCCTAACACATAGTACAATAGAAAGTACTGCTGGCTGTAAATGCCACAGTGGTTTTCACAGTATGGATGTAGATATAACTAAAGTGAAGATATACAAAGTATTAAGAATTTTTATCTGCAGGTTGTTGCTTTGAAAAACATTTAAAAGCTAAAGATACCTTGAAATACCATCTGTTAATACAAAACTCTGCTAGCTGCAGAGCTGTGTCATGTTGCAAAGCAACTATTAATGATAGTAGTCCCCTCAGATTTGTTGCCAGGTCTTAAAATCAGCATGACTTGATAGTTCAATGATCCATCTGACTACAATCTTCTTTCCTGGTGAAAACTATTTATAGAGGGACTCAGCAGCAGCAGCATTCTGCTGGACAGATGAATTGATGAAATAATGAGTCATTTTGATTCAGGATTTGGCAGCAAACCTAAAGAGACTACCAGGAATTATTATGCTGAGAAAGCCTAAAACTTCATAGCTATTAATGATGTTTCTACTACTACCATCATGGCTGAACCACTGGTAGCAGTCAGTTTACAATGTGATGTGGCTCTATGTCCAGGATATTTCTACAGAAGCCAAAATATGTATCAGTTGAAGACACTGCAATGTTTTGTATTCTCCCTCTCTCTACTGTTTTATCAAAGAAGTGTCTTATTTACAAGTTTGTTCATAAAGCAAGTGGACTATAGTCTGACATATTTTTTAGAAAACCTGCATTTGAAAAAATTACAGAATATTGTTGATATACTTGTTGACCACTTTTCCACACAATAACCATCCTGCTGAGTGATGTGGTGAGTTGTGGCACAAGCTTCTTTATGCCGTCATTGAAGAACTCACCCACCACTTCAGAACCTCTTTCTGCATCTGCTCATCGATTGAAAATTTAAATCCACTCATGTGTGCCATAAGGAAGGTGAAACGATCATAAAATTATGCCTTTCTGGTCCCAAAACATTGAGGCCATCTTTTGTTTTGGCTGAAATCGTGGTTTTTTAATTCTTTGGCAGGTGGGGAATTGATGTTATGCCAATATGGTGACTGCCGTTTTGCCTCAGGCATGCAATGAGCCATCCACATTTCCTATCCAATCTCAACAGAGCTCAGAAAATTCACAGCTTCTGATTCAACTCACTCAAGAAACTAACAGATGCTGTGATCCAGTTTTTTTTGTGCTGCTCTGTCAGCTGTTTTGGGACCTCACACTGCACACTGTTTCTGGTATCCCAGAATTTCTGTAAGTGTCTCATATAAGGGAGCTCTGGATGTTTCTGGAAACATCAGAGACATTTCACCCACTGTTAATTGATGGTCTTCACAGACAGTTTCCTCAATTTTTTGCACCAACCCATTAGCCCATTAGCCAAAATGGAACATCTTCTACTCCTCCATTCATCATGAGCATTTTTTCTGCTTCCACTAAACTTCTTATACCACATAACTCACTTGTTCTCTTCATACACCTTTGACCATTTTGATTAGTGAAAAAATTTAAGTAGGTGTTATTTCTTCTACGAGTAGGAAGCTAAACCACAGATGAGCTTTGCACATGACAGGATATTTTATCAACATCTTTAATCATAATTGAATACAAGAATGTGAATTTAGATACTACCATGTCCCTGTGATGCTTGCTCTGGTCAGAGATTCCCTCCCCCTACCCCTTTCTCTCTATCACTCAGTGTTGTCAATCATCAGAAAACTAAGAACCACAGCCCATTATGGTCATAGTACACCTACTTTCTGAACTTGCCTCATAAGAGTAACTTACAACCTAGAATTCAGTTTAAGCTACAATTTCAAGTGCCACTGTACAAACACACTACATAGTGCACAATACAAATAAGGAGACTCCCTTGCATCAAACTCATTTTCCACTGACAGGCCCTGTATTACTCTTCTCATGATAAATCAATAGTTCCTTTATAAAGCTACACTGCAATCAAATTAAGACAGATACCATAATTCTAATAGCATACAGTTTATATGACACGGAAATAAACTTTTCTTTGGGCAATAGGCACACACAGAGTGTGAAAAACACTAATAACATATTGTCTGATGATGACTTATCAGTTTCTTTTGTTTGTAGAGTGACACAAACAGTACAGTATGTACTACCCATACTGATTAACATTATGGCATTATCAAAATTCTGAGAAAGATGAGCCACTTGATTGCTAAAATAAAATTCAAATGATAGCAAATATTTATTCAGTATTCTGCTTCAGATTTATATGAAAGGCAATTAAGCATCTATTGTAAAATTAAATTCCTACTCGTTCAAAATACTTACATTATAGCATTTATTAAACTAATAAATTTGAGCATACCTACTCGTTGAGAGACTTCATCCTTCTTAAAGTTCATTAATTTTAAATGGTGTACATCATCTTTTGATAAATGGTTCCAAATACAGATTCTTGGTGGATCTACTCTTGTATCTTCCTTGTAACAAACAAATTCACCCTTTTTTGTCCAAAGACTCCTCTCTTCTTTTATGTAATGTTCTACACATGATGGGGTTGAGAAATAATGTGGAGATGTTTCGGGTATGTCTCTTTCTCTTAAAATTAACAGAGAGTGTTGCTGTATATCTAATTCACTTGAATTATCTGGCACAAAATTTTGTTCATCTGTATCATCCATAACTATCCAAATTTCAAACACTTGAGGTCGTTTCCATGGTAGTGACAGAAAGCTGTTTAATGAAATGTTATTGTTACTCACTTTCACTGTTCTGTTTGCAGGTGTCAAAGAGAGTGAATATATGTTCACAAAATAGAGATTAAATATTAAAAAAAGTGAGTATACATCAAATTCAGGAACCACAAGATTTTACTTGTACCTACAGCACATTACTTAATAGCAAAATTTTTCTGGGATGGGTGTTTAATTCATGTTATGTGATAAGCTTACACACACAAAAAGAATAAAATAAAATAAAATAAACATGGAAATAAAACTGGTTGATTTTTCTTTTCATTATGATTTTTCTCATCAAATTTACAGGTAGGTGTCACATAAACTTCAAAATCAAATATAAAAGAGGATTACTTACCAATCTTTAGTTCCATGCATTTACAACCATCCAGAAATAACACAGTTATGACCAGAAAACAAATAGATGTAAAAAATTGGTTTAGGGCTCTACCTATTGGAACATTTAAAAGTATCAAAATGGAAATAGTAATTTGTAAAGGGGCTAAAATGATGGAAAAATTGCTCCAAATACTGAATTAGGGGAGTTGCAAGGTGCAATAATATATTCAGAAGTAACAAAGGAATAGATTAAAATCTCTACACTGATTTAATCAATTATGTACTTGTACTGATGACATCTATATGTGATAAAAAGTGTGCTTCACAAAATTCTGATATTCTCTTGCAAACATGAAATGTATATCAATATCCTTGTGGTCCAGCCAGGCTGCAGGTACGGGTTGGATTGGGAATGAGAGGGTGGTCATGTGGGTTTTGGAATGTGGGTTTTGGGAGTGCAGCAAAGTGGAATCAACAATGTAAAAAGGTGAGACATTAATTACTGTTGGGTCTGTGCACTGGACAACATAGGTTTTATTCCAGGTAATTTTCCTCACTTAGATAAAATATTCCCTATTTAGATTCAAATCTCTATGGGCAGTGGGTGTGAGGACTGCTCAGAGGATGTTGTCTAAAAGAAAAAGAAAACCAGTGTCATCACATCAGACAGTGGAATGTTACACCCCTTAATGTTATTTTCTACTTTGTTACCATCCATAAGTTCAAAAATTTTCCAGGAAATCAATAAATTTATCACTGTTTTTTGTTGTCTTAATAGAAGTCTCATTTTGCATATTAACCACTTCAGTTCTTAAACGGATCTAGTAATCCTTTTAGCTTAACAGATCTAAAAATTAATCAAGAGTCAGCAACTTTATCTCAAAGTTTTTTGTTTATTGTTCTCTAAAACAAGGCACTGGCCATAATGCATCCCCACTATGAATGTTGTTTTTGTGCCCAGGATGAATTAGATGATGGTCATAAGCACATGTAAATCATCCTTACAACTGACAACTGATTCAAAGCTATGGCAAATGAGTTTGTTGGGGACTACCAGAGATACCAAGGAAACTAAAGTATTATTCTCTCCTGTGGATACTGTCTCCTCTACTGGAAGTGCAGCATCAATCAGTACTTGTGCATTCAACTGTGAGTGGTGTGCCAGTATTAGCACTAGGCATAATGTGCAAGGGTGATAGGGACAAGAGAGACCTCAGAATGTTATAACCATCCCACTAACCATGAAGATCAAGGTGCTGTCTTTCACTGAAAATCAGCCAGTGAGACAAATTTCATCTGCTGGGTAACCTTGTGTGTCCAATAATAATGGGTGGCAAACAGGAAAATGACATCAAGTGATGGGAAAGAATGGCAGGTGCATTCACTATATATTCCTGAGTGCCTCATTCAACATGCTAATGAGGCTCTTCTGGTATCCACTGAGAAGTAACTCTCCATCCAGTTCAACTAACAGTACTAGAGACAGAAGTATCAGTGCAAACTTCAAAGAAATGGTTCCTACAGGTAACAATATTGAAATGCTAGTGATTAGCTGCTGAAACATTCAAAGCAAAGTGTCAGAGTTTGAAGTGATACTAAAAAGCATAATACTAGGTACAGAAATGTGGTTAAAATTAGAAATTAATAGCAGTGGGGTTTTGGAGGAAAATTTGACTTTATATCTAAAGAATAGGATACTGAGAAATGGAGGCAATGTATTTCTCATGGTAGACAAGAAACTCAGATCCTCCAAGAGAGAAATTGTAGCTGCCTGCAGGAATGTTTGGGCAAAACTCAGCATCAAACATGGGATTAACTCATAACTGAACCATTCTGCTGCCCACCATATTCATCTCTAGTTACAACCAAACGCTTTAGAGAAAAAAGCATTTTGATTATACCTAAATACTCCAATCGTACTGTCACCATCAAAGGAGATCTCCTTTGCCTAACAATCAAATGGGAAAATCACAGTGCAATACAAGATATCCTGTGAAATTCTACTGAATGCTTTCTCTCAAAACTACCTTGAACAAATAGCACAGAAGTTCACTCATGATGTAATATACTAGATCTAATGTCAACAAACAGACCTTACAGATTTGAGGGTGTCCACAATGAAACTAGTATCAGTGACCATCAGGCAATTTTAACAGCAAAAATAACCAAGGAGAAAAGGGCAATTAGAACAAGTAGACGGATTTACATAGTCAGTGAGGTAGCTAAAGAGGCAGCAGTATCCCACATCAATGAGGAACATGAAACATTAAACTCTGGACAGAAGCCTATAAAAGAACTATGGTTTAAATACTAATTGACTAGGTACTTTACAGAAATGTACTTAGTGTAACAGTTCATGATAGGATGGATCGTCCATAGTACAGTGACTTTAAATAAACTTCTAAGGAAACATGGAATAGTGTGTAGCAAGTGTACAAAAAAGTCTAGGGTTATAGCTAAAGTGATGCTGAATGAAATTCGTTTTGACTTTCAAAAGAGTGATGCAGGAATCTTTCGAGAACTACAGCAACAGAATATTAGCAAAACATCTCTCACAAAACCCAATGAAATTCCTCTGTAATACCGCATTTCGAATTCTTCTATTCTCTTCTTGTCCGAACTATTTATCGTTCATGTTTCACTTCCATACATGGCTGCACTCCATACAAATACTTTCAGAAACGACTTCCTGACACTTAAATCTATGCTTGATGTTAACAAATTTATCTACTTCAAATGCTTTCCTTACCATTGCCAGTCTACATTTTATATCCTCTCTACTTTGACCATCATAAGCTATTTTGCTCCCCAAATAGCAAAACTCCTTTACTACTTTAAGTGTCTCATTTCCTAATCTAATTCCCTCAGCATCACCTGAGTTAACTCAGCTACATTCCATTATCCTCGTTTTTCTTTTGTTGATGTTCATCTTATATCCTCCTTTCAAGATTCTGTCAATTCAGTTCAACTGCTCTTCCAAGTCCTTTGCTGTCTCTGACAGAATTACAATGTCATTGGCGAACCTTAAAGTTTTTATTTCTTCTACATGGATTTTAATACCTTCTCCGAACTTTTCTTTTGTTTCCTTTACTGGTTGCTCAATATACATTGGGGAGAGGCTACAACCATGTCTTACTCCCTTCCCAACCACTGCTTCCCTTTCATGTCCCTCGACTCTTACAACTGCCATCTGGTTTCTGTACAAATTGTAAATAGCCTTTCACTCACTGTATTTTACCCCTGCCACCTTCAGAATTTGAAAGAGGGTATTCCAGGTAAACTTGAGCTTATGAACAATGAAGTAAAATATCTAAAAAATGAAATTTCAAACTTTAGTGATGAGGTCACAGAAATAAGAAAAGTCCTTGCAACAGAACCAGAGCAATAAGTATCAGATGCACAGGGTAGTGTTACCAAAAATTATAAATTAAAATTTGAATTAGACCAGATGAATGAAGTCTGATTGTAGAAAATGAAATTCTGTCAGAAGATACCAAAAATTTCGTGTTAAATGGGGATGGGCTGACAATAGTGGATGTTTGTCAACAAACTCTTATGCATTTCAGGAACAAAAATAAAATTTGTACCAATGTTATAGTTAACACATATGTTAACGAAAGTACTGGTAACAGTTCTGAAAAGAAGTAAAAATATCAGAACATTAAAATAAAAAGAAAATATTTAATAAATTCAAGTTATTAGCAAACATGTGCATCAAACACTTTGCAAATGAAGATACTGTGGGGTTTTTGAATGTAACTGAAACTGTAGAATGAAATAGTATTCCAAATGTAAGCTGTAATGTAAATGTTTATTTGCCTAAAAGAATGGAAAAACTAAGAATGTTGTTGTGGGAATCTAAAAGTGGTATGTGTTTGTGGAGTGCAAAATTTAGTCTAAAGCATATTCCAAGACATTTATATATTTTGATATGTCTGTGTAATGTTAAGCCAAAGCAAGTGCTTTTATAAAAAATGATGTTAGAAGTTGAAGCAATGGTTTAAAAAAAGTGATGATTTATGCACACCATAATTTCAAAGACTATGTGACCAGCAAACACAGAGCTCCAAGCTAAAGTGGTGCATTTTTTTGAAAAATCTGTAATTTCTACACAACATTAATTTTCTGACTATTCTGAAAATCTTTCAAATTATCTTCTATTATCTTGCTATATTTCTTCAACAGATATTAGGTGTATGTATACCATATTTATTAAATTGTAATTACACACCAGTATTAATGAGAAGTTTGTTTAACATTTGTCCTAAACATTTCTTATGTTGTTCAAATGAATTTAGTGTCCAGTTGGCTAAACCTGGGAACTTAGAACCATGGTTATAGTAAAGTTACTTCACACTGCTATGATGGGAAACATATTTTGCCTTGCATTATGGGAAGGAACATTTCTGACTGTTTTTGAGGAGCAATATTTTTGCATTTGATGACATTAGATATAATTTCAGTTTTTATGCTGTCTGGTTTTATGCAAATTCCTAAACGCACATTTTTGATACATTTGGGGAATTTTTGTACTATATTTGCAACTGAAAAAATAGGAAAGCACACTTATTGATTTGCTATTGTCATTTCCACATTCTGTAGTCAGCATCTGAGTATAACTAATATAATAAAAGCACCTGTAAGAATTTTTTTTACAAGAAGAGAATATTAAGCTGAAACTTCCAACTTCAACAACTTTTAAGTTTTCTCAAGTAAATTTTTCTGTGAAAGATACTTAGAGTCAGGTGATCAGTTTCCAGACTAAATGTAATTTTTGAAAACTGTTATAAGTGAAGATTTCATCATATGTGAGTAACTATGATTAATTCTTAAGATATATTGGAGAAGAGGTTTTAATATTATTTATTTATTTATTTATTTTCTTTTTTTTCTTTTTTTTTTAATATTGGACATATGCTGGATGATTATGATCTGAAAATTGTTTCACCATAGTCCCATAGTCAGAATATTTTGTTATGTAGAGACAGTTGGTTTTGCATTTACTTTGAGAACAGAGAGCTGATTATAACTGTTACAATACTATTTTAAGACAGGTCTATATACGCTGCACTGATGAAATGCAGAGATTTTCTAATATTTTGATGAGATATTGATGGAGTGTGGGATGTACTGATTCGTCTGCTGATGATGAATATGATGAAGTTGCTTGATGTTAGGGAACCTTATTCTGTATTGTAATGCGAGATGATCAGCTAAGTCATGTTTGTATCTAGAAATAAGGTGGAAGTTAGTAATGTATTAAGTGTGAGTCTGCTGGAATTATGAAGAAATATACTAACTATATCTGATGATATTATAATAAAACATGCCTTGTGATAATGAAAATAGTAAAACAGATATTTGAGGAAAATGTTTAAATTGGGAAGGGGAGGGAATGTAAACTGAAATGAAACTGGAAAACTGTTTTGGTGTATAAAAGATGTGGGGAAGTGTATCCTCTTATGCTACATGAAATATTTTGTTATTATGAAATAATTATTTGAAAATGTAAAGAATTCAATGGAACATTCTGTAATGGGAATTTAGAAGTGCTGTGATATTAAACTTAGAATTTTGTATCATTAGTTGTAAATAATGTAAATGTGTTTTAAGTATATTTCTAAAATTTGTTTCAGAAGGTATTCAGCATAAAATAAGTACTGTCACTTGGTCATGTTGCTAGAAACCCATTTTGCCATAATATATGAGATATATACATTTACTTGAATTTTGTACATACTCTAAAGTACATTGATGTCCTAGGACTTATACATTGATGGAAAAAAATGACAATACAAAGAGGAATTGTGCAACATAAATGGAGGTTGGTAGGCATCTGAAAGATGACATTTATTCAGATTTCACACCAGTCAGATAACAGTAGCACTAGTAGTGCTGCTATGAGGAGACAGATTTGCTTTGAATGCAAGCTGTAACAGCCATGAGCATTACTCACCTTTGAAATTGGATTTGATGAGTTGACTTGAGTCAAGAATGCCTTTAAAGTGACAAAGTGACATTATGAACACCACACTGAGTTTGAATTAGGTTGTATAATAGGGCTACAAGTAGCTGGACGCTCCTTCAGCGAAACTGCAAAAAGACTTAGCAGGCATGTTGCCACTGAACGTGACTACTGGAAGTGATGATCACAGGGCTGTACGTTTGCAAGAATATCTGGCTCTGGATGGCCACATGGCACTATTGAGAAGGAAGACCATTGGGTTATGAATATGGCTCTGGCATATTGTACTGCATCTGCAGCAGCAAGTTGAGCAGCAGCTGGTCCAAAGTGACACAATGGACTGTTACAGATTGGTTCCTTCAAGGACAGCTCAGAGGCAGATACCCTGTAGTGTTCATTCCACTGACCCCAAATCACTGCCATTTGTGACTTTAATGGTGTTGAGTAAGAGCTGATTGGAGGGCAGGTTGGAGGTGTGTTGTGTTTTCTGATGAAAGCTGTTTCTGCCTCGGTGACAGTGATGGCCATCTGTTGGTAATGAGGAGGCCAGTTGAGGGCCGGCAACCATCTTGTCTATGTGCTAGACACACTGGACCTACACCTCGAGTTATGGTTGTGGATACAATTTCATATGACAGCAGGAGCACTCTCGTAGTTATTCCACATACCCTGACTGTAAATTTGTATGTCGATCTGGTGGTTTGAGTGCTGTCATACATGAACAGCATTGCAGGATGTGTTTTCCAACAGGAAAATGCTTGCCTACATACTGCTGCCCTAACCCAACATGGTATACAGTGTGTCAACATGTTGTCTTGGCCTGCCTTATCACCAGATCTGTCTCCAATCGAGCACATATGGGACATCATCAGATGACAACTCCAGTGTCATCCACAACCAGCATTAACCATCCATGTATTGTATGACCAAGTGCAACATGCATAGAACTCCATCTCACAAACTGAAGTAACAGCACATGTACAACTTAATGTATGCACATTTGCATGCTTGCATTCAACATTCTGTTGGTTACTCCAGTTATTTATATACTAGAATTTCACATCTGCAATGGTTTATCTCACTCTTACATTAATCTCTGATCTTGCAATTTTAATCACTTAATATATTACCTAGCCAAATTTTTTTCCCAAAATTTCATTACTCTACATCAAATACTTTTTGGTGTTGTGATTTTTTTGTTAGTGGATTTGTTAACATCAGTGCTGGACTTGTAATAGTTTTTAGTTCATTCTATGTAAACATGGTTTGACAAACCTTTTTACCTGGTTGAAATAACTTACACAATTTGAACATTTTTATCTGAGAAAAATGATTTTTCCAATAATTGCCACTGTATGGAAGGTTTTAACTCACATTTTACATGCATTCAGTGCAGCAATTCCCAACACAATTACCCAAGAATCCAGCCAGATATTAGCTAGTATAACCCCCTACCCAACAGCCTTCATTGCCAAACAGTATTTCCTCCAGCATTACTGTCTTTAGTGACTAACTAAACTTTAGAATGAAATCATTTTTTGGGACACTTTTATTTTTAAAATGATGAATGCTGAGTGTTATTTAAATTTTTGGGAGTTTTATTAAGTCACAAACTAGTGAGTCATTCAGACAATTGGTACCGTTTAAGACTAGCAACTTCCTTTATATATGCGTCATTCTCAGTCAATGCACACTGTACATTATGCTCCAAACTTAATCAGGTCCTTGTTTTTGTTTTCTGTACTGCCATAATAAAAAATATACTTGTATTTCTAATCATGAATGCCACATTTGTATTCCAAAGACTGTGTTTTTGGTGGAGGAAGGAGGTGGTATGTTCCTGGCTATAGAGGATGTAGCTTTAGATGGTTGTTAAGTGTGAAACATCCCACTATGCATGCCCTCACTTGATATAGGTGCTGAAAGATGCAAAAGGAAGCCAGCACATCAACAATGTGTCACTGCTAAAGCCTGTCTTCACCTGCTGTGGTGACCTGTTTATTCTTTGGTACAGTGGCCTGGCAGTGCCTTGTAAGCCAAGGAGCAAAAACTGCTAACAATAATGTAAATATAAAAAAACAACTGAAATATTATTATGAGAACTGTCATTCAGTTATGTGCTATGCTATAATGTGAAAACTCATCCAGGCCTTAACAGCATCATCTGGTGAGGAATTACTGTTAGTCAGACACATGCACAGTGCATGTTGTATCAGTGAGCATGCTGTCCGTATGTTTAGTGGAGAAGGTGCACAGTCTATCTGAGTTTGACCAAGGGCAGATTGCGATGATCTGAAGGCTCAGCACATGTGTTATAGAAACTGACTGACTTGTGAGGTGTTCAAGGAGTGCTGTGATGAGTGTCTTCGACATATGGTGAAACCACATTCAGACATTATGGAGTTGGGCAGCAACCAGTCATTACAGATGTGGGATGTCAAAGGCTGAGCAGACTGGTAAAACAGGTTAGGTGGCAAACTGTGGCAGAACTAACATCAGACTTTAATGCTGGGCAGAGTACAAGTGTTTCTGAACACACATTGCACCAAACACTCCTAACAATTGGCTTCTGGAGCTGACGATTGAAATAGGCATGTGGCTATCAATACTGGATACTGGTGCTGCATGGCCTGATGAATCCTGATACCTTCTTCATCATGCCTAAGAAGGGTCGCGAGTCCGTCACCTTCCAGCAAAACAGCTCCTTAACATCTGTACTGTGGGGTGGAGACAAGGGGGCTGTGGCTCCATTCTGCTCTGGAGAACACTCTCATGGGTGTCAATGTGTCCAACGGAACTTGTACAAGGCACCATGACAGCCAAGGAACACCACACACTGGCTGCAGATCACATACATCCCTACATGACATCATTGATCATGTTTCCTGACAGCAGTGGCATTTTTCAGCAAAATAATGCAGATTGTCAGAAGGCCAGGAGTGTGATGGAGTGTTTCAAGGAACACAAGCAGCTCACCAGAACTGAACCCAATCAAACACATCCGGGATGTGATTGAATGTGGCATCAGAGATCATCATTCCCTACCCCCACCCTCCCACACCACATCCCTCTAGAATTTATGGAAATTAGATGACTTGTGTGCACAGATGTGGTGCCAAATCCCTCCAGTGACTTACCAAGTCCTCACTAGCTTCACACTATGATGCATCAGTGCTGTTATCCATGCTAAAGGTGAACATACAGGCTATTAGGTAGGTAGTCATAATGTTCTGGCTGATCAGTGTATGTTGCAATTTGTTATTAGCTCCAAAGTTGTTGTAACTAGAGCTATACATGAAAAACATTGTGTGCAAAATACAGAAGAATTACTGCAAAGCTGTTTACCTCATTTAGTAACTTGGACATACTGGAGTTCTCTTTCAGCACCTGCACCCACTGCAGAAGGTAAGGAATCCACATATCATTGTCTAGTTAACACTTTGAGTCTGACCACTGTAATAATAATAATAATAATAATTATTATTATTATTATTATTATTATAGCCGTACTGTATATAAAGGATATAGAGACAATGGTCATGTGTGTGTAAGTTGCTCTTGCATGAACTGGAGGGTGTTTTCTACTTTCAGTCAAGGTCTTCTGGCCAAAAGCTTACAAGTATAGCAGTCTTTTTATTGCACCTGTCTGCAAATTGCCGTCTCCTCTGTATGGTGGGTAGCAATCTATTATTTTCACTATACTATGGTAATACTGTATACAGCACTACAAAAACTTTTTTGTAGGTACTATTGCATCATTATATCAATTCATTCATTTATTGTTTCAAAGTGAATAATGAAGAAATTTATGGTCTATTGCAGAAACTGTCAAAAACTTGGAGAAGGTATTTTCATGTGATATTTAATGTTTGCTACATATATGTCACACACTTTGTGGCATTCACCTGCTTTCTTTCTTCATTGATAGTCCTTGGTGTCAACATACTGCATTGTTATACTGGAAGAAAAATGGGGGTGGAAGTTCAACACTGACTACTCTAAATGATGTAGTTGACAGTTACATAATTGTATTTCCCAGTTCTTTACTGTCACTATTACAAAAACCCAAATACTGCACAATTATATGGCCAGTTCACTATTGGTAAATGTTGATAAGTCTCATTAATAGGTTGGGTTGCAGGCAACATCAGCACACCACTACAATAGTTTGCTGTTGAACATCTATGAGCAGTAAAAACCTAATCCCACAGTTCACATTTATTACAGAATAATACGGTACATGTGACACTATTTTTCAAATAAATTAAGCAGACACTGTCATTAATTGTTCTAACACATGGTCTTGAGTTACACTTATTCCACTGTTTGTAATATCTCTTTATATTTGATGAATTATTCTGATACAATTCTACCCTTGAATGACGTTTACAAATTTTCTATCTTCATACTCGCAGAATCCATGCACAAAATAGTTTCATACAATAGCTATGCCATGAGCGCATAATTATTCTTTGTAGTACTCTCTCTGGTGGTGGTTAAAAGAAAAAAAGCTTCCGAGATTGTCTTCGTGCCAATTAGCCTGAGCTTTGTTTTGAAGAACTGTAATCTGATTATTGAGATTTATCACAGAAGATAACTGATACGAACTGTACGATTAAAAAGGAAATATATATAGATTGCTCCTTCATACAAAAGGTGTGTATTTGACATTTGAGAATTAATGATATTTATTGATATATTGTGTAGTTGTTAATCAGAAGGGAACTTCCAAAAGACTGGATACGAACCTGCATTTAATAATCCAAGAGCTCCATTACTTCTTCAGAAGGTTAAACTTCGTCAAAGTCAAATATCCGCTTGATCTGAGGTTTCCCGACTGATTATACAACGCTCCCAAAATTACGAGGCATTTTATTTGTACAGATTAGCAGACTGCCGCAAAGCACGAGCCTGCAGAGAAGAAGAATCATCGCCTGATTTCATTCTAACAAGAAAAATTTCGGAATCATTGTGAGTGACTGAGCTATGACTGTGTTTCCTATCATGAATGATTTATTGCTCGAATGAATTGAGAGCTACATAATCACGTAGATAGGAGGAAAAATTACAGTGGCACCAGTGTGACAGGACTCTCTTGGATTGTTATATAATATATGTATTTTTTGTTTCATGAAAACCAACCAGAACGAGAGGTAACGAACCTGAAGTGAGATACGGTGCCCATAGTAAAAGATTGCTGATACCAAGAAACGATTTCAACTATTGGACAACACCGAGACTACAGAACAAGGCCAGAGAAATCTAATTTTTTTATCCTGTAGTTAAAATAGTTTAAAATCAATTTAGAAAGAACTTTTTCCCAGATAATAGTTAGATTGTAGAACTGTATATTGTGTGATTTTCGTATCTGGACATTGAACTTTATACCATCTGTGAAGTAATTTGAAAGTTAAGTGTGTCTACGACAGTAAATTTGAAACTGTATTTAGCGACTAGAAACTGATATTGACAGTTATTTAATGGTATTGACTAGAGCGGCATTCAAGATGTCATTGAATCAGCAACGAGACATGCAACAGCCTTCAGCTGTTTGCGCAGAAGCAGAGGCCACGGATAGCAATTCTGAGACTGTTGTGGCTAGCGGTAGCAATATAAATAATCCCACTGGTTCAGAAAACATTCATATTTCATACAACAGCTGATCAGACTGTTGTTGACACATTAGTTGTTATTATGCAACAGTTGTCTCTATTAGCCGAAGGCCAAGTGGAGGTAAAACGAGACTTATCCGTTATACAAAATGAACTCCAAAATCAATTAGCTGAAAATCAAACAGTATTACAAAATCAGTTAGGAGTAACCTTTACCGAATTAGATCAGAGTTTAAATACCCAGACATAGGAAATAAAAGAACAGGCGGAAAGGACCGAACAGAATCTTATTGCTCAAATTGAGCAGGTCCACCAACAATGCCAAGAAAACAATAGTAAATTAAATGCAGAACTAACCGAATATGTATCCATCAAAATTGACATGATACAAAAACAAGTAGAACTGTTTCCTCAAGCTCAAGAAGACATACAGTGTTCTGTAGCTATGATACCAGAAATTATAGAATCCGAAGATAATCTAAAGAAGCAATTTGGCGAAGTGAAGGAAAAACAGGAGACAGTGGAACATAGAATGAATGTACTTGCGGGAACGTTTTCAGAAATGACATTAGAGCGGCAAAATTTTCCTTTGGAAACCATAGAAGAAACTGTGAAAGTAGCTTTACAGTCAATTACAGAGAGTTCCGAGGATAATTTTTTCAACAAAGGGTTAAAGGAAGTTCGAGAACAACTTGGCGAAGAATTCTCGCGTTGGAAAGAAAATATCGAAAGATCACTAAATCTCTCGCAGGAGGATTTAGAAACAGCGAGAAGTAGGAAACAAAATTCTCAATCTGTGCGTGACAATCTGTCCACATCAAGATCCAATGTAGACAGAACTGGAACGTCACAAGTTAGATTCGATATAACGGAGAGCCACAGGGAAAAGTACGAACAGGATGATTTTTGGAATCATAGTACCGTTGAGGAAAAGATGATTAAACAGAGACAATTTCAAATCTTTAACCCTGACAAAAAGAATGTTCATCCTGTAGTCTTTATTCTAAGTTTCAGAGGTCTATTTCCACGATCTTGGACAGAATGGCAAAACATTAGTTTTGTATCTGGATATATACAAGGATCAGCATTGTGGGCATCCGAACAAACACCTTCTTGTAAATGTTACAAAGAATTTGAGCAGGCTTTTCTAGCAAAATATTGGTCTGCTGGAATACAAGAAAGACTTAGGCAGGAAGTATTGTATCCTGAGCCTTTCTCATGTTCTAGAGGATCTCTAAAGAGATATTTTGAGAAATACATTAATAAATCTTTGTATTGGGATGTACCAATTCCTTTGCCGGATATACTTAGGATACTCAAGTCCAGACTACCCACCAGTATAAGGAATCAGCTGTTATATATAAATGATAAGAATAGAGACTCATTTATGACTACGCTTGATCATATTGATATAATTGAGGAGGACAATAAAAGGGCAAGAGAAATGTCATATCAAAGAAGAGTAATAGAAGCGAATCCGAGCTGCAACTTGAATGGGAATGGCAGTAATGGTAGCAGTAACAATAATCATAACCAACTACACTCTCCGAGGAGACTTAGAAATGGACAAAATGCAAACAATAATTATTACCATAATGGAAACTTTAGTAATGGTGCAGCAAGGGGCTATTTTATGACAATAGGAATTTTAATCGATATATTCCAATGTATGGCAACACAAGACAGTTCTACCAACACCAGCAGAACAACAATAATAATTACATGAATCAGGCAAGACAATATAGACAGAATTCACCACAACAACCGATAATCACTGAAGTAGCTGAAGAGACAAATACCAATCGGACCAACAATCAGTCAAACTAAACTTGACCACATAGTGCCCCGGAGGAGTGGTCAGGGGATCTGTTAGGGGCGAAACAGTAAAATTACAATTGTTAAGATATAATGATGGTGAGCTGTTGACTGAAGAGTTAACAAAGGATTTAATAACATGTCATAATGACAGATCGAGTGTTCTGGTATCGGAAGTATTTGTTGAAATAGAGGAAGTTCCAACGAATGTGATATTAGACACCGCCACTTCCGCCAATGTCATCTCAGGCGCTCTTTTTAGGAGAATTATTAGGAAGAAGAAGGTACCAATTTTGCTGGTACAGAACTGCAAAATCATCAGAGCTGTTGGAGCACACTCTCCCAATGTCAAAATACATACACAATTAGAGATGAAAATGGGAAATGTAGCAATAAAATGCACATTCCTTGTAGTGGAGAAGTTATTAGTGGACTGTATTCTTGGTATTGGGAGTATGCAGGAGTACGATTGTGAGATTGATTTTTTGGAAGGAATAGCTAAATTTAGATTAAATGGAGAAGAGATAGCACTGGCTTTAAATAGAAAGGAAACGGTGCAAGAGAAATATTGTCGCGGTGCCATAGTTCAATTAATTGACACTACAAACGGTCGTTGGAAGGAGCTTTCAAAGGATTTGATACAACAGGAGGACTTTAACCAAACAACAATGATAAAAGCTAGTCAATCAAATCAGCTTACTGGAGAACAAAGGCAGCAGCTTCATTATTTGTTAGAGGCATATGAAGAGATTTTTGATGAGAAACCAGGAATTATTAAAGGGTATATTTATCACCTACAAGTGAAGCCACATCAGACTTACTGTTACACACACTATCCAATCCGCTGGCATTTAAAACAATCCATTCAAAGGGAGATAAATAGAATGTTAGAATGGAACTTGATTGAGCCCTCAACTAGTCCATATTGTTCTCTGCTCTTAGTCATCCCAAAACCTGGAGGTAACGTTAGATTAGTTCTGGATGCGAGAGAGATTAATAAAATAATAGTACCTGTAAGAACTCATCCGGAAAATATAGATGAATTAATTCAAAATTTCCAGGATGTTTTGTACTTAACTAGTGTTGATTTGAGACGTTCGTACTGGCAGGTCCAAATGCATGAAGAATCTAGGAAAAATACTGCATTTATCTATGCTGGGAGAAGTTACCAAATTAGAGTTGTCCCTTTCGGACTTAATATTAGTGCCGGAATATTTATTTCAGCGTTGGATTATGTTCTTGGACCAGAATTGCGTAGTCGTATAACTGTGTTTGTTGCCGACTTATTAATAGTCACGAAAACATGGGAAGAGCATTTGCATATTTTGGAAAGGATTTTTGCTGTTTTCAAGAAAACCGGAACTACAGTAAACTTACAAAAGTCTCATTTTGCTTTACCACAAATTAAGTTCTTAGGACATATGATAGATGCGAAAGGTATCCTGCCTACCGAGAAGAAGATAAGTGCAATTCGAAATTTTCCATCACCACGGAATAAGAGACAGCTGAAGGGATTTATAGGTATGGCATCGTTCTTCCGTCATTTCATAAAGACTCAAGCCATGAATTCTGAGGCATTAAACCGGCTTCTACGGAAGGATGTGACATGGCAATGGACTGAAGAATGTGAACTAGCTTTCGAGACATTAAAGACCAACTCGTTAACGCATCCTTATTATATCACCCTGATATGAATTGTGAGTTCTGTCTGTCCACAGATTCATCGGATGTTGGATTAGGTGCTTGTCTCTTCCAAATAAGGAAAATAAAAGGAGTACCAACATTCTGCCCGATAGCATTTCCTAGTCGAGTGTTACCGCCCTGTGTAAGAGCCTATATGACCACAGAACTTGAAGCACTTGCGGTTATCTGGGCATTCAAGAAGTTTAACTATTATTTATATGGTTTGAAAACGATTGTGTATTGTGACCATCAATCACTAACCTTTTTGCAAACATGTAAATTATTACATCCCAGACTGTCACGTTGGACAATGACACTACAACAGTACCAATTTTAAATTATTCATGTGTCTGGCAAAGAAAATATTATTGCGGATGCACTGTCAAGATCCCCAGAAGGTTTAACGCTGGAAATAGAATCAGTAAATACTTCGGATTTTCCAGTATTATTGTTGCAGGACAATATCTACAAGACTTATTATGTACATCTTTGTAGAGATATGGGAAATTTACAATGAAAAGACCCTCAATGGAAGAAGATAATTCAGCTAAAGGAACAACAAAATTCAAGGGCTAGTTTAGATCATTATAAATTAGTAAATGGAGTATTATTCTTCAGATGTGGGAAGGACAACAATCCGCGGTGGTGTGTATGTAACCCGAAGGAATATGAGGAAAAATTAATTTGGTTTACCCACTTATCATGGGGACATTTTGGTGTAATTAAATGTGCCAGTAAAATAGGAGAATACTGTTATTTTCCGAATATTCAGAGAAAATTGCACCAAACAGTACAAAACTGTTTACTCTGACAAAAGGCAAAACCGGATAATAGAAGTAGTAAGCATGTTCTGCATTCAGTTATTCCACGACAGCCAAGGGCGTTAATTTCGTGTGATATCTGTGGCCCTCTCCCACAATCAAGAGGAGGAGTCAAATTCATTGTTGGATTCTTTGACATGTTCACAAAATATGTAAAACTATATCCATTAAAGTGTGCTACTGCCAGAGCTGTTGTAGTGTGATGATGATGATGATGATGTTTGGTTTGTGGGGCGCTCAACTGCGTGGTTATCAGCGCCCGTACAATGTCCCAACCTTTGCTCAGTCCAATTTCGCCACTTTCCTGGATGATGATGAAATGATGAGGACAACAAAACCACCCAGTCATCTCGAGGCAGGTGAAAATCCCTGACCCCGCCGGGAATTGAACCCGGGACCCCTTGCTCGGGAAGCGAGAACGCTACCACGAGACCATGAGCGGCGGACAGTTGTAGTGAGATTGGTGCGCGACTATCTTCCGCATGTAGGTTTACCGAAATCCATAATTACAAATACTGCCAGAATTTTTACCTGATTTACAGCTTGGTATTCGACAAATTTTGACATCATGTTATCATCCACAAGGTAGTCCAATAGAACGAGTTTTCCGAGAATTAAACCGATTTATGCGTACATACTGTCACAGTAAACAAACATCATGGGCTGATTATTTGTCAGAATTTGAACAAATATTTAATAATCTGACACATACCTCAACTAACTTTACTCCAACAGAGCTTATGTTTAGTCAGATTGAAAAGAACTTCTGGATAAACCATCTGCCAAAGTATGAAGACCAGAATTTAAAATGGGAGGAAAAGATTCGACTCGCACTTGTCAATTTAACTAAAAAGGCAATACAACAGAAATTGACATATGATAAATGGATTCACCGGATTCAGACGTTTTATCTTGGAGAAAAGGTTTTATTGAGACGACACATCCATTCCTTGAAACTAATGAAGAACATAAAGAAATGGAATCTTATTTATACCGGACCATACGTTATTGTAAATATACCAAATTCTGGATCATACTTGTTGGCATATCCCGAATCGAAAAGAATAAAGGGATTATTCCCGCATAATGATATTAAGAAAATTTTTGAAGGATCATAGATCTGCGATACCAAATATGGAGAAGAATTTACAGTGGAATTTGACTATGAGTCGAATGTGTATATAAATATCAAGATGTTTATGTTGTCTAGAGGGTACGAGACAGTGAGATTGCTCCTGTGATAGGTTAAGAGAGAGTGAGATTACTCGTGTGATAGGTTAAGAGATGGTGAGATTACTCCTGTGATAGGTTAAGAGACAGTGAGATTACTCCTGTGATAGTTTAGCACAAAAATTTAAGATAGGTAGAAGAATTTTTTAATTACTAGGGTTTGTAAGTGTGGACTATGAGCAGAAGCCATAGTGATATACAATGAAAGTGCATATACATTTCCTCAAGACACGGCACTTATGTGAGAATTGCGTGTGAAACTTGAACAGTGCATGATATATAGGTAAATACGCTGTGTGTATGATGTGCGCTGTTTGCACAAGAAAACAAATGAACGGTGAAATGAAGCAACAGTCGATAATGTCACTGCTGCAAACAATTGAAGAAACTCTTTGGGTGCACGAGATAAAATTATTATAATTTTTAGATTTTTCATTATGCCTTCTCTACCAGGAGAATTAATTTAAGGATTTTAATTAACATTTTAAGAATAGCAGTTTGTGTGTTTCATATTATGGACATAATTGTTGAAATATATTTCCATAAATATTCATGAGAGGATGAAGAAGATTCTGTGAGTGATGATTTGTTAAATGAACATACGTCATCATTAATGATATTTATTTGCAGGTGGATCTATAACCAATTAATTATAAGAATAATGAACATTTTTCAGAGAATTTTTTTATAGAAATTATTCCTTTTGTGGAGTCAGTGTCATATGCCTATGTTTAAAATTTTTCATCAGGTGTAAACTTTAATTTTATCCATAATTTCGTAGTTGAAAGCAAACCTCAGACAGATTCAATGCTCTACTTCCACCTGCACTATAACAAAATGAAGATTAGATTTTTAAAAATTTTTCGAGAGGAATACATTCGATATGAGCTACAACAAAGTTTAAATGCCCACAGTCTATTTGGCAATATTTTGGACAATCAGCAGTTGTAATTGGTATTGAGGACTAAAAAACAATTCGCAATTGTCAGGACTGATGGATGTTCCAGTCTAGTACAGATGGAAGAATATAAGAATCCACTCCGATTTTGAGTTCAACGATGAAATATGGACTTCGTTGCCTTAATCCACTCTCTTCCACGGATTTATTCAGTCAGAACCTTTTCTTATTCCACTTTAAACCTGTTCCACATTCACGTCCCTGACCATCTGTTCCTGAGATCATCTTGCTGTTTCTACGGCACATTACCAGCTTCTGTCCTCTACCTTAAGCTATTGCCTGTCCTCCGTGCCGCCTCCACCAAACGCTGTACGTTGCCTACCCGCTGTCCGTACCCAGTGTTCCTATTCCATCGACTTCACAATGAGATCGCTGGCTACATCATCGAAAGAAGAATTTAAAAAATTTTTTTAGCAATATTGTAAATTTTTTTTGGCTATGAGGCACTTTTCCTTTGATCTAATCTATGGAGCTTCTATATATTTCAAAATTACTAGATTTAGGCTTTCCTATCTTCTTCAATACCTGAGCTGGGGTCTATTCTTCCGGGTTTTCCAGGGTTTCCCTGGGAAGGCCAGTTCCCAAATGGGTAAACCTTTTTCGTAATTACACCAATCTACATCTTCCCTGGTTATGTACTCGGGATGTGGGTATACCCCGGTACATGTAAAAGCTACAGCTTAGGTATTCTCGTAACTTACTGTCTTAACATGATACCCATATTCTCTATAGTAAAATTCTATTAATTCAAAATATTCCTCTTTTGAATAAACAACCCAACAAATGTTTTCTGTTAGCTCGCAAAGTGTATTATCATTAACTTTGCTCGCTGCGAGGGGCAATTGTAATATCTCTTTATATTCGAAGAATTATTCTGGTACAATTCTACCCTTGAATGACGTTTACAAATTTTCTAACTTCATACTCATAGAATCCATGCGCAAAATAGTTTCATACAATAGCTATGCCATGAGCGCATAATTATTCTTTGTAGTACTCTCTCTGGTGGTGGTTAAAAGAAAAAAATCTTCCGAGATTGCCTTCGTGCCGATTAGCCTGAGCTTTGTTTTGAAGAACTGTAATCTGATTATTGAGATTTATCACAGAAGATAACTGATACAAACTGTACGATTAAAAAGGAAATATATATAGATTGCTCCTTCATACAAAAGGTGTGTATTTGACATTTGAGAATTAATGATATTTATCGATATATTGTGTAGTTGTTAATCAGAAGGGAAATTCCGAAAGACTGGATACGAACCTGCATTTAATAATCCAAGAGCTCCATTACTTCTTCTCAAAGCCAAATATCCACTTGATCTGAGGTTTCCCGACTGATTATACAACGCTACCAAAATTACGAGGCATTTTATTTGTACAGATTAGCAGACTGCCACAAAGCACGAGCCTGCAGAAAAGAAGAATCATCGCCTGATTTCATTCTAACAAGTAAAATTTCAGAATCATTGTGAGTGACTGAGCTATGACTGTGTTTCCTATCATGAATGATTGATTGCTCGAACGAATTGAGAGCTACATAATCACGTATATAGGAGGAAAAATTACATGTTTAAGTTGATGCATTCTTGTTATTCCGACCAATACATGTTTCACATCTGAAAATTCGTCTGTGGATTGTCTTGGGTCCAAAAATTGGTCCTTTATATATCCTCACAACAATAGGCATTGAAATTATACATTGTTCGATGTTTAAGTTACAGACCTGGTCCTATATTCCTTAAGACTGAGGGCCAATCTTTCTCTTTTATGGAAATACAAATTATACTCATGCATGTTAATGCTAATTAGGTAAAAGTAAACATAAAATGAATTTAAGGAGGCAGATTGCAAAACAAGGGAGGAAGTAAAGAGATCCCAGCTTGCTTCATCAAAACTTTTACTGTCACCAATGTATGGTGCAAAGCACAAAGCATATGAGTACTGGGTGGACTATATGAGGAATCTCTACCCTCCACAGCATAGTGTCACACATCAATGCTAGTAGCTAAGAAAATGCTAGTAACTTATATAAATAACATTAGAGTCTTACAAAAATAACAATATGTTAAAAATAATTTAGTTCATGATCGTAATACAATGAAATGGTGGTGTCGACAAGTCCGAATGTCATATCTCTGCCATTGCAAGTTCGTTGACTAACCTAACGGCCCACACCATCTTGCTTGTTCGGTTTGCTGTTTGATTTGTTGTACTATCGATGTCTGTATGAAATATACCAACTCCTACAGAAATGTGCATGTTTCCTTGGGCTACAACCCAACAGATATTCCACAGTGGTGACCCCGAGTACGAATTCACACGCCATTTCCTCGTAGTGCAAGTATTTTTGCATCTTCCATGCCAGCTTTGTTTATGCCTTTGTTTGTTCCACTTGGCCATGTATCCTGCTGCACAGCACATGGATATTGAAGTTCCTGTACCTTCAATGGGACATTTCATTGCTGCATCACCACCTCGATTCTACAACACGTTTCCTGCAGTTTTGTCACCTCAACACTTTACCATCTCGACAGTGCAACACGTGACTGCAGACTCTGGCTTTGCCACTCCAGCAAGTGTTCAACACGTGCATTTTGAAAACGATAAGGTGGATGGCAAAGTTCCTGCATTTCATCATGCTGATGCAGATTCTATATTTTGTGCACAAACTGTGTGTCAGACGCCGGCCATCCGGGTGACCATTACAACATTACAATAGTGCCGTGTGCAACCTCTCCTTTGTTAGGACAGACCACATGTACCGATCAAGCTCCCATAATGCCTAAGTGCTTTACTGCTTCATTGGTTTACAAAGTTGACAATTTCCAGTTATATCATGAACATTTCCAGGCCAGTTTCTGCCCCCAGTGACCGTTTGGCCCCTCAGTGCACGTTACGGGCCCCCACCTGATGTGAACAATGTGCCACATACTGATACTAACTCTAGTTTCCGCTCTTCCAAACATGCCCCGACTCATCATGTCAACAGCCTGGTAGCCAGTGGGAACATTTTACTGTGCTGATCCGTGCATGTCTGCTTTTCAACCCCACCCCCACCCACTCCCCACCTCAGCACCACAAGTAAACTTGCAGAAGGTTTTGGCTGCAGCCATTCACCCACTTGATTTTCACATGGCGCACAGACTTTCTTCCTGCATCGGACTTCTGCACTACGAATGTTGCATTGAACAGTTCTACAGTATGAGTTCCTAGTGCTTTTACGGAAATACAAATTATACTCATGCATGTTAATGCTAATTAGGTAAAAATAAACATAAAATGAATTTAAGGAGGCAGATTGCAAAACAAGAGAGGAAGTAAAGAGATCATCCACTCCAGATTACTTACTCATAGACTACACAGTGCCATCGCCACCACCACGTCACTTACCGACCACGCCCCCGCTATCGAGGACAACCAAGCAATGCAGTTTGCACTGGTGGAGAACTTGTTTGAACTGTACCACATCATCAATGACAGTTCAAAATTCCTGTGCCTCATGACTCAACTGCATGGGTACACAGACCAGATCTGTGACATACTTTTGATGCTGCCACTAACTTTGAAGTACGATTTTGCAAGACAGACTATCATCAAGCACCTCTCGTGTTCCCCACATGAGGTTATTCTGTGAATACTGTATGAGGAACATCTCGGCAACCACACCCTGTCCCAGCTATGGCACTGGCTATGCCTTCTGGTCAGCGAGCATGTGATGCTGACCTGTGGTCAGTGTGGTTATCAAAACTGCGTACAGGTCTCCAGGACCATCTCCTCCCCTACACTCTGGAATCCACCGATTTGCAACTGCAGGTGGCTGACCAGGTCTATTCACTCACAAACCAGCAGGTGCTCACACAACAGGTTGGTACTCCTGCATTGATAGCTAACCTGGCCGCAGACGGGGACAGGCTGCGCTCTGCCCCCCCCCCCCCCCCCCCCCCAGACATCTGCACCACCTGGTACCCAGCATGCACCCTCCCTGCCCACTGTGCTGCTGCATATTGCACCTGCACTGACCACACCAGTGTATGAACCCGAACACATAGAGGATGATCAGCCGCCGCCCCTCCCAACATACCCTCACTGTTCATACCACACCATATTCAACGATGATGCAATAAAGTGCCACCTCCTGTACAACCGTCCGATAAGTGCCAACCCACACTACATTCTGCCCATGCCTCCGTCCCATCAAACTGCTGCCTATAAGTCTTTGAGTGGCAACTTCCTCATGGACACTAGCACTGATGTCTCAATCACACCTAAATTGCTGGTCACATGCTCCCTCACATGCACATGATTTCTCCTGTGAGTCATGAACTCATCTACACTCCAGACCTGTGGCTCCATTGAGCTTCAACTACACCTCTCTAATGGCCTCTCCCATCCCTTGATTCTCCCACATGGCAGACATCGCAGAACCAATCCAGGGAATTGACTTCTTATCACACCACCACCTGTCTCCAAACATTGTCTGAGGTTCTCTGTTTCACCACACCATCCCGTGTGACAGTACTCACCACCTGCTCCAAGTGTAAATGCTGTTAACTGTTCAGTGCATCAGTGTGTGGCTCTCATGAACAGAACTTGTGCAACCATGACTCGCATCCTGGAGGAAAGTGCCAAAACATGTGCCCTCTGCTGTGAGAATGCCTTTATGAAATATCACACTGCACGTGCCAAGGACAAACATGCCACAATCAGTAATTGCATCAGTTCACACACACTTCTGGGCCTTCATCCGTCACACCTGATAGCTCCACAGACCACAGCACACAGGTTAGCAACACCACACCTATCTCGTGTGACTCCAGTCTCAACCACACAGTGTTGCCCCTGCCCCCTACCCCCTCTACTGGTTCTGCAAACTGACATCTCGCCCAGTCATGTGGAGGACATCACCATCCTCATTGACAACAACCACATCTTCATCCTGCTGTAAGACAACTTGCCCCACATGACCTGGGACTCAGTTCAACAGTCAATCGCCTGCTCCCAATCGCTTCCCTCTTCACGTTTGTGACCTGTGGTGGGTGGGGAAGAAGGAGCAAAGTAGAACAGTATAAAATGCAGCGAATGATATCACACATTTCAGAGATTGTGATACTGTCATGCAATCTTTACATGAAGTTATATACACGCAGACGTTGCAATTGTATGAGTGCTTCCTTACTTTAGCTACAAAAATTAATTGAGTTATGATTAAATTAAGCCAGTAATATTCATTTTGTGTCCAGTTTATTCTACTACAAACTCAAAATATTTTAAACCAAATGTAAACACACATTAAGAAGATTTTTTTGTAGGAATAACATAAAGAAGAGCACTAGTAATAATGCTAGAATTTAATGTAAAGACACCAAAGTCATGTTGGTACAAAAAATCATGGTGAAATTATGAAATAATAAACTATAATATTCAAAGTATTGTTATTAATATACATATTTCATGAAATTTCAGTATGATAATGAAGGTATTTTGAATTAATAATTATATCAGAGATGTTGTCATGATTTGCTAAGCTAAAATTTGTAAGTAGTTCTATGGAACCATATACATTTCAACTGTCAGTTTTATTATGTTCAATTTAAATATAAATGAAGTGTTCTAGTAATTATTGATTGTTATGTGAATCAACAGTGGCAGTCGTAGCACCTCAATATTGCATCAGTTAGTTATGTGATGGTATTAGATCAGTTTTAGGGCAGTTTTGTGTTAGACCTGGATGAAATTTTAGTATTTACCTTTGAAGAAATAAATTAATGGATGAGTAATTCCAACATGCTGACTATATGATTTTAATAATTAGTGTACCACAAAAACTGTTCTGAGATTCTGATTGAATTACCAGGCATGCATCAGAATGGATGGGTTACTTGTTTATTCCACAGCTACATCATCCATTCAGCAGGGAATTCTACAAAAGTTAAATATCCAGGTAGTTAAGAAGCACCAGAAAATTGTAGACTCATACCAAATGGGACTAATTGGAAATACTGAATGTATACAAAAAATGGGATCATCAATGGTCAAGTTTGCTTGACATATGGGAAGTCTCACAAAGATGGGGCAGAAACTGAAATTGTAACCACTTGAAGGTAGATACCAACTGTGCTGTGAAAACCTACTTGAAATATTAAGTGATTATCTAGTCATATTCCACAATCCCGGATATGTCTTTCCCTTAGCAACTGTGAAGACAATCTTACACTAATTACGACATGCTCAGCAGCATTTAAGGAATTGTTATTCCTGCATGCCATACGTGAATGGCACAGGAACAAGCCCTAATAACTCACAGAAGAAAAGTAGTCTCTGTGATGCACTTCATAGTGATTTGCAGCATATAGATGTAAATGAATAAAATAGAAACCAAAGTTAGAGATAGTGGAAATTACTGAAGTGCAGTAACTAGAAGAACAGAATTTATGGTCAGCTGAGCTCAAAATTAAAAACAAAGAAATCAAATAGGGATGATGTTTCAGGTCAGTCTAATAATTAATAAGAAAATAAGAATGTGGAGGAACTACTATGAACAGCATAGTGACAATATTATTTGTAGCTATATGAGACACAAATCTAGCACCCATCCCAGTGGTACAAGTTTATGCAACTGCCTCCTCTGCAGATGATGAAGAGATTGACAACTGTGTGATCAGACTCAAGAAATTATTCAGATCATTAAAAGAGATTAAACTTGAATTGTGATGTGGAGCTGCAATTAAATAATGGGAAAGAAGAGAGAGGGGAAAATAGCAGGAAAACATGGATTCACAGAATGGAATGCAAGGATGGACTATATATTAAACTTGTAAGCATAGAAAGCTAAATTCTCTAAACTCATTACACTAAAATGACTATAGATATGGCTCTGCACTTAAAAAGTGTGCTGTGTCAATTTCTTAGTTGTTGACTATTACTGTTACTATTCAGTCTCTTAAATAATATTCATAAAATTGCAATACATTCTTGTAGAAAGTTCAAACTTAGACACACTAATTCCTACAAGAAGTGACAGACATCTGTCACTGCATCATTATTTACAGTACCTCATAGTCTCAGTTTTTCATCCTTATCAAACAGTTCTGATGTAAAATTCAGCAGATGTAAATTTTAAAAAAATGCTTCTCTCTACATTTCACCACACACACTGTTAGAAAAATATCTCTTATTGACACACCACATTGTTTAAAACAGGTTTTTCTCACAGGTATTTTAATTTACAATGAAAACAGCATACAGACACATCAAAAAGTGCAACTAATGAATTGTATCTTGAAGTGCATACTTGGTTACATTTTTACATTTATATATATTTCTTTCTGTAAACTTTTACAATAATTTTGGTTAAACACATTCATCAATATGTGCTAATCATTGTTTCAGGCTTTTTTTACAGATATCTTAACAGTAAACAATTTTTTTGTCAGTGCCAGAAATTAAGTTGAATTGCATGAGATTGGATCCCTTAATCTTCACACTGGTATTCACACAGTAGCTGTTGAAAAACTGTCTGTAAAATCAACAGAGGTAAAGCATCTGGCATCCTTGCAGCTTGGTACATTGTTTGTGGTACAGCTTTGATATGAGGTAGCTACAATGTCTTGACAACAGCAACGTAGGATGACAGAATGCTTTGCAAGCAGGCATGTGGGTCTGCTCATCATGGTATGGTACATATAACAAATTGTGTGACTAATTTAATTTAATTCATTACAAAGCATATAATGGTGCCAATGAACCTGCAGGAACACATGTTTATGTAGTCCACAGTACTTTGTATAGAAATAAACCCATCGTGAAAGAGATAGCAAGAAAAATTAAACAACAATTTCGTTCAAAATAGTTAACCAAATGGTATCAATTACACTGCTAAACATAAAAAAGATGGAAAAATTTCAAGAAGTTATTGTATTGTTTTATTTAAAAGAATACTTTTCATACTACTTTTGGGTCATTAATGTTACATAATACACTAACTGCTACCCAAATTGCACACAGATCAATGTATTTCAAAGTCACTTTATTTTGTATTTAATTAGCGAGCCTGGCAATGCTTCAAAATAGCTAATTTTTTTTATAGGAATTTCATATTCCTTTCAGACCCATTGGCTAAAGTGTGTACATTAAATTTTACTGTCTCTTAGTTGCAACAGAAATATTTTTCCATAGTGGAAATCTTATATACATATTTGTGATTGTTCAAACTTTTTATCATATACAAGTGCTGCCAACTGCTAGGCTTCACTACAAAGATATCAAGAAGTCAGTGTAGCAGGGTGTAGCAGCTTGCGAATGCCAGGATACAAAGAAGGAGCTCGTTAGTTATATTCAACAGTAAAAATGAATATTGTTAGTGTTATTTCACATTGTAATTACTGAATGATCAGTTTACTCATTACAACACTGAATATTTTAAAATTATATGAGAGAAAGTACCACCACAGCTGTATCTTGAGAATGTCTTTGTTGTTCTTGACTACCTGGATATTTAACGTTTGTAGAAGTTCCAGTACTGAAAGGATGGTGTAGCTGTGGAATAAACAAGTAACCCATCCATTCTGATGCATGCCTGGTAATTCAATCAGCATCTCAAAACAGTTTTTGTGGTACACTAATTATTAAAATGTTTCAGTGACACATTACCACCATCCTCAGGCCACACCACTGCCAAAAGAGTATTATTTTTCACACAGTACAAGGCAGGACCACATGTGAAACAACACATCATTTATCAGCTGACATGCCTGCACTGCACAGCCTTTTACATCAGTATGATGACAACTAAACTGGCTGAGCGCATGAACGGTCACAAACGAACTGTCCGCCTAGGAGATGTCCAATACCCAGTAGCAGAACATGCCATCCAGCATAATTCTAGGGACCTAGGAACCTGCTACAATGTACATGCCATCTGGCTTCTCCCACCCAACACCAGTCCCTTGGAACTGCGGAGATGGGAACTTGCACTCCAACACATCCTTTCATCCTGCCAGCCCCCTGGACTGAACCTACGTTAACCAACCTCAATCCCATTTCATTTACTCTTCAGTCTTCTCCTTTTTCCCTCTCCTCTTTAGCCATTCATGCATCTTTTCATCCTACATAGTTGTGTTTATCTTTATACTATATACCTCTTTACTTCTGTATGCATCCTCTTTGGTTTGAAGCTGGCACAGTACTTAACAGTAGAATATCTTTGGCTTCCCTCTGACAACCATGCCTCCATCCTTACTTCCCTCCCTGTTTACCTTTTCCTGTTGCTTCATAACCTGGGTTGTGAGTAACTGAATCCACTTTCCCTTCTTACCTTTTTTCCCCTCTCTCCTCCCTGATGAAGGAACAAAGTTCCGAAAGCTAGGAATGTAAATTTTCTGTTCTGTTTTGTGTATCTATCGGCTGTACTGAGCTGAGGTAGTACTGGCCCGCCCCTCTGTCACTTTGTTAGTATTTGTTTCACATCTTTATATGAGATTTTCCATTAATCAATGAACAAAATTATATTACCAAACCAATAGTCAACGGCCTCTCAGATAATGACATGCAGTTCCTTCTATTTAAATGTTAATACTGAGGAGCACATAAAATCTGCTAAATCTGAACTCAAGAGGGTAATCAATAAGACAAAAATTAATTATTTTAGGCATTCCTCAGAGATATTCACTGGGGTGATGTTTACAGTGCTCATGGCATGAATGAAAAATATAACACTTTTGCTAGTAAAGTGCTTACCTTATTCGAACACTGTTTCCCCCCAAAACTAACGAAGATTATAGCAAAGTCTACAAAGAAGCCATGGATTACTCAAGGAATAGAGGTATCTTGTAAAACAAAAAGAAAACTATATCTGTCAATCCAAACAGTTCTGATGTTGATGCTATAGCACATTACAAGAAATACTGCAAAACATTAAAGACTGTAATACGGACATCAAAGAAAATATATTACAACGACAAGATAGTCATCTCAGATGACTGATAGAACCAGACATGAAGAGGGGCAAATAACATTAAGAGTAAATGACACATTGGTGACAGATGTGTATTTGTGTTGCAGAACTTTTTAGCGAACATTTTATACTGTTACTGTAAAGATGAGATTGTCAGGTTCAGTAGATGCTGCCATGGGATACTGCAGACCAGACATGTCAAGTAACTTTCACACTATGCATTTGATGCTCACTACCCCAGCAGAAGTAAAGTCCATCATAAAGTCTTTAAATCTAAAACATCTAATGGGTACGATGAAATATCAACAAAGTCAATTAAAGAATGTGATACTGAGCTAAGCAGCATATTAAGCTATCTGTGTAACCAGTCTTTCATCAGTGAAATATTTCCTGAGTGGTTGAAATATGCTGAAGTTAAGTCACTGTTTAAGAAGGGAGATAAAGAAATAGCATCAGATTGCTGTCCAATTTCACTTCTGCCAGCATTCCCAAAAATGTTAGAAAAGGTAACTGTCTTATTACAAATAACATACTGTCAAAGTTGGAGTTTGGATTTCTAAAGGATTCTGATACTGAGAAGGCTATCTACACTTACAGTGAAAATCCATCAGACAAAAAATTCCAGACAACTGGTATATTTTGTGATCTGTCAAAGGCATTTGACTGTATAAATCACAATATCCTCTTGATACTAGAAGTCAGAGGTGAGATACGGACGTGCTCCATGTGGAAGGTGGTCAGTAATTCGAGTTGCTAACCACCTTCCACATGGAGCATGTCCATATCTCACCACTGACTTCTAGTATCAGCCGCACGCAGTTGACATCAACAAGTGTGTGGGCCTGAAGATGAAGTTGTTATAACATTGAAACTAGTTGCCAAAATAAAAATGACACCTTAAATACAGCTGGAGTAATTTATTCATGTTTAATATAAATTTATACCAGCTGACGTCCCACTGTCCTCCATTTCAACTATGGATGTACGAAGAGCAAAATATTATATCTGCTCAGTTTGTGTATGGTCTTGTAATGTGTAGATGTGAATAAGAGAAGACAATTCTTGGAAACGTTACCCAACTGGATTCCGTTCCAGATGATAACTTGATAATAAAACATGTTATAAGTATGGTTCCTTAGAAAAGCTTTTTATTTGTTGCTCATGAGTTGTGTATCAGTGTCTGAGAGCTGTACTTCAGGCTTATCAGCTCTTAAAAATACTGTTGCATATAATCAGAATGTGCTCATTGCCTTCATTGCTGCATATAGCCAGAAATATTTAATAAATATGTCATTAATGCTACCACATAGTGGATTCCACTTATGAGACAAGTCCATAAACACCTATGGCAGCAAACTGTAGTGGTTTCAACCAAACAATGAAGCTTTTAGATGGTTCAGTAATCCCCAATATATCATCTGACATCTTTTTTGTAATGGTGGGGCTCTTTGCCCATGGGCTACAGTATGATGTCAGACTGAATTGTTGGTGAGGTATAACTTCTAGTTTTCACTCATAACAATTAATTACTAGGCTTATCATTAAAATACATCTATAATTGGTTAGAACACTCTGGAGATCAGCTCCATCAGAATCATTAATTTGACTTGTTATAGATCTACATCTACATCCATACTCCGCAAGCCACCTGACGGTGTGTGGCAGAGGGTACCTTGAGTATTGTTCGTGGAAAGAAGGATTGCTGGTACGCCTCTGTATGGGCTCTAATATCTCTGATTTTATCCTCATGGTCTCTTCGCGAGATATATGAAGGAGGGAGCAATATACTGCTTGACTCTTCACTGAAGGTATGTTCTCGAAACTTCAACAAAAGCCCATACTGAGCTACTGAGCATCTCTCCTGCAGAGTCTTCCACTGGAATTTATCTATCATCTCGGTAACACTTTCACGATTACTAAATGATCCTGTAACGAAGCGCGGTGCTCTCCATTGGATCTTCTCTATCTCTTCTATCAACCCTATCTGGTACGGAGCCCACACTGCTGAGCAGTATTCAAGCAGCGGGCGAACAAGCGTACTGTAACCTTGTAACCTCCTAGATGCTTTATCTTCAATGACTGTTAATAAATCACTGACACCACAAGTACCTAAGGACCCATGATGTGAAGGTCTGGGTTTTGTCCATACCATCAGCACTCGTATGTGCATACTGAATAGGATGAGTTCTTCTGCTGAAGCAAATTAATTTATCTGAACAGTATGACCTCCCAGTCATAAAACATATGTTCCTGCAGAAAAGTCTATCACAGAATTTTTCTCTGCTAGGAAAATGATACGCAGTATGCGACTGACACCAGGCTGTTGACACACAACCTATCCTTAATTTTTCTGGTGCTGAGAAAATTTAAATGTAAAGTGTTCTTGTTACTGAATGTAATTAACTGCCTATGAAGATAAGTGACAAAGAACAAAAACACACTGTGTTTTATGATGAGGGACAGATGATAAAAATTGAGAGTGAACTTAATGATGACAGTATGTTGGAAATAGGGAAGAAGTGCTACAATTAGTAGCCGAAAATATGTGGTAATTCAAAGTGGACTTTTCAATGACAGTGCATTTAGATCAGAGCTGGATAAAACTTTGCATGATAGAGTAAATGACAGTCAAGCTATGGATGAAATGTCAAAGACTTCACTTGCTGAATAGTGTAATATGAAGTAGGAAGAGGACATTTTGAATTTATGAGATCAGTTATGGTAATGTTAAACTGGATCTTTGTGACTATAACAAACAGGTACAGGAACAATCTGTGGCTGAGAACATTATACAGTTATTGGAATTGGTAGCTCAAAAAAATTTAAAGATAGATGAAAACAGTAGTGATATCGAAAACTGTTGGCAAAAAAATTTGAAGCTAAAAAAGACAAAACTGCACAATACAGTGAAAAGTGGGTGAAAATGTTTTAAGTCCTCTCAGAAAATTTATGTATGAGGAAACAAATTTTGATCTGAAAATAAGGATGACATGGAAACTCAAACTGAGCAAGCCTACGTAGACAAAAATAATAACATGGAGACAGCAGAAAAGGAGATGGGAAATAAATGTCTAGCTATTATTAAAAAGAAAACAGGATAGGTTAATGTAAATGTAGATTCTAAGTTTGTTGAAATTGCAAAGAAAATCAGTAAAGCTCAAAGAGTCAAACATAGTGTTTATACTATATCTAACAGAATTGTGAACTATGTACTAATGTACATCCTCTTGATTTTATCAGAGAATTTAATGATCTGCCTGAAAATTACAGCGATAAAGACAAATTGTCTTTCTTCTTGAAAAGATATTATTTGTGTTGGATAGCTGAAGTTGCAGAATCATGTGATTCATGGAGGAAATTTTAAGAAAATTATATTTTTAAGAGTATTGGCCAAAAAGATGCAGCAAAGGATTTCGAGTGACTTTAAGGGTGATGATAGATATGATTCAAGAAGGGGCAATATTAAGGCTTTTTGTCAGTATTGGTTAACAAACTTAATTACTTGGACAAGGAGCCAGGCAGTGAATCTGTATCATGGGGTTGGAAAACCAACTTCCACCTTGAGTTAGGGACTTGCTTTTGCTTGCTCCCAGGAGTAATATTAGTGATTTTCTGAAGCATGCGGGAAAAGCCGAAAGAGTCAAACATGTGGTAGAAGCTATTCTGAGGAATTTTGAGGCTAGGAAACAATCGTGGAGTCATGACCAGACGAATAGAGTGAGATTCCAGTGGCAAGGGATTATAATTGGGATAATATCTCTGTGGAAGACCCAGTTACAAGACCTGCCCAGTCCATTCACCCAGTGCTTCCTACTCTAGTCCTGTCACAGGCTTTTACTATCCCATCAAAGGCCAGGCCCTCTGTGAAAGTAACCATGCCATATTCCAGTGCTGTTCCAATCACTGTACCACTTTTTACGTTGTTATGACTACCAACAAGCTGAAATACAGAATGGTCACTGCCAAAGTATGGCCAAGGGCAAAGAGAACCAGCCTTTGCCATGACATGCAGCTGAACATAACATGCTTGATTTCAGTGGCTGCTTCACAATCAGTCCCTGTGGAACCTTCCTGCCCCCATCAGCTTTTCTGAACTGTGCTGAAGGGAGTTATCACTGCCACATATTACCCACTCCCAAAATTATCCCAGCCTCAACCTACAATAACCTACTTCGCCCCCCCGCCCCCTCCTCCACTCAACAGCTTCTGCTCCCTCTGTCCTATCACATCCTCCCAACTCACATCCCCTCAGCCTCATTTTGTGCTGTTCTGTGCCAGAGCACCCATCATCAGTCTTTCTCATTTTCTGCTCCTCTCCTTTCCTGCTCCATATCCCCCTCCCCCCCCCCCCTCCCTTCCCCACAGTCGCCTAATGCTACACCTGGCAGCCTTGCCCTCACACCTTCAGTCTCTGCCAGCTGTCAGACAGCGTTCTTCTCTCTCCCCCCCCCCCCCCCCCCACCTGTACTCTTGCTACCCCTCCCACTTGACCCCCCCCCCCATTACGAATTTTTACTTTCATTCAATGTGACAGTTGCAGTCTAGTCAGAGCAGCCAGAGGTAGAAGTAATGTGTATGTGAGAAGTGCCTGCTGAAAGTGTGTGCCTGCTGTGTGAATGTGTGTGTGTGTGTGTGTGTGTGTGTGTGTGTGTGTGTGTGTGTGTGTGTGTCTGTGTGTGTGTGTGTGTGTGTGTGTGTGTGAGAGAGAGAGAGAGAGAGAGAGAGAGAGAGAGAGAGAGAGAGAGAGAGAGAGAGAGAGTTTTCCATCCTTAGTGGGTAACAGATTTTTCATTGAGCATGTTTGCAACTCAGTGTGTTATCTTCATGGTGAGTAGCAATCTATCCTTTTCATAATACTGTTGATATTACTGTGTGGACTTCGTTGTTGTTAAAAATAAAACAAAAGATTGAGAACATTGATGGTGTAACAGCTAGTGAAAATAATAATTTGGAGAAACTGTTAGTACAAAATGATAAAGTGTTTTCTGATAAATCCAGATTAGTGGAGGCTTTTGAGTGAAAGTTAAAATTTAAAGAACATAAACCCTTTTTCAGGAAGCCTTACACTACCCCACTGTAAAAAAGGAAGCTGTGAGAAAGGAAATAGAGAAAGTCCTGACTTAAGGAATTATTGAGAGATCAGAAAGTAGTCAGAATAAAGAATGGATTTCTTGGAATTGTTGTGGATGCTACAAAATAAAATAAAATAGTGTTGAAGGAATGTGATGGATCCATGGATCCAAATTTCTTCCTTCTTTTGATGTAACTTACTGTTACTGGAATATTAGCTTGGCTAAAGACTTGGTGCCTTGTACAGCCTTTTTACACAAAGGCAAACATTGTGGATATTGTGCCATGCCCCTTGGTCTAAATTTATGTATTCATGTATTCATTAGAGTTATGATAAAACCTCAGGTGATGAACGGCTTAGTAAAGTGATTGTTTATGTGGGTGACAATTGATTGCCATTTCTGAATGTTTTGAACGTTGTACAGTTTTGTATGAGGAACTTAAAGCTATTTACAAAGAGATCTGAAGCTGAAATCAAGTAAGTCTGAATATGTTAAGAAAGAAATTTTATTATTGGACCATGCAATAAATGAAAAGGCAGTCCGCTTGCTAAAAGCTGTAGCAGGTTTTCCACTGCCTAAAAAAATTATTAGGTTAATATCAAAAATTCAATGTGGACAAATCATTTAAATATTTTTGTTTAACTAGTTTACTAAAGAAAATTGTTATGTGGAATTGATAATCTGAATGTGAAGAAGCTTTTCACAATTAAAAGAAAAATTTAATAGACAGTAATTTGTCATATGATACAGACTTTCTATACCTGTTTGTACGAGTACTGACTCAAGTTTTTGTGTTTTTGGGTTCAAAATTTTTCATTTAGTACAAACAAATACTTAAGTTGAACATAGAACAGTTGTTTTTGCAAGAAGGGCTTTACATGCTCATGAAAAAATTATTACATTTCATAAATGGAGACTTTAGCAAGAGATTTTGGATTTCAGAAATTGGAGGGATATCTATTAGACCAGAAGACAATAGTTTACACAGATGACAAAGCTTTGAGTTTTCTTCAGCAGTGAAGATTTAAGTATCCTAGGTTGGCCAGATGGGTATTGTTTTTAAAGCAGCTTGGCTTAAAAATTAGATGCATGAAAGATAAAGATAACATTATAGCTGTCGTGTTTTTCAAAATGTCAGTAGGAAAAAAAAAATGATGATGCTCATGAGTTAAATGGGTGTCAGATGAGGTTGTGTTATGTACAGGAACTGACAGTTAAAAATCTTTTTAGTCATAAATGCAGAAACATGAGAAGGGAAAAAAATGAAGATCCAAATTTGAGATTAACCACTTAATGCTGAAGACAACAAATTTGCATCACTTCAAGTGATGCAAATAAATGGAAGATTAATTGTCCCTGAGTGCCAGTGGAAATAGATGTAGATTCTACATGAAGCTACCAATGCCTCTGGGATCTGCTTCCATCTCCTGAGTGTTTCAGGTGCTTCCAGAGCTACTTTCTCTTCACACCTTTGTTCACAACACACACACGGATAAGTTATCATCATTACTTGGACCATTACTGCTACAAACTGATGTAAGATCAGTTCTCAAAATAATTTGTTTGTTGTATAGTATCTGTGACACAATACAAATCACATTTTGGTGTAATAAACAAATAGCACATGCAACTGAATTTGGAAATGAAACTTCCTGGCAGATTAAAACTGTGTGCCAGACCGAGACTCAAAGTCAGGACATTGTCTTTCATGGGCAACTGCTCTACAGACAGAGCTAACCAAACATGACTTATGACCCACCCTCACAGCTTTACTTCCCCCAGTATCTCATTTCATTGCAGGGTGAAAATTTCATTCTGGGATTTGAAAATACTGTTTGTGTCAAATATGCATCATTAGTCCTTTGAGTACTTTTGTGAGCGCATGCAGGAGATGAAATCAAGAGAAGTGAAAGCAAATATTTCAGTTGACTTGTAGCACCAAAATACTTCAATGACCAGTTGTGTTCCTTATTAATGTATATATTTCATTTTTATTGCAGTGTAAAAATTCTAATGAACTGCTAATACTAGGAAAGGTTTTTATATTCTTTTCTTGATGGAACCCACAGATTTTGTACCCCATGAAATGCAAAAATGCAAATGGAGATTTCAAATCTCTTGTATAACGTACGGAGAGGGATTATGACCAAGGGTGCCCATTGTCAAGATTAGGGGTGCCCCGCTCCCTGTCTCTGCTGCCCCCCACCCCATATCTCTCAGGAAAAGGAAGGAATATAGTGTTATCAGGTGAAAATAATTTAAAAGTCAGCATTATGCTGATTTTTAACAGGGTCAGAACTGAACTATTTTATGACTACTTACAAGTCACCATTTGTTTTCCAGAGTATTGAAAGTACTCCATACCTCCAGGTCTACAACTACCCCTAGAGACTATCATATGGATTCTCTTCTGTGTGACAGTTTCAAAACTTCTGTGATAAATACAGTGATCAACCAGGATTCAAATCCAAAACAGCACAAGCACTCTTTGGTCAGAGCTGCTGGTGGTAGCAGTCATGTCCACGTGAGGTATACTTGCTTGTGTGACCATGTATTCTTTGGCCAAAAGCTATAATGTGTAACAGTCTTTTCAATGTGCGTTTCTACAAGTCAATGAATCATCTTTATTGTGAGTAGGAATCTATCCTTTTACTAATATTGTTGATATGCCAAACTGAAGCATCCACTGGAAGAGTTATGAAAGAAATCAGTAGGTTATGCAGGACATACTATAGTAAGAAACACTCTGCCAGGGCTAAACATATACAAAAGTTTGAAATTAATATCAACAACTTCTGGAATGTGTCTACTGGATTCACTCCTTGAAAACTAATGACTGGACAGAAACTTACTAACATTATTGGGAGAGATTGAGCTTCCTGTGTTAAGTGAGACAGACCAATATGAAAAAATAAGGTTAGCTGAAGAGATGATGAAGAAAAAGTAAACACAATAATGATGTTAAACCTACTAGCTTCAAGTTAATAGGCTTATTATTAATGAAGAGTAAAGTAAAGATACAGTAAGGTAAATGAGATAGGAAAACTTTTGCACATGTACCATGGTCCATTCAAAGTAGCTAGAATTATTTGTGACAGTGACTATGAACTTGCTCATCCTAAATCTAATAAAATATTTTACTTAAAAAACATAATTGACTAGAAATCATATATTCTATATGTTAAATGTTTGATATGTCATTCCTGTAACCTTGAAACTTTTGGAATCTGGGAAATATTCACTTTGTAAACAGAAATAGAAACATTTTGAACAATAATAAAATAATTAGGCAGGGTGTTCACTACTGTGTAGTAAATACATAAATGAGATAGGAAAACTTTTGCACATGTACTACGGTCCATTCAAACCAGTTAGAATTATTCGTGACAATGTCTATAAACTTGCGTATAATAAATTTAATAAATTATTTTGCTTGAAAAACATAATTGACTAGAAACCACATCTTCTATGTGTTAAATGTTTGAAATGTCATTCATGTAACCTTGAAACCTTTTGGAATTTGGGAAATATCCACTTTGTAAACAGAAATGGAAACATTTTGAATAATAATAAAACAATTAGGCAGGGTGTTCACTACTTTAGTGAATACATTATGACGAATAATGCCTTCCATAGCTGGGTGTAATGATGTTTTCCCTTCCTGATACACTCAATTCTACATCTTTTCTGCCCCATTTGGCCATCTGATTTTCTACACTTTGCACCTTGTATTTATACTGTGTACATACATCTTTCATACTTTCTGTGTTATTTCATCAACAACTTACCTTACACAAAAACATGGTTTGCTACTGGAGTGTGTGTTAATCCTCATGGGAGATTAATAAAATGGGTAGTAGAGGTGAGGGAGATCAGATAGCAGAGGTTAAATTTTTTGAATGGCACGATTTTATACACATGGAAAAATGTGTTCATAAAAACAAAGAATACTTAGGTGACAAAGAGAACCTTGTTGGGTAGTTTTCTTGTATATGTGGTATGTTCAAACCTTTGCCACTCCAATGGCAAGTGGCAGTCTAAATTATTAATTTTGTTTTCCACTCCAATGTCAAGCCTCATATGACATGATTTTTTCATATCTTTCACATGCTCCATTCTTGAATGTAACACAACTAGACATCAATGCTTTGTATACTCTATTCATGCAGATGGTTTCTGAGCATGTGTATGACAATATTGGGAAACCTGTGTTCACTCAGTGTTGAACTGTAGCAGCTGCGTTGAGAGAAACGTTGTAATTATAATGTTCAAATTAGCAGGCATGAATTGTCTAATTCTTTAAGTACAAACCATTCTGAGATAGAAACTGCAAAGCTTTTAGAGGAATCTATAAGTGAAAATGAGAGTGAGAATGAATTTGGTGATGACAGTGATTCATTTGTAAACAATCAAGTGAAATGATGATGAAAACAGTCCATGCTGAAGAGTGTTTCCAAAAATATCACAGAATTAAAAGATTTGTTTTATAATGCTTGTGTAAATATGTTTGAATCAAAGGGCACTTCTTGTCTTAATGTATACCCTAATCATTGGTCAGTGGCATCATTGTCTCCACACACAAAGTGGTTTGCACAATTTTCTGTGGTACACTCATTGCCTAGGTGGTTGCATTTCAAATAACAGTTCAGAGACACATACTGTGTCTGCATTATGGAGTACAAAGGGTTAAGCTAGGTATAGAACAGGATCATATTACAATGTGTTTATATTTGAGACATGTGACTGTATATGTAAGGGAATGGAAGCAAAAACAATATTAATATTACGTAGCTAAAACTTCACGAAAAATATCCTACCTGTGTTTGGGTATAATGATGTTGAGAAATTTGTACAATTAATTAGAAATTCTTTTTTACTTTAAAAAATGAATTTAAGAAAGAGTAATCTGATAATATGGCACCAGTCAGAACATTAACATTGCTTTGCTCAGTTCATAGTAGAAATAAAATGTGTCACCAAATGTGCTAGTGTTAATGAGAATATGTTAACATCCTTCCCTTCAGGCTGATAAAAATAAGCCTGAGATGAAACAAGTAATGTTTACCGAAGTACTGACTATAAAAACAAGAGTTTTCATTATACAGAAGCAGGTTAAGAACAGAATAAGTACTTTTAAATTAAAGTGATGACTTCACATAATGAACCAAAATGTAAGAACAAGATTTTGTCTTATAAGCAATCAAGAGTAAGGTTTTTGTTAAATGAAATTGGTTTGTTGCATTAACATGTCATTTTTTTAAGTCAATTTTGTGAATATGAAAAAAAGCAGGGATTTAAAGTTTAACACCTTTATAATGAAAAGATATTTATGAAATGACACATAATGAAATAATGATGTATTAGCAAAGTAATATGGACTAATAAGGAAGTTTGAAAAGAAGCAGTAATGGCAAATGGACAATGCATTGCTGCTGGGAAGCATGCAGGGATGAGGTGGAGAGAGGGCAGGACAGCTATTTTGCAATTGGGAAGTTAGACAGAGGGCAGGGTTGCGGGTCAGGAGGGGGGGGGGGGGGGATGCAGAAAAGTAGTAAAGTAAAAAAGTCTGGGTGCATTGGTGGAATGAGGGCTGGCTAGTGCTGGAATGGGAACAGGTAGTGGGCTGGATGGGAGAGGACAATGACTAATGAAGGTTGAGGCCCGGAGGGTTACGGGAACATAGTATATATTGCAGGGAGAGTTCCCACCAGTGCAATTCAGGAAAGCTGGTGTTGGTGGGAAGGATCTATATGGCACAGGCTGTGAAGCAGTCATTGAAATGAAGACCATCATATTTGGAAGCTTTTCTCAGCAACTGGGTGGTCCACTTGTTTCTTGGCCACAGTTTGTTGGTGGCCATTCATGTGGACAGACAATTTGTTGGTTGTCATGCTCCCATAGAAGCCAAGAAAGTGTGGCCAAGAAACAAGTGGACCACCCAGTTGCTGAGCATGCTGCCAAGTATGACAACCTGCTTCACAGTCTCTGCCATATGGATCCTTCCCACCAACACCAGCTTTTCTGTACTGTGCAAGTGGGAACTTTCCCTGCAATATATCCTATGTTCCTGTAACCCTCTGTAGTGTCCCTTTTGCAATATTCACCATTATTGAGGTGAAACATAAATAAAAATGACTGTATGTGAGTCAAAATGAATTGCAAACATCGATTTATCTGCGAAAGGTAATAACACTAACTGTAAAAATATACAATATAGATCGACAGATGCAGAAAAAACATTATTTTTATTGTATGAGATTATAATGTGTAAGTAATTAAAAGAAGTATTATCATCTTTGTAAGAGTATAAAACGCAATGCTGGAATAAGGTACGCAAGCTATTGTGCTGCGCTAGCATTTGTTTCTGTCGTAACGTAATTGCAAATATTTAATGGCGTAAAGTGTGTCCTAGTAAGAATATATTAGTATAAAGTGATCTCCGTGTGTTATTTCAAGAACCTACACCACATTTATCTTATGAAAAGAATATTTAATGAAAATTATTTAGCATGTTTCCAGCTGCTGCGGAACGAGTGACAGCGATCTCTGACTGTTAACAATTAGCCGCCATTACGCGGTACATTTAAAAATATTTTTTCACAGCACAATGTCTGATAGCCGGAGCAGAAGAAATTATGTTAAAATATTCAGTGAGATTAATTGAAGGAATCCAGTGAAATAATTTTATTAAGACTTGTCTATTTTCTGTGATAGTAATAATTTCAGAGCTGAGTAATACTATGCTATTGCATTTACAGTAATTTGTAGGGAGACTGGCGCTCAGTAAAACCAAATACAATACGTAATTGGCAACCTACCAAATTCATTATTTTGCTTATTATATCTCTTTTGTATTTTTTTTTAAGCTAAACGTATAAACTAACGTCACTAAAAGTCAGTAACAGATCACGATAAATCAAAGGACAAACAAATTTACTAGGCGAGTGTTTCCTCTAAATAAATAGTTACATTATTTTTTTTAAGAGATATAATACCTCCTGGCCTCAACCTTCATTAGTCATTGTCCTCACCCACCCAGCCCCTTCCCTGTTCCCATTCCAGCACTACACAGTCCTCATTCCACCATTGCATCCAGTCCTTTTACTTCCCTCCTTTCCCAGTAAAACCACCCCTTCCCAACCTCTCCCATTCCCACCATCTAACCTCCTAACTGTGCATAGCTGCACTACCCTCTCCTCCACCTCGCCCCTGTGCACTCCCCAGCAGCACTGCACTGTCCATCACCCCTACCCTACTATCTCTCCCCCTCCCCACCCCAGCCTCCCCCTTACCCTCTCCGAGTTGCCACTCCCATCATGCACTTTTGCTGCTGCCTGCTATGTGGCTTCGGTTGCCTGAGACAGCAGTCGTGTGTGTGAGTTGTGTTTGGGTGAGTATGTGTATGTGAGTGTGTCATTTATTTTTGGTGAAGGCATTACTGTCCAAAAGCGTGTCTGTGACAGTCTTTCTGTTATGAAACTTCCTGGCAGATTAAAACTGTGTGTCAGACCGAGACTCAAACTCGGGACCTTTGCCTTTCACGGGTAAGTGTTCTACCGTCTGAGCTACCCAAGCACAACTCATGCCCTATCCTCAGAGCTTTAATTCTGAAGTCTTTCTGTTGTGCATATATGCGACTGAGCAGCTCCGCTATATGGTAAGTGGCTACTTTCCTTTTCATAATATTGTTACATTCCATCCTGGATTTTCCATTGTTTAATTAGAATTTTTGTATAATTTATCATAATTTTCAAAATGTTGTTTGTACTTGTTATGTAGGGTATCTCCAATGTGATGCATAAATGGTTTTACAAACTTTTCTTAATTTCTAAAAAAAAATATTCCTAATACTTAGAGCCAACCCTGAATAGCAGTTTCCAAACTAACAGCTTTTCAAATGATTGTATGGTTTCTGAAATAATAACTTGTTCATAAGGCAGCCTTTAAATAGTCAGACATCATTCACAATTGGCAGAGTGCACCCATTCCTGGTCAAGCTAACAAACATGTAACTCCTTTACTGTGTCTGGTCCTGATGTTTGCTCATGTAATAGCTATGTACTAGTTATCCAGGATAACACATGTCTTGGCATCCATAATAATTTAGTAATGTTGATATCAAAAAACTTTCTAGTGATTTCCGTAACTAAAGTTAATGAATATTTCGAATAAACTGTTTAGTGATTGGTAGGAGGCTTGAGCAATCATTGTCATTTGAATGAGCTATTGTTGAGCTTGGTGACTTTTAATTAGGAATGGACCAGGTTAAATACTACAGTATGTTTTTGCCTACAACATACAGAACTGCCAAAATTTAAACAAGTTCTCCAAGATTACCTGACAGAAAAATTTTTTATACTGTGGATGAATATTTGAAAGAAAATGTATATTATCACTAAACTTATTGTGTCTAGAACTAGTTCAATTGATTTTATTTAGCATTTGAACATTATCACACTTTTTGTAACAACAGATTGTCTGTACCTGTATTTACTCTTTTAGGCCTAATATCCGATTTAATGTTGTGCTCTTATTTATAACCTTTATTTGAAATTCATTTATCCGTTAAATCGTTGTTATGTTATCTAGCTGACATAATATCTATTACTGTATTTATAGTATGTCTTACTTAAACTATGTACAATTTGGCACTGAATTTCTCTTGTACTTATTGTAAGTTTAAATTGAAACCTGTACAATTTGACATGTTCCATATCCTTGTGATGGATTCACTAACTGGATCTATGGAACATGAAATAAATAAATAAATAAATAAATACAAGACAGCACATGTATTGTGAAGTACAGTGAAACTTTAACTGTATTTTTCGCCACATTGACTTTTTGGCAGTGTTTTATTAACTTGTGCATCAATGACGCTTCAATTTATCTGAGTAATTCTGCTAACGAGCACTTGATTGTTTGGAGCCTCGACTTGATTTATGCACTAATAATCTTATAAAGTTTATAAACTGGTCATTGTCCAGACAACTGAACTTTGTGGATAATAGATGCATGGAAAAGTAAAATTAAAATTTTACTGTTATGCACATGTTTGAGAAAACACTGAGGCATAAAATACCACTTCAGCGAAGTGGTGTGTTGCACTAATTATACTACCAACAAATGATTAGCACCAAACATATAGTTAATCTTTATTTGTAGGACTAGTGAGTTTGGCTACACTTATTGTGCAGAGAATTTTATTGTTTGTGCTTGTTAATGAGCATGATGGGCACAGCATTTCTGCGAGAATGGGGGGTAATGGCAGTTTGGCCATGATTTGTGGCAAGTGCTGGTTTGGCAGTTACTTCATGCAGGTCCACCCCTCTCTTGGAGGCAAGCTGCGCTCCATGGGATAGAGCACACCATGACAGTGGACAGCACCATGAAAGAGAAGATATTCAGTCTGCTCTGAAGTCTGATAAAGATCTAGGGGTTGTTGTTTTGATTTTACACTGTCACAAAGCACTGCCTTGAATATGATCATGAAATGAAATTTGATGAGACCACTATTGTGGTGCAAATGCCACATTTCTGAAACAGCATACTTAAGAAGTCCAATTAAATAGAGATGTCAGGAAAACCAATAAACAGAGACAGATGTTTTGATCTAAACAACATTTGGGATATGGCACTCAAGTTATTAAGGTGACTTGTGTTTTATTCATCTCATGATGTAAATTTGCAATCAATTTGGTTTGCGTAAAGGAGACATGTCAAAAATTTATAACACAACTACAATGATTTTACAGTAATAAATCATATCACTACAATAAATAATAACACTATAAGGATATTTCTTGGAATACTCCATTTTGTCCTGCATGAATTCATCCATTGAGTAATAACACTTCAGTGTCAGTACCTCATATAGCTTTCTTTTAAGTGGACCTAAATTCATCTGCATCAACAAGTTCCCTTTTAATTTATTACAAATTTTCATTCTCATGTATTGAGGTCCCTGGGCATAAAGTCTGAGGCAGTGGGTGGGGAGCATAAAATTTTCTTTGTTTCTAGTATCATGTGAATGGACAGAATGGTTTCCTTCAAATAATTCATGACTGGTGTACAAAAATTTAGTAATCTCATATATGTACAAGGATGGGAGAGTTAATATTTTAAGTTTTCTAAATAATGGTCCACATGGTTCTTTGTGATTTGCAGTGCACATACTTCAAATGATTTTTTCTGTATTTTTAGTATCTGCACTATGTTTTTGACTTACCCCAAAAAACAATACCATGCGTAATAATGGATTCATAGTAGCTCGTATATATTACTTTTCATGTGTCCATGTCATTTACAGTTGATAATATTTGCACCACAAATGCAAAGCTGCTCAGTTTGTTTGCTAGATATTCAATGTGTGCCTGCCAGCTGAAATTTTTAGCTACATTTGAACCTAAGAATTTGATTGTCTCACTGGCCATTAGCTCCACCAAAGGTGCAAAACACTGAGTAAATTTTTGTTTCAGGGAATATTAGTGCAAGCTCTAAAAAAAAAAAGAATGTCAGAGAATGTAGTGACCTTAACGAATTAAACTCACAGTTAAATAGGGGCACAAGACCAACAATAGCTCCCACTGTAGTTTCAATGCAGGCAGCAAGTGCACATAACAGTTAAACTCACAGCTCCTGAAGGAGGTGGCTGGGTTGTGACAATGAATTGTGCATGGAATGGAAACAACCAAGCAAAACATCTTTAATATTTTAGATTTTTTTTTTAATTTGGATAGGTCACTACTAAATAACCTGATATGAGCTAGTAGAGTACTGTATATCTTGATGCTTGAATAATGTCCTTGTTTGTGTACTGTGCTGAAACATTTTTCTCTTTACATCAGTCTTCTTTATTTCATGTATAATGTTCATGATTAGCACTGTTCAGTCTGTGTACTATTTCAGTTGTTTAGTATGAACAGCACCAGTGAGAGTACATGTTACTACACCAAATTGAGGATTCTCAGCCATTTGGATAAATTCTCACAGGACTGTCTGGACTCTGTTCATCGTCTTGATGAGCCTCTTTTGAAAAGTAAAAGCTCTCTTTGTTCAAGACTGATTACTCCAGAATATAATGCCATACATCACAACTGAATTGAAATAACTGCAGTACATCACTTTGATTGCATCTTTTTCACAAACAAATGTGATCACACAAGTAGCAAAAGCAGCTGAGTTGTCTTATACATTGCACTATTATTTGTACTGTCCATTTGAGATTGCTACCTGTATCTAGTCCCAAGAATCAGGAACAATCTTCTCTAGATATATCTTTGATTTTTTATCTTGCAACTCAATACAACATTACAGCTGTTGCTCGTGCTTTAGTTTCCAAAGTATTCTATCTTGCCAATTCCTATCTGACATAGTTTCTATGACTTCTTCCTCCCAAGTTGTTTTCAGGCATCTTCTTCTTCTATTAGTTGGAATCAATCCCATTATCTTGTTTGACCATCTTTCCTCACCCAAATGGCACACATGCCCACACAACATCAACTATTTTTCTTTGGCTGTATTAGAACTGTATAATTTGTGTCTTTTTGGTGCTGACAGTTGATTCAAACCTCTTCAAAAGTAGTGATGTAATTGCAGTTTATTCAGTTGTTGGGTGTTTATCAGTCAGAATTTTTATGTCAGCAATATATAAACTGAATTGTGCTTTTTGGCTTGTAGAGGTAGGAAGATTATTTACAAAAATAAGGAAAAGCATGAGATCCAGCATGGAGTCCAACAGGATCCACAGGCCATGGTGACCTAATCATAGGATACTGGTGCTTTCAACTACACTGTTGAGAACTACCTTGTGTTTTCTGACATTTTAATTTGATTCAAGCCAAATCCCTGCTAGTCCACTGAAGCCATAATGTTGAACTTCCATGAGTAAAATTTTTTGGTTTACACTGTCAAATGATTTAGAGAAGTGGAAAAACATGACCACTGGTAACATTTCACTGTTGCTGGATTCTAAAACTTGATTTGTAAATGGGAACACAGCAAGATCATTCACAATAACTTTTGGGAATCCAAGCTGACTTTTGTTACAGTAAATTACAGGGAGCAAAGGGCTATTCACTACTTGTACAGAAACCAGATGGCAGTTGTAAGAGTCAAGAGTAATGAAAGGGAAGCACTGGTTGAGAAAGGAGTGGGATAGGGTTGTAGCTTACCCCTGATGTCATTCAATCTGTGCATTAAGCAGGGGAAACCACAGAAAATATAGGGGGTAAGAATTAAAGTTCAGGGAGACGAAATAAAAACTTTCAGGTTTGCCGATTACAGGAGTTGGAAGACCAGTTAAATGGAATGGACAGTATCCTGAAAGGAGGATATAAGATGAACAAAAAAATAAAATAAAATAAAATAAAATAAAATAAAATCAAAACAAGGATAAGGGAATATAGTAGAATTAAATTAAGTGATACTGAGATAATTACATTAGGAAATGAAGCACTTAAGGGGGGACGTACACGAAACTGCAGTAATTTTAAAAGTATTTTATAAAACTCTAATTTTTTAAGATAATCAATCCAAATTTGGTACAGTTATTAAGAAATGTTATGCGCATATGAACCTAAATTTTCATTTTTATTGACCTTTTACATCTTTAATTATTAACAATTAATTTTTTTTCAACAATGTAATTACAAATGTTCCTTTTTTGAGAAAACTGTGAGAGCAATGTTAATGAATTTTTGTACACACTTTCATACCAAATAATTACAAAACTCTGTGGAGCAGAATTTTTATATCTTCTTTTGTTCAGTTTTTACGGGTCTCCCAATTTCCCTGAAAAATAATATATCAAATTTAAGGAATATTTTCTACCATAAATACCTTACTATTTTATTAAATGAAAATTCCTTCCACAGAATTTTTCACTATAGTACTGACTAGTCATATACCAAATTTCACTTCTCTACCTTTTGTGGTTTTTGAGAAAAAGGTACATAAAGTTATAAAAATGTAAGTTACGGGAAAACTGAATCAATGATTTGATAGTGTTTGTATTAGGTCTTACCGTCTCTGTGTGAACTAGTGCAAGCCATATGCATACTCCTCTTCATCTGCAAGCAGTCTCTTCTTTGCTTGTCTTCTTTGGTTAACCTGCTGTTCAATTTTATTGGCTGTAATATCAGCCGCAGCAACTCTTTTGTCATCGATGTCCTTCAATATTGAATAGGTGAAAGCTCCTGGATGAAATCCTAGCCTCTGTAGAGTTTTTATTCTTCCAAGATTACCATTGTTAAAAACTAAACAAGCATCATATGCAGCAATTTCAACAATAATTGTTGAAACAAATGTTGTTTTTGGGCAACGTTTCCAAATCAGTGAGTTGTAACTTTCATTAGGGTTTTGTGTCTTTCCATGCACACACTTTCGTAGGAGGTCTGGCTCTGCTAAACACCTAAATGTTGGTTTTATAGCACTTAAAACAGCCACAGGTAAACTGTGCTTGTGTGAATAGTTCATGCCATCACGCTCAGCCTGCTTGAATTTGCACCACGATATGTCACACAAATTATGTACAGGTTTGTCATCTGTGGATAGTTTATGAAAATAAATAGACCACACAGCCTTCTGCATGTTATTCAAATTTCCACTGTTGTCCCTTATTGCCTTGCCATAGTACACTTGTAAAGAATGAATTTCTTTGTCTGTGAGTCTGTTGGGACCACCTAAAAGTTTTCCATCCTCAAGTTTCCTGCCCTTCAATTCACGTTTCAATTTTAAAAGTCTGCCTCCCATTCGTTTTTGCACATGTCCAACACATTCCAACTTTTCTATAGCACAATGGGGACCATAAGGTTCACTTTCCAAAACAGTTTTGAAGGAGCTGGAGTCACCATCACCAAGGTATTTTGTGTATCTAACACCGTACTTTTCCACACTTCGATGGAACATAAGTTTCATAGCTGCAGGTTCCATTCCACCACTAGAACCAGAATAATTTCTACAGCACACTTTCTTGTGTTCAACCTGCCACTTATTTTCTTCCACTTCACCAGCTCTCTTTCCGAGTACACAGCTATAGCAATATTTGCTCATTACCTGAACGTCAAGAATTTTTCCAGTATCAACACTAATGACAGATGATACTCCATACAGTGATGTATGTCCACGCTTCATCCACGTTCCATCACATGACACACACAAATCGGTGTCTGGCGTGTTATCTGCTTCTGTCTTTAGTTCACTATTCATCTTCACAGCTTCCTTTGCAGAGGACTTCAAGTTTTCTTCCACTTCCTCTTGAAGAGCACTTAGCAGTGTTTTATTTCCAGTGGTGTACCTAGCACTTGGTTGTGGCATGTTCATGATCCCACAAAACAGTCTGGTACCTTCCCTGCCTATGCCCAAACATCTCATGCCATATATTAAACGCATATTTGCTTCATATATCCGGTTACTTGATGCCGAAGTTCTAAAAGCAGTGTCTGAATGACAGCTTTCACAAGTAAGATGCAACATACACACTATTCCAATTCTGTTTTCTTCGTCATATAATCTCAAACTTTTTGCACCACAGTCAGCACATACACAAGCAGATGATATAATATCAGATAGTATTTTCAAATCAATAAGCCTAAAACCACTAGTAGCTTGAGTGTCTGAGCCACAATCATCAAGTGATTGACAGCTGTCAATTTTCCTTCTCGAAGCACTCGCTTTCTTGGTTGAAGTATCGTTTCCATTTGTTATTATGGGGCTGGTTTTCAAGTTGTCTTTACTACATCGAGAAGCTTGACACTTTCTAACCTTTTTAAACACCTTACTAGAACGCGGCATGCTGCAAAATATAATAACAAGTCTACTTACAACTTTCGTAAAAATGTATTCCAAACAAACACTCGTAAACAAACGCTATAAATCAAAGAATATAAAACCAGCGGCAGAGATATTATTCCACAGCCTTCTTGATGTAGTACACAAACGTTCCCTGCATTGTGACTGCACAAAACTGGAAAAAAACGCAGTATAAATATATATACGAGAGGATGAAGACCAAGATGGGGGGGCGTCGCCCTGTGCAAGCTATTACAAATTATTATTTTTTTCCCCCTTAGAAGCGGAATTGGAACGTAATATTTGGTAATTGAAATTTCAATACCATGTAGTAAATGAAGAGCCAATAAAATTTTTTTCACAAATTTGGTCATTTTCATGTACGTCCCCCCTTAAAGGAGTAGCTGAGTTTTGCTATTTAGGTAGCAAAATATGTGACAATGGCTGAAAAAGAGATGATATAAAATGTATACTGGAAATGGCAAGAAAATCATTTCTGAAGGAGAGAAATTTGTTACCATCATGTATGGATTTAAGTGTTAGTAAGTCTTTTCTGGGGGTATTTGTCTGGAAAGTTGCCAAGCATGGAAGTGAAACATGGATGATAAACAGCTTTTGGATTTTCAAAAGTAATTGAAAGAGTAGTGCATGAATGACTGTCTCATTTTCTTACTAAAAATTAAATTATACTTAAAGGGCAAAACGGTTTTAGGAAAAATTTATAACTTTTTAAAACTGATCATAAACTCTGTACACAAAAATGAATTAAACTGTGGCCAATTTTTGGACCTGTCTAAGGCTTTTGATGTCATTGTCCATAATTTACTGCTCAGGAAACTATATTGCTATGGGGTTCATGGAGTAGCACATGATTGGTTCAAATCCTATCTTTCTAATAGGTATCAGAAGGTAGAGATACAGCATGCGGCTAAAGTCTACTCATCGGCTTACCAAATAGTCAGGTATGGCATGCTGCAGGGCTCTGTACTGGGGCCATTGCTGTTCTTAATATTTATAAATGATTTGCCAAGCCATATATCAACAGCAGATGCAGTATTGTTTGCTGACGACACCAGTCTATTTGTCAAGCTACGAATGAAGCTGACTTACTGGAGAGAGTCACAGTAGCAACAGAAGAAGAAAACATGTGGTTTACAAGCAAAAAATTAATTGTTAATGACATAAAAAACAGTTTGGATGAACTTCAGACATATAACAAACAAAATAAAATCTGACCTAACTGTAAAACTTGGGCAATATAAGATAGAGCAACCCCCCCCCCCCCCCCCACACACACACACACACTAAATTTTTCAGATTATGACTAGATGAATATTTAATGTGGGAGAAACACACAGAAATGTTAAACAAAAAATTAAGTCCATATTGTTATGTTCTTAGAATACTAAAAAACTCCTGTAGCGTTGATAAAGTGTTATGTTCATACTTTGCACTCATACATAGCACACTAAGATATGGTATCATATTTTGGGGGAATACCAGTCTGGCCAACACTCGTTTGTACTTCAAAAGAGGCCAGTAAGGATAATCAAGGGTATGACACAGAGAATCATGTAAAAAAGATTTCAAGGAACTACAAATCATGACTCTACCACGTACCTATATTTATGAAAGTATATGTTTTATGAAGGTACACCAGGAATATTCTTTGTTAAACAGTCAAGTTCACAACTACAAAACGAGAAATTGAGACAACTTTCATAGAGAAAGTCACACAAAAGCTTTGTATCAAAAAACTGTTCTTTATCAGCCACAAATCTTATTTAGTGCACTACCAAAAGAAATTAAAAGTGTACCAAAATTCCACAAATTCAAAAAAGAACTTAAAAAAATGTTAATTAGCAAGACTTTTTATAGTGTCAAGGAATACTTAAATCACCAGCATTTAATACACAGTACATTATTTCCTTCATCGTAATAACCCAAAATACTCATTGAAAACTAAATTGTTTTCATCTATTATTCTAATTTAGCATATTATGAATGTTATTACACATATGGTTTCATGTTATATGTAATAATATTTTATTTGGGGACATATAATTGTAAATCTTTTCACGTCCTATTTTCTATGTAAGGCAATGTATGATAAATCCTATGTCATTTTTATAATGATGAGATACAAGGACGCTAAGTAAATAAATAAATAAAGCTTAGACAAGGAGAGAACAGAAAATTTGAAGTATGGTGTTACAGAAGAATGCTAAAGATTAGATGGGTATATTGAGTAACTAATGAGGAGATTTTAGATAGGATTAGATTTACTTTCATTCCAATTGATCCATAGTGAGGAGGTCCTCCAGGATGTAGAACATGTCAGAAAAACAATAATACATGACAAATATTTACACAACAAAAACAAATAAGGTAATGTACCTTCTGTATGTCCCAAGTGGTATGGTGGTATGATCGTCTTTTTTTCTTTTTTTTTTAATGAAGACTGTATGTAAGGATGAAGGGATCATTTTACAACACTCATTTACTAAGGTCGCATTAATGCAATCCATTTAAAATAAAAAAAAATGTTTTATTTATTTATAAGGTAATAAACATATAATAGAACTACTACACTACTTATTTACAATGAACACATTAGTGCACTGAAATGGTGCTGAAGTTAGATTGTAGTTTTTTTCAAACTAACAGCTCAGTTCATGGAATCAAAAGTAGAAATAAGAATAATCTTCTCAAGGTTTTGAAGTCACTTACTCTTGTTCAAAAAGGTGTTCATTATTCAGGAACACACATTTTCATGTGTGTGTGTTCCTGAATAATGATTCACACCTTTTTGTACAAGAGTAAGTGACTTCAAATCCTTGTGAAAATTATTCTTATTTCTAGTATTGATTCCATGAACTGAGCTGTTGGTTTGAAAAAGTGATATATATTTAATGACAAATTTCATTACAGAATAAATATATTGGGAAGCAGTAGTTAGTATCCCTAGTTCCCTAAACAGGCCTCTGCAGGATGTTCTTGAGTTCACACCACATATAGCTCTTATTGCACATTTTTGTGCATGGAAAACTTTATCTTGGCTTGATGAATTACCCCTAAAAATAATCCCATACGATATTGTGGAGTGAAAGTAAGCATAGTATGCCAGCTTTTTCATTTTTATATCCCCTATGTCTGACAGAATTTGCATTGCAAATAGAGATTTGTTTAGACACTTCAGCAGTTTTGTTGTGTGCTCCGCCCAGTTGAATTAATTATCAAGCTGTAATCCCAACAATTTAACACTTTCAACTTCTCCTGTCTGCTCATCATCATATGTTAGGCACATACTCATGGGACACCCCTTACCAGTTCTGAACAGCCTTTATGTGTTTCTTCAAAGTTTAGTAACAAAGAATTGGCTAGGAACCAGTGATTAATGTCCACAAATATTTTATTAGCCCATCTTTCTAAGACTACACTTGATTTGCTATTTATTGCAATGTTTGTATCATCAGCAAACAAAACAAACTTGGCACCTGGTACTGTTACTGATGAAAGGTCATTGATATGTGGAAATCGGGATGTTACGTATGGTAATATAGAACCCAACATTAAGTATTAGCTCGTTTATAATTAATTAACTTTATTTTGATCATGTCGGTACAAACACATCCACTCGAATACAGAGTTCGGAACACACTGAGATCAATACAGTTTTCAAAGAAGTTCGTTCTCAAAAATGAGGCAGTCGACTCTTGCAGTCGATAACCGCCACAGAGCCCTTATCAGTAGTGCAGAGCACGGTAAGGATGATGAGAGGCGTGTGTGCACCCGGCCAGCTGATGGTGCAGGTGTGCGTGACCGATCGTGTCGTGGCAGGGGCTAGTGCGAGGCGCGATTGGACCATTTCTCAATGTCTTGGTAGGCGTGGCCAGCAGAGGGAAGGAGGCGCGGAATGCGTCCACAGGTTGACCATGCCATGCTGCTGATGGCACGGTGGAAGCAGAAGGTGGCAGCATGTTGGTGGGGAGAGCACCGTCGTGCCGAGGCCATGCGGCGCAAAGGGGTTTTGATTCTATCAAAGGCGCGGAGTGTGTCAAAGATGCGATGGTGATGTATTGCCAAAGTATTTGCTGGCAAGTGCCACGGTAAGTGCAATGTGTCCAGTAACAGTTTGTTATTGGCCATATGACATAAAGGAGCAAGCATGCTGTGGCTTAACAGGTTGCGTAAGAGATGCTGGATGCGCAACACTCGCAGTAATAACGGAGTTATAGAGGCGCTTGATGTCGCAGCAGGGGAGAAAACAGCAAGCTGCACATGACTGAACTTGGCAGCGGATGACTTTGGTGTAGACGGAAGCTTCACCTCAGAGTCTGTGGACGGTGAGTGTGTTACAGCGGTAGATGGCAGGATGTTCCAAGCGGAGTTGACAGTGTCGGTGTTTTGATGGGCAAAACAGCCTTGATCGAAGGTTGGGGGGGTGTGGCCATGAGCCCTGTGCGTGAGGCATGGTGACGGCGAGAGGTGGTGGAAGGCAGATGTGGTCGGCGAAACCATGGTTGGAGCAGGAAGGGGATGAGACGTAATGTGAACATGAAGAAGTCGAATCGGTGGATGAACTACTGGTCCGTGGCGGAGAGGCGACACAGTTTGATGGAACTGGAGCTGCGTGTGTGCTGTTGCTGTCGGCACTGCACTCGAGTTGTAAGGCTGCAAGCTGCTTGCGCGAAACTGCTGCACAGATGCTCACTCGCTGAAGCAGAAATGGCCGATGTGTTGGTCGTACATTGTGGTGGTAGTGAAGAGGGCGGCAAAGCAAGCTGCACTGGAAGCAGCTGGTTATGCCGTGGTACAGAAACGAAGTGTCTGAAACTAACAAGGAAAGGTGGCAGCGACATAAATAAGATTCTCTTATCACATCAGTAACTTCCACTTGAGGTGGTATGATGATGACAGTTGTGACATCTGGGACATAGATCCATGTAGCGAGATTGTCAGGGTATTAGTTGTAGCTGGTAGTAACGGCAAAGGATCATCAGCAGTCGGAGGTGGAACAATGACAGGAGCATCTCATTGCATGTCATGCTCGGTCGGTGTCGGCTGCAGCATATGTAACTGATCTTGTACCAACAAGTTGTATGTCGCAATTTGCTCACACAGCTGTCGCAGTTGTTCAGGCGAAAATGTATGTCGTGAAGCAGTCTGCTGTGTATCACTGAGAAAAATGGCGTCGAAATCAGAATCTGTCTCTATCAAAGGGTAACCTGGTGTACAAGACAAGGTCGGCGGCACAGTATTGACGTAACAGTTAGAGTAGAAGAGATCGCATGTGCGATCATGAATGTGAAACTCAGTACTCGGTGTCAGTGAAGTGAGAACACATTCACTGCTGTATGAAGCAATGATACGGCTGAAATTGTCTTCTGGGGCGGGTGAACAAGTTGCAGGCATGGTCAAGTAGTGAACGGCCAGGCGGTGAGCATGTGTAGTGTCAGCCAGTTGTTAACAAGATGCAGTTGTGGTAGCCGTGGCGGGATCGTATGTCGCACAGCTGTTTGTTTTGACTGGGTTGAGGTCAGTGAGCCAGCAGGCGGCGGCCATGACGTCACTGTTGGCAGCAGTCAAGCAGAGTCGGTGCGACTTGGGTGCTGCCTAGAGGGAGGCGTTGCACGTCCAGCGTTGCAATGAGAAACAGGCGGCATTGTCATCAGTATAATTGGTGCATTTTTGTTGATTAGTAGGATGTCCTTGATAAAATTGTTCCTGTGATGTTGGTGACAGGTGCTGAATTAAAGTGGCTTTCGCTCTGGTGTATTTGTCACTTAAATTGTCACAGATAATGTCTGTAATTATATAATGATAGTCATTTAGGTGCCTGAAGAGTACGAGGTATTTTTCTCTTTCGTCGGTGATGCCATAAGAGGAGAATATATACTCTGCAGCCATGAACCACACTGGACGCTTGTCCAAGAGAAATGTAGGTAGTTGAATGCTGCAAATGAGGGACAAGTGCGGAGAAGTGGCGGAAAAGTTGGTGCGAACATTCGAACTCTGGAACACGGGCTGTGCGGAAACCAGGTCGATGAATTTGCATGCATCGTGGAAGACGTGGTAGCCATGACTGGCGTTTGTGAATTCGACCAGGCATGCAATTCAGCCGTAGTTCAGAGTTCGTGCGAACTGGGATTTGCAACATAATCCCCGTTTGTTGCAGTCCATTGTTTGGCATGATTGTCAGATGTCAAAGCACTGCACAAAGTTAATTCATTACACAAAAGCACGTCAAAATTGTCCAAATTAATCAGCGAAGGAGCACTGCACTGTCCGGAAGTGAAATTACCGATGTGTTGAGTGGGTTTTGATGGACGACGTGTGTGCCTCGGTCACATTGTCAATGTGTGAGAAGGTGACGAAAGTTACCAAAAAGCACGATTCACACAAGAGTCAGGAATTTACACACTAATTACACTTCCTGTACACTGCATCCAGATGCGGCGTGATGCAAAGTCGATGGATGTAGAAATCCGACAAAGGGTTGCTGCATTGTTTGTCCATGGCGATGATCCAGTACACATTTCTGGCGTTGTAAGCAGTGTTCGTGAGCATCGGGGTCACCAGTGTGGGAATCAGGATGTTACGTATGGTAATATCGAACTCAAAATTAAGTATTCGCTTGTTTATAATGAATTAACTTTATTTTGATCATGTCAGTACAAACACATCCGCTCACATGCAGAGTTCAGAACACACTGAGGTCAATAGTTTTCAAAGAAGTTCGTTCTCAAAGATGAGGCAGTCGACTCTTGCAGTCGATAACTGCCACACACACACACACACACACACGCACACACACACGCACACACACACACACACACACACACACACACACACACACACACACACACACACACACACATATATATATATATATATATATTAGGAAAGAGACATGTATTAAGCTCATCTTACTTTTTCTCCGCAAACATGCCTTCACCCTAGCCAGATTACGCTCACATATTTTATTTTCTCAGGCTTGTCTGACATTTGGCATAACCCCCAAAGGCCTCACACTTAACGTTCCCATCTCTGGCTGCAACCCTTCTTTCCATCAGTCCCTAAACCAGTTCCAAACTGAACAATCCATTGCCCTCACCCACCTAATCCTTCACCTACACATCAACTCAGCCAATGAACACACCCGTCAACTCCTATCCTTAATAAAAGTCCTCAATCTTTCCTCTCCCACATCCACACCGGCTATTCAGAGCATCCTCCTACAGGCCAACCGCCAATTAGAACAGCATGCCACCCTTCACCTCAAAAAACTATCCAATCTCCTGGTTTCCCACCTCCGGAAAGGCAACTCACTCACCCTTCACAACCTTTCCAGCAAACCTCAACCACCTCTCATTGCACACAAACCCAGTCTCTCCCATCTACTCAATCTCCCACTTCCAGCTCCACTCCCTCCAAAACCTCAAAATTCCGATCAACACAATCTGGCACCACAACACCCTAATTCAGTAGTTAACCTTTCCTCCAAACCTCTCTCCCAATCCGAAACCTCTGTCCTATCCAAAGGCCTCACCTTCAGCCCCACTCCCAGATTCAACCAAACAGCCCTCGTCAAAGATTTACTGTCCTACACTCGTACTCTCTGCTGGAAGTATCACTTTGCCATGAAGAAAAATGATCCTAATCCTACCCCTAATGATCCAACTCCCCAAGACACTATCCAAATTGAACCCTGCCTGGAACAGTTCCGTCCTCCGTCACAGTGGGACCCACCTCCTCTTCCTCAAAATCACCCTCTCCAAACCTTCCAGGAATTTCTGACTTCCAGCCTTGCCTCTCAATCCTTCTTAAAAAACCTTAATCCTACTCCCAACATCACCACTGCTGAAGCCCAGGCTATCCGTGATCTGAACGACGACAGGTCCATCGTCATTCTTCCGGCGGACAAGGGTTCCACGACCGTGGTACTTGATCGTCGGAAGTATATGGCTGAGGGACTGCGTCAGCTTTCAGACAACACCACATACAAAGTTTGCCAAGGTAATCCCATTCCTGATGTCCAGGCAGAGCTTCAAGGAATCCTCAGAACCTTAGGTCCCCTACAAAATCTTTCACCTGACTCCATCAACCTCCTGACCCCACCGACACCCCGCACCCCTACCTTCTACCTTCTTCCTAAAATTCACAAACCCAATCATCCTGGCCACCCCATTGTAGCTGGTTACCAAGCCCCCACAGAACGTATCTCTGCCTACGTAGATCAACACCTTCAACCCATTACATGCAGTCTCCCATCCTTCATCAAAGACACCAACCACTTTCTCGAACGCCTGGAATCCTTACCCAATCCGTTACCCCCAGAAACCATCCTTGTAACCATTGATGCCACTTCCTTATACACAAATATCCCGCACGTCCAGGGCCTCGCTGCGATGGAGCACTTCCTTTCACGCCGATCACCTGCCACCCTACCTAAAACCTCTTTCCTCATTACCTTAGCCAGCTTCATCCTGACCCACAACTTCTTCACTTTTGAAAACCAGACATACCAACAATTAAAGGGAACAGCCATGGGTACCAGGATGGCCCCCTTGTATGCCAACCTATTCATGGGTTGCTTAGAGGAAGCCTTCTTGGTTACCCAGGCCTGCCAACCCAAAGTTTGGTACAGATTTATTGATGACATCTTCATGATCTGGACTCACAGTGAAGAAGAACTCCAGAATTTCCTCTCCAACCTCAACTCCTTTGGTTCCATCAGATTCACCTGGTCCTACTCCAAATCCCATGCCACTTTCCTTGATGTTAACCTTCACTTGTCCAATGGCCAGCTTTACACGTCCGTCCACATCAAACCCACCAACAAGCAACAGTACCTCCATTACGACAGCTGCCACCCATTCCACATCAAACGGTCCCTTCCCTACAGCCTAGGTCTTCGTGGCAAACGAATCTGCTCCAGTCTGGAATCCCTGAAGCATTACACCAACAACCTGACAACAGCTTTCGCATCCCGCAACTACCCTCCCGGCCTGGTACAGAAGCAAATAACCACAGCCACTTCCTCATCCTCTCAAACCCAGAACCTCCCACAGAAGAACCACAAAAGTGCCCCACTTGTGACAGGATACTTTCCGGGACTGGATCAGATTCTGAATGTGGCTCTCCAGCAGGGATACGACTTCCTCAAATCCTGCCCTGAAATAAGATCCATCCTTCATGAAATCCTCCCCACTCCACCAAGAGTGTCTTTCCGCCATCCACCTAACCTTCGTAACCTCTTAGTTCATCCCTATGGAATCCCCAAACCACCTTCCCTACTCTCTGGCTCCTACCCTTGTAACCGCCCCCGGTGTAAAACCTGTCCCATGCACCCTCCCACCACCACCTACTCCAGTCCTGTAACCCGGAAGGTGTACACAATCAAAGGCAGAGCCACGTGTGAAAGCACCCACGTGATCTACCAACTGACCTGCCTACACTCTGATGCATTCTATGTGGGAATGACCAGCAACAAACTGTCCATTCGCATGAATGGACACAGGCAGACAGTGTTTGTTGGTAATGAGGATCACCCTGTGGCTAAACATGCCTTGGTGCACGACCAGCACATCTTGGCGCAGTGTTACACCGTCCGGGTTATCTGGATACTTCCTACTAACACCAACCTATCCGAACTCCGGATATGGGAACTTGCTCTTCAACATATCCTCTCTTCCCGTTATCCACCAGGCCTCAATCTCCGCTAATTTCAAGTTGCCGCCACTCATACCTCACCTGTCATTCAACAACATCTTTGCCTCTGCACTTCTGCCTCGACTGACATCTCTGCCCAAACTCTTTGTCTTTAAATATGTCTGCTTGTGTCTGTATATGTGTGGATGGATATGTGTGTGTGTGCAAGTGTATACCCGTCCTTTTTTCCCCCTAAGGTAAGTCTTTCCGCTCCCGGGACTGGAATGACTTCTTACCCTCTCCCTTAAAACCCACATCCTTTCGTCTTTCCCTCTCCTTCCCTCTTTCCTGATGAGGCAACAGTTTGTTGCAAAAGCTTGAATTTTGTGTGTATGTTTGTGTGTCTGTCGACCTGCCAGCACTTTCATTTGGTAAGTCACTTCATCTTTGTTTTTAGGTATATATATATATATATATATATATATATATATGTGTGGATGGATATGTGTGTGTGCGCGAGTGTATACCCGTCCTTTTTTCCCCCTAAGGTAAGTCTTTCCGCTCCCGGGACTGGAATGACTCCTTACCCTCTCCCTTAAAACCCACATCCTTTCGTCTTTCCCTCTCCTTCCCTCTTTCCTGATGAGGCAACAGTTTGTTGCGAAAGCTTGAATTTTGTGTGTATGTTTGTGTTCGTTTGTGTGTCTGTCGACCTGCCAGCACTTTCATTTGGTAAGTCACATCATCTTTGTTTTTAGGTATATTTTCCCTTCGTGGAATGTTTCCTTGTATTATAACTATATATATATATATATATACATACAGAGACACAAGCAGACATTTGTAAAGGCAAAGAGCTCTTTGCCTTTACAAATGTCTGCTTGTGTCTGTGTATGTGTGGATGGATATGTGTGTGTGTGCAAGTGTATACCTGTCCTTTTTTCCCCCTAAGGTAAGTCTTTCCGCTCCCGGGATTGGAATGAGTCCTTACCCTCTCCCTTAAAACCCAAATCCTTTTGTCTTTCCCTCTCCTTCCCTCTTTCCTGACGAGGCAACCGTTGGTTGCGAAAGCTAGAATTTTGTGTGTATGTTTGTGTGTCTATCGACCTGCCAGCGCTTTTGTTTGGTAAGTCTCATCATCTTTCTTTATATATATATATATATATATATATATATATATATATATATATATATATATATATAAAGTAAGGGCCCTAAGATGAGCTTAATACATGTCTCTTTCCTAATAACGGCTTTTGTTTCCTGCCAAAGATATAAGATTCGAATCATTTTGCAGCATTTCCTGTTACACTATAACATTCTAATTTACTTAAAAGGATATTGTGATCTACACAGTCAAATGCCTTTGACAGATCAAAAATATACCGGTTGCTGGAAATTTTTTGTCTAATGAATTAAGTACATTATCACTGTAAGTGTAGACAGCATTCTCAGTATCAGAACCCTTTAGAAATCTGAATTGCAACTTTGACGATACGTTATTTGTGATGAGATGGTTATATAGCTGACTGTACATTACCTTTTCTAAAAATTTTTAGAATGCTGGCAAAAGTGAAATTGGACAGAAATTTGATGTTATTTCTGCATCTCACTTCTTAAACAATGGCTTAACTTCAGCATATTTCAACCACTCACGAAATATTCCACTGATAAAAGACTTGTTACACAGATAGCTTAATATTGTACTTAGAATCACATTGTTTAATTAACTTTGTTGATATTTCATCATACCTACTAGATGTTTTAGATTTTAAAGACTTTGTGATGGTCATTACTCCTCCTGGGGTAGTCAGCATCAAATTAATATTATGGAAGTAACTTGAAATGTCTGATTTGAGGTATCCCATGGCAGAATATACAGAAACTGACAATCTCATCTATTTATTAATAGTTATAAAATGTTTGTAAAAAAGTTCTGCAACACTATACACATCTGCCACCAATGTATCATTTACTCTTAATGCTACTTGCCACTCTTCATGCCTGGTTCTATCGGTCTCCGCTTTCACTATATCCCCTATTGTTTTTATTTTGTTATCTAATATGACTATCTTTTCCTTGTAATATACTTGCTTTGATTTCCATGTTACAGTTTTTAATACTTTGCAGTATTTCTTGTAATGTGTTAGAGCATCAACATCAGAACTGTTTCGGATTGACAGATACAGTTCTCTTTTTGTTTTACAAGATACCACTATTCCTTGAGTAGTCCATGGCTTCTTTGTAGACTTTGCTCTAACCTTGGTTAGTTTTGGGGGAAACCAGGGTTCATAAGGTAAGCACTTCATTAGCAAAAGTGTTATATACTTCATTCATGCCATGAGCACTGTAAAATTACTCTCTTGATTTCAGATTTAACAGATTTTATAACCTCTTCAGTATTAACATTTAAAAGAAGGAACTTCATGTCATGGTCTGAGAGGCCATTGACTACTGTTTTTGTAATATACTTTTCTTCATCGTACTTTTCTATAAAGATATTATCTATGGCTGTTTGTGAGCAATTGGCTCCCCTAGTTGGGAACTTTACAGTGGAAATTAAGTTGAATGATAGTGTTACTAACTCAAATAAGTTGTTACTGGGAGAGTCTTTAAAAAAATCTACACTGAAGTCATCGGCCACTACTAAGTCTTTGTTTTTAGTTGTTAAATGGGCAAGTACAGCTTGAAGGTGGTTTATGAACAGATCAAAGTTACCTGCAGGTGCTTGATACACTTAATATTATGAAGGATTTTTTATGAAATATATGAGGAAAGAACTGGGGAAACAAGAGATTTGTGCCACAACTTGACTACGAGGTGTGTTTTTTAATTTTGAAATTAAAAAAAGATGTGCTAAGATATCTCAATAATTTAATTTTTGCATGAAAGCCTTTACCTTAATCTACTTTTCTACATAATTTCCATCAATATTGAGGCACTTATCATAATGTTGTGACAGTTTTTGAATACCCTCCACATAGAAGTCTGCCGCCTGACTTGTTAACCACTGCATCACCACTGTTTTGACTTCGTCATTAACTTGAAGATGCTGATCACCCAGGTGTTTCTTCAACATTAGGAAAGTCATCCCGTAAGGTAAGCATTTGTTTTCTCTCACCTTATTGTCCACTTCCCACACAAAACTTTCACTAAAGACTGAAGGACGCCCACTCCATTGTTCATCATGCACATTTTTGCAGCCATCTTTAAATGCTCTCACCCAGTTTCTTACCATTCCATCACTCATAATGTTTTCTCCGTAAACTGCACAGATCTCACAATGAATATTGAATGCTTTTAGGCCTTTAGCACTAAGAAATCTTATAACAGGCCGTACTTCACGGTCAGCAGGACTCAAGATTGTCGGAGGCATCTTAAACACCCAGTACACAATGTAAACAAGGAAGAATCAGATTGTAATTGTGTCATGCATAGACAACGGATGTAGGTACCCAGTGCTCATGCACAGAACTCCGATTGCAGTGCTGCGGTCATGGTGTGGCAAAATGGTACTTACTTAAAAAATGCGCCTTGTATAAGAAGGGATTAGTTGACAGAACACATTGTGAGAGATTAATGGATCACAAATTTAGCATTGGTGGGAAATGTGTGTATGTGGGGGGGGGGGGGATGTAAAATTCTTGGAGGGAGACCAAGAGATGAACAGATAAGGAGATGCAGAATGATGTAGGTTGCAGTTGTTATTCACAGATGGAGAGGTTTACACAGGATAGAGTAGCTTGGGAAGATGCATGAAACCAAACTTTGGACAGGAGGCCACAACAACAACAACCCTACTGCAAGAGAGCTTTCCACAATGATAATTCATTGAATATATATGACATAGTACTAGTTTTATAAATGTATACCAATGTTTAAGGACTTTGCTCCAAAACCACTGATGATTCTGCATGCACACTACTTCAAGCATTGTCAATACAACATGACCTGCTGTAGCTGCAAGAAAAGACAAATAACAATAAAAAATACTACAGGGCAAGGCCCCACAGCTACTGCATGCTAGGCAAAAGAGTTCAAATATCAAAGGCTCTGTGCTCTTACAATCTGATACAGTAATACTGCAGCTGTCACACTTCCAAGGCACTACAAAATCCTCATTTTCTTTGAATGAAATGTCTACTTTGGGCCCCAAAAGTGAAATTGTGTTGCAAACTCCAAGCATGTCAGTTCACTTACTTTGCAGTTTTTGCATTTTCTACTTCTTTTTTGACTATAATTGTCACTATTTTCAGCCCACACATTTGGTGTAAGATTGTTCATGCCTTCTCTGTTTTTCCGTTTTGATTCATCACATTTATATCGTAATGTACTTGTATATTCTGCTCATGAATATTGTGATCTTCTGTGAGAAAACAGCCCCTACACAGCCAAGATTGATGTGCAGGTTATTGAAGATATAAAAACTTAAAGCAAGTTGCCAGTCTTTGCACCATTTAGAAATCTTATCAAGATCTCACTGAATATTTACTCTGCTTCTCTCAGATAGTAGTTTATTAGAGATACCTGCATCATCTGCAAAAAACCTGATTTTACTGTTAATATTTTCTGCAAGGTCATTAATACACAACATGAACAGCAAGCATGGGGCACACACAAAGTTATTTCTATATTTCTACATCTGATGATGACTGTCCATCAAAGATAACATGCTGTGTCCTCCTTACCAAAAAAATCCTCAATCTAGTCACAAATTTCATACTTTTGTCAATAAGCATAGGTGTGGTACTGAGTCGAATTCTTTTCAGAAATAAAGACACTCTGCATCTACCTGGTAGCCTTGATCCAAAGCTCATGTGAGATGAGTGGGAGTTGGGTTTCACTGATCAATGTTTTCAAAATCCATGCTGGTACATACTGAGGAGGTCATTCTGTTCAAGATACCTCATTATGTTTGAGCTCGGAATATGTTCTAAGGTTCTACAATAAACTGAAGTCAAGGATATTGGACAGTAGTTTTGTGCCTCATTTCTACTACTCTTCTTCTACACGGATGTGAGCTGTGCCTTTTCCAAGAACTAAGCATGGTTTTTTGTTTGACAGATCAACAATAGATTACAGTTAGAAGAGGGGCTTACTCAGCTACAAATTCAGTACAGAATATAAAAGGGTACCATCGGGCCTCGAGCTGTGTTCAGTTTTAACATTTTCAGCTGATTTTCAACACCGCTGACACTAATGTTTATTTCATTCAACATTTCAGTGATACAAGGATTAAATTTGGGCAATTCTCCTGGGATTTCCTTTGTAAATAAAGGTTTGAAAAGGGAGTTAAGCATTTCGTCTTTTGCTTTACTATCCTCAATTTCAGTTCATATCTCATTTACTAGTGACTGAATACTAACTACGGTGTAACTAACAGTCTTTACATATGAACAGAATCTTTTTGCATTTTGTAAAATGTCATTTGACAATATTCTGCTATGGTAGTTACTGAAGGTATCATGCATTGCTCTCTTGAGAGCCAAATGCGTTTCATTCAGCATGTTTCTATCTATACCCCTACACGTTGTTTTACACTTATTATGCACTAATCTCTGTTTCTTTAGAAGTTTTTTTTTTCCAGTGTCTGTATACCATGGAGATTCCCTCCTATTATGAACTGTTCTACTTGGTACATATCTATCCAGTGCTTGGTAAACTATTCTTTGAATTTGAGCCAGAGTTCCTCTAGATGCTCCTGACCTGTACTGGAAGTTTCCAGTTCCTCTCTGAGATATGACACTACAGATTTTTTATCTAGTTTACTGAACATACATATCTTTCTGCTTGTTTTAGTTGTCCTTTGTACTTTCGTAATCACTGTTGCCATGGTCACTGATACCAGTTTCTATGTGGGCATCCTCAAAGACGTCAGGTCTGTTTGTTGCCATTAGATGCAATAATTTCCATCATGAGGGGGTTCTGAACTATCTGTTCTACATAGTTTTTAGAGAAGACATTTAGTTTAGTTTCACAGGATATCTTATCATGCCCACCAGTAAAAAAACTGTAATTTTCCCAGTTAATTGTTGGATGATTAAATTCTCCACCAATGATTACATTATGAGTAGGGAACTTAAGTACAAGTGAACTGAGATTTTCTCTAAAGTTTTTAGTTACATCAGGAGATGAGTCTGGTGGGTAATAGAAGACCCCTGACACTGAGTCTTACCCAAACAATCTCATAAGGACCTTCAATTTCTATCTCAGTAGATTTGAGTTTCTTGTCTACTGCGACAAATACAGAACCTCCATTTCCCATCTGCCTACCCTTTTGATATACACTTCAATTGTCCCCAAAACTGTCTCTGACATCAATTTTAGGTTTCAACCAGCTTTCTGCACCTAATATTATGTGAGCTTCACTGCTTTTCATGAGTGCTTCAAACTCTGGCACTTTGTTACGAATACCTTGGCAGTTAACCATTAGGATTTTTATACTCTTACCTTTGGGAGGCACTTATTTCAATCTTACAGTGATACTTCTGGGTATCCTACAGCTATCATTATCTAGGTTGGATGGAAGGTCACACAATCTACAAGACCTTGTGTACATCTCACACACAGTCAGCTACCTGAGTAGCAGCCTCTGATGTGTAGTACATATCTGGCCTATTTACGGAGATCCTACAGTTCTCAACCCTATGGCCCAAGTTCAGGAAGTCACAGACTAGCTTATCACAGAACCTTTGAAGTCTGTGGTTCAGTCCTTCCACTCAGCTCAGAACCAAGGGCCATGATCAGTTCTGGGGACAATGCTGCAAATTGTGAGCTTCACTGAAACTCTAAGTGCACTATTGGTATTCTTGACCTTCTCTGCCAGTTGCTGGGATGACCCAAGAATGTCCTCAGAGCCCAGACAACAGGCATAATTTGTTCCAATGTGGACCACAATTTGTAGTTGGTTGCACACTGTTCCCTCAATGGCTGCCAGAATAGCCTCTTCAACATGATAAATTAGCCCCCGTGGCATACACACTGATTGCACATGGTGCCCTTTCCTGTCCCTTGCCACCATTTCCCAAACGGTTACCATCATTCTCCATTCATCTGAACTGCCAATGATTAATAGATCCCTATTCTTTTGTGTTTGCATCCTCCTGACACCAGACAAAATAGTTTTCTCCAAAACAGGTGAAGTGAGTCCCATTGGCTCAGTTGCAGTATCAGTGAAAGACAGCACCTCAAATTGTTGGTTAGGAGGATCGGTACAGCACCCTGAGTCCTCCTTTGTCCCTGTCTGCCCTGTATGGGATGCCTAGATCTACCTTTGACATACCACTCATAGTCAAGTGGATGGGTAATGACAGGTCCAGTACTTTCTGCAGAGAAGATAGGATCCCCAGGAGAGCATAGTACTTGAGCTACCTCTGGTATGGGAATCATAGGTACAACACTCTCAGAAGCTCTTCCAATATACTGATTTGCAGCAGCCACCAACCATTTGACAGTAGTCATGGTGATTTCCAGCTTCTTACAAATGTCAACCAACTGATTTCGTGTTTTAGAACAGCATTCAAAATGGGGCTGCATTTTGGTTGGTGCAATGTATTACAAGGCAGAGGCAGTGAACAAATAACTTTAAGCTCACTGATTATCTTTTAATCTGTTGAGCTAAAAAGTTGCTAATCCCCTATAAGAAATGAAGCAGATACACAAAATGAGATTTCTATTAAGGCAACACAAAAACCTGTGGTAAAAATTACTAGCTTCCTAAAATGTTTTGAGGTTAATTATAGCCCTTGGAAAACTCAAAAACAGAGTTAATTTACCATAAATGCAGATAATATACATGGCTACTCCTCTTTAAGAGAAAACTAGATGTAACACAAAATCTTGGTTAGAAAATCTGCTACAGTAACTAAATCACAAACGTTCTTTTGTTGCAAATTGCCCATAGATTATGCAATGGACAATGGTAGCTTCTGAAAATTTTCAAAAATGCATGTTTATTTGTATTGACATACAAGGAAATTCAGGGATGGTGTACACACTGGCTGAACTGTGAGACACAAATGCTGATTTGCTACAAATTAAATTATGTATCCAAAACACTTGTACCGCGAACTTGCAGAAATATAGTTTTGTAAAATTCTGAAACTAACCTATTTCTCACATAAATGCCAGATTCAAACATCTGTGACTTAGTAATCAATAGTATCTGACTTTCTATAGCATGTATTACACATAAACTGAAGATTACAGTATATACAGCACCCTACAAATACCTTTCTTTCATGAGAAGAATGACAACTATTTAACAATAGATGCATATATCAAACTGATAACTTTAAGGATGTGTTTATTGCTGCAGTCTACATGTTTGCATTAGGTTCCTTCATTACGGTGAACTATGAATTTTGGTTTGGTAGTCTCATAATGCACATAAACTAAATCATTTGATTCAGGTACAGGAGACATATCAAAAAATTTGTGGTAAAACTTCACCATAAAAATAGACAACTAATGCTAATAATTATATCCTAAGAAAAATAGAATTGGAAAAAATCTAGAACTAAGTACCCCTTGGTCAAGTTATCTGGCCAATGATATGAGGCCATCATTAACTTCCTTCCCTTATTGATTCCCTACTAGCTTATAGTTTCAGCTATCCTGTGCTTATGTATGAAATCATAATGTGTACTTATAATGTTTTAAATGTGATTAACATCATGATAATGGATCACATTCTGCAAAAGTTAATCCCCTCCCCCTTCCATCAGTCCTCTGACTGGTTTGATTTGACCTGCCACGAATTCCGATCCTGTGCCAACCTCTTCATCTCAGAGAAGCACTTGCAACCTACATGCTCAATTACATGCTGGATGTATTCCGATCTCAGTCTTCCTCTACAGTTTCACCTTCTACAGTTCCCTCTAGTACCATGCAAGTCACTCCCTGATGTCTTAATGGATGTCCCATCATCCTGTCCCTTCTCCTTGTTAGTGATTTTTACATATTCCATTCCTCTTTGATTCTGCACTGAACCACCTCATTCCTTACCTTATCAGTCCACTTCATTTTCAACATTCATCTGTAGCACCACATCTCAAATGCTTTGATTCTTTTCTGTTCTGGTTTTCCCACAGTCCATGTTTCACTACCATACAATGCTGTTTTCCAGACAGACATTTTCAGAAATTTATTCATTAAATTAAGGTCTATAGACTTCTCTTGACCACGAATGCCCTTTTTGCCATTCCTATTCTGCTTTTGATGTCCTCCTTGCTCCAACCATCAATGGTTATTTTGCTGCCTAGGTAGAGGAAGTCCTTAACTTCATCCACTTCAAGACCATCTATCCTAATGTTAAGTTCCTTGCTGTTCTCATTTCTGCTACTTATTACTTCTATCTTTTTTCGATTTACTGACAATCCATATTCTGTTCTCATTAGACTGTTCAATCCATTCAGCAGATCATGTAATTCTTCTTCACATTCACTGACAACAGTGAATTGTGCCACTGATGTCCTTTCACCATGAATTTTTATTCCATTCTTGAACCTTTCTTTTATTTCCATTGCTACTTCTTTGGTGTGTAGACTGAACAGTAGGGGTGAAAGACTACATTCCTGTCTTATATCATTTTTAATCCACACACTTTTTCTTGATCTTCCAGTCTTATTATTCACTCTTGGCTCTTGTACGTGTTGTATATTATCCATCTCTCCCTATACCTTACACCTATTTTCCTCAAAATTTCAAACATCTTGCACTATCTGAAACTGTTGAATGTTTTTTCCAGGTTGACAAGTCCTATAAATATGTCTGGATTTTTTCTTTAATATTGCTTTCATTATCAACCATAACATCATAATTTCCTCTCTGGTGCCTTTACCTTTCCTAAAGCCAAACTTATCGACATCCAACACATCCTCAATTTACTTTTCCATTCTTCTGTATATTATTCGTGATAATTCTCGCACTTGTTAACTCTTGTTGTCTTCAGGATTGTGTGTGATATTTTTCCAAAAGTTAGCTGGTACATCAACAGGCTCATAGCAATGTCATCAGTGAATTGTATCACTGATATCCTTTCACCTAGAATTTTAATCCCACTCCTGAACCTTTCTTTTATTTCCATCATTGCTTCTTCAATGTACAGATTGAACAGTAGGGGTGAAAGACTACATCCCTGCCTTACACCATTTTTAGTCTGAGCACTTTGTTCTTGGTCATCCACTCTAATTATTCCCTCTTTGCTCTTGTAAATATCATGTGTTACCCTCTCTCCCTATTGCTTACCCCTATTTTTCTCAGAATCTCAAACATCTTGCACAATTTTACATTGTCAAACGCTTTTTCTAGGCTAACAAATCCTATGAACAAGTCTTGATTTTTCTTTAGTCTGGCTTCTATTATCAACTGCAATGTCATAATTGCCTCTCTGGTGCCTTTACTTTTCCTTAAGCCATCATCTAACACATCCTCAATCTTCTTTTCCAGTCTTCTGTATATTATTCTTGTCAGAAACTTGGATGCATTATCTGTTAAGCTGATTGTGCGATAACTCTTGGAAATGTCAGCTCTTGCAGTCTTTGGAATTGTGTGGATGATATTTTTTCAAAAGTGAGATGCTATGTTGCCAGACTCATACATTCTACACACCACTGCGAATAGTCATTTTGCTGCCACTTCCCCCAATGATTTTAAAAATCCTGATGAAATGTTATCTATTCCTTCTGCCTTATGTGATCTTAAGTCCTCCAAAGCTCTTTAAAATTGTGATTCCAATACTGGAACCCCATCTCTTCTAAACCAACTTATGTTTCTTCATCTGTTGCATCAGGCAAATCTTCCCCCTCATAGAGCCTTTAGTGTATTCTTTCCATCTGTCTGCTCTCTCCTATGCACTTAACAGTGGAACTCCCATTGCACTCTTAATCATGCAGCCATTTCATCTTATCTCCCCTACACATCCTATTTGTTTCATTCCTCTGTGATTTGTATTTCTGTATTCCTGACTTTGTACTTCCTTCTTTCATTGAGCAACTGAAGAATATCTTCTGTTACCCATGGTTTCTTCATCATTACCTTCTTTGCATCTATGTTTTTCTATCCAACTTTTGTGATTGCCCTTCTTAGATATTTCCATTTCTCTTCAACTGTACTGCCTACTGAGCTACCCCTTATTGCTGTATCTGTAGCCTTAGATGACTTCAAGCATATCTCACAATTCCTTAGTATTTCTTTAACCCACTTCTTTGTGTATGATTTTTCCTGACTAATCTCTTAAACTTCAGCCTAGTCTTCATCAATACTACACTGTGATCTGAGTCTATATCTGCTTCTGGATATGCCTCACAATCCAATATCTCATTTTGGAATCTCTGTCTGACCACAACATAATCTAACTGATCTTTCCATGTCACATGGCCTATTCCAAGTATACATCCTCCTTTTGAGATTCTTGAACAGAGTATTTGCTATTACTAGCTGAAATTTATGAGGGTGAGTCAAATGAAAACCTTAAATTGATAATAACAAATTGAAATTTCGCGCCATTATCCTGTAAGTTGGTAAGCGTGCTACAAACAGTGTGCAGAATAGCCTGTAGGTGGCAGCATAGTGTAGACGCACACACACTGTCGCAGTATCAGTATAAAGATGGCCGCCCCACTTGCGACTTGCACCAGGCAAGAACAGCGCTCTGTTCTTCTGTTTTTGTGTAGTGAAGGTGTGAAACCTATTGAAATTCATCAACGAATGAAGGTTCAGTACAGTGATGCATGTTTGTCACAGCAGCAAGTCTACGAATGGAGAAGGAAGATTGCAAATGGTGTGACTTCAGTGGAAGATGCTGCTCATCCAGGTCAGGCACAATGAGTTGTGACTCCACAGAACATTGCACCAGTTGAAGCCATAGCAAAGGAAAACCGCCAAGTGACACTGAATGACATTGCAGCATGTTTACAGATTAGTCATGGGTCAGCACACCACATTGTCCATGATGTGCTCCAGTTTCACAAAGTGTCTGCAAGATGGGTGCCACAGCAGCTGACTCCTGAAATGAGAGAACAACGTGTTGATGCTTGTGAAGAACTTCGTCGGCACTTTGGACGAGAAGGTGATGGCTTCCTTGCAAGAATCATTGCTGGGGATGAAACCTGGGTTCACTTCCACCAACTGGAAACAAAGAGAGTGAGCAAGAAATGGCACCATTCCTCATCACCAAAACCAAAGAAGTTTCGAACAGAACCATCAGCAGAGAACGTTATTCTGACTCTCTTTTGGGACAAAGAAGGTATCATTTTGGAGCATTAAATGCCTAGAGGGACCAATGTCACCAGTGAATCATACACAGATTTCCTAAAAAATCATCTGCGGCCTGCAATAAAATCGAAGCGACGTGGATTGCTGTCAGCAGGTGTCCAATGCAAGGCCCCACACTGCCCGTACAACAGTTGCAACAATCACAGACCTGCATTTTGAGTGTCTTTCTCATCCACCATACTCACCAGACCTTGCCCTAAGTGATTTCCATAGATTTGGACCAATCAAAGACGCAATGGGAGGAAAGAAGTTCCATTCTGATGAAGAGGTATGCTACGCAGTGCATGAGTGGTTGCACGGACTACCAAAAGAATTTTTTTCTAAAGAAATTTATGCAATTTGTGAGCACTGAAGCATAGAGCGTGGGGGAGATTATGTTGAAAAGTGATAAAACTTTGTACCACTTCTGCATAATAAATAATATTTTTAAAAATACTTAAAGTTTTCATTTGACTCACCGTTGTATTACAGAACTCAATCATTCTTTCTCCTCTCTCATTTCTTATCCCAAGCCCATATTCTCCTGTAAGCACTCCTTCTGCTCCTTCCCAATTTAATCCTACTCCAGTTATATCATTTTCTGCTGCTGTTGATATTACCCTATACTCATTTGACCAGAAATCATTGTTTTCTTTCCATTTCACTTCACTGATCCCTACTATCAGTAGATTGAGCTGTTGAATTTCCCATTTCAGATTTTCTAGCTTCCCTACCACATCTATGCTTCTGACAATCCATGCCCGAACTTCTAAGATGTTATCCTTTGATTGGTTATTCAATCTTTTTCTAATGGTCACCTCCCAGAGATCTGAATGGGAGACTATCCTAGAACATTTTGCCAATGGAGAGACCATCATGACACTTTTTCAATTACTGGTCACTTGTGTTGTAGATACACATTATGTGTCTTTAACGCAACAGTTTTCAATTACTGGTCACTTGTGTTGTAGATACACATTATGTGTCTTTAACACAACAGTTTCCATTGCCTTGTGCATCCTCATGCTGTTGATCATTACTGATTCTTCCATCTCTAGGGGCAGTTTCCCATCCCAAGCACAAGAGAATGCCCTGAACCTCTGTCCCCTCCTCCACACTCCTTGACAAAGCTGTTGGCAGAATGAGGGTCACTTCAAATGCTGTAAGTCCTCAGTCACCAATGCAGATTATTAACCAAAATTTAAGCTGTGGTGGGTTTCAAATCTACAATCCTATATTTTAAGAATTTCAAATATTCTTATCTCAGCAGAGGTGAATTTCAGTTCTGTTCAGGCTCTGATAGTCCTCCATGTGAAAGGAAGCAGAGGTAAGAAGAATATACATAACTGAGCTGTTAAAACCTTGGACAGAAGGGTATGTAAATACTTAGATTCATATTAAGTGTAATGTATCTAAACATAATGAAAGAAGAAAGAGTTGTATTTTTTCTTTTGTTTTGATAATAAACTTTATTATCTTATAACAGCTTCCAGAAAATTGTACAGAGTAATAAGAGCCGAAGACATAATATCTGTGAAATAGCAAATGAAAGTTGACAAGTAGACTACATCCCATTTTTGTAATTTGTTGCTCCTATCTGTAATGAGAGGTTAACAGAGTTGGCTGTACTTAGGAGACATAACAATGCTCATTAATAACCATTCATATGCAGAAAATGTAATTAACAATGCTCTTAGAAGCAAAACGTTTTACTTATTTCTCTGTGACACCATGAAGGAAGAATTATTTTTTTTACAAAAGTCGCAGCATGGTGGAATGCAAAATCATGTATGGTTGATGAATCCACATTACACGGAAACAATATAAGAAGTTTCCAGAATGATAGGGGTTGAGGTACTGGCAGAATTGAAGCTGTGTGGATGGGTTGCGAGTCGTGCTTGGGTAGCTCAGATGGTAGAGCACTTGCCCGCGAAAGGCAAAGGTTCCAAGTTTGAGTCTCAGTCAGGCACACAGTTTTAATCTGCCAGGAAGTTTCAATATAAGATATGTTGAGTGGACCACAGTTAACTCATGGGCACTGAAATACTACAAAACACAGAAGTTAAAGCCGATCTTCAACATTTATCCAGAAAGGGCAACATTAGTATACAAAAGTTCATTGTAGAAAGTTTGTTTTATCTAATGTTTCTTTCAGTTTCTTTGAGGAATGCCTTAAAACAATATAATCACACACATTTCTTATTCATTAGGTAAGTCTTTCTGTTAATGACTGTTGCAGGCAGAAATTTCTTGTACATGTACTTGACTGTGGTTTTATCTGAAATGTCTTTTTTCCTAGCAGATGGAAGGATAAATCACTTAGAATATAAGACACATGTAGCATCTGAGTTTTGTTACTGATTATTGCTCCATTTTGATTCTCACAATTCAAAAAAGGAAATATGTCTATTTACACTCTTCTGTATTGTGAATCTAGAAAGTTTATAGCTGTGATCTATTGCTCCATATACAGATATTTATTTTTACTACTGTCAAATGCAACACACATAAAATTATCACAATGACATTTAATTAATATTTTAATGAATAAATTTCTGACAAATTCTGTGTAGGCTTTAGAGCACATTGTAACTGTCCAGTATTGCAGACATATTAGTACACTTATATTTTGGTGCAGTCTGTGTGTATCTGTAGCAGGTAACTTCATCACCAAACAAAGGCTGGTCTCAGCTGAGAAGTGCGGACTTCAGACCTACCTGAAAATCAGTTGATAGTTTCATATGTTGAAAAACAGTTATAAGTAATTAAAAAAAACTTTCACTTGTTTTAAAGCTTACATTGTTTAATGTGCTATACAGTATTTTAATTTACTTTAAAGCAATGAGATATGACATAAATATAGCTTACTCCAGATACTACCATATAGAGGCAGCACTGAGATTCATAAAATTACAAATACACAAAATATAATGTAATAGGCTAGACAAAAAAATCTGCTCACCAAGCAGCAGCACATATAAAAAAAGGTTTTACGCATACAAGCTTTTTGGAGCTAGTGGCTCCTTCTTGTGGAAGAGGGGTTGAAGAAAGGGAGGAGAGGTGAAGTAAAAGGACTGGAGAGGTTTGCAAAAAGGGGTAGTGTTCAGAAAATCACCAAGGACTTTGGTGGTATCTGGAGTAATTTGTATTTACATCATATCTTATTTAGTGGACATAGCAAACTTATCTTCTAGTGAAGGGATATTTCCTGATAAGCTTAAAAACTCATAAGTTATAACACTAGGCACAAATGGTGACAGGTACAGAATAGATCACTCCTCCTGGCTTTTTCCGAAATATTTGAGGCATTAATGAAAATCAGGGCCTCAAAATAACTGCGAAAACAAACTAATAAATAACAATCAACTTGGTTTTCAAACAGGGTACAGTAAAGAAAGAGCCCTCTTGGACTATACAACAAAAATAGTGTGAGACTTGGAGTTAAATAACATGGTTTTGGAATTAATTTAGATCTGTAGAAAGCTTTTATTACTGTGAACCATGAAATACTACTAGGGAAACATGAAGCAACAGCCATTATGGGTACTGTCAAAAAATGGTTTGAATCCTACCTGCAAAACAGGGCACAAGATGTTGCACTGAGGTCATCTCACAATTTTCATAATTTTAAACTCAGATCAGAACCAAAACAACCTAAAATATATGTACCACAAGGCAATGTGGATTGACCAACATTACACTGGAACAGAAACTTAGTTCAGCATGTTTTGGCTTAAGAATAACATCCGAGGTACATAGCCCAGAATGTACTAGAGGTGTGTAATTTGCTCATTTCCCGTCAGCTGCAAGCTACGTCATAACTTTTTGGGTCAAAACCAAGCCAATATTACAAGAAATTTTTATTATTATTGGAAAAAGTGCTATTCATACCATGACTCACTAAACATGCTATTCATACCATGACTCACTAAACATGCCATATTCAAAGCAAGTCTAGCCACCATAATCACAATAATAATCACAAAACTAGACATTGTAAAGACTTCCACATTTCCTACATAGCAAAAAAGCAGAAGTCAGAATCATGTGAGCCAATTAGGAATAATCAGATGGTTGATAGTATACCACACTACAGGCAGTGAAATTATGGGAAACACCTAGTTCAAATGAGAAAGCAACATCTAGCTCGAACTAATATCACCTTTGCATAAAATTGTGGGAAGTTATGGTGCTGGAAGTTCTATTTTACTAAATCACATTTTATGTATCACAAAATGGCACAACAGTATTATTTATACGTTGTTTTCCACCATTTCTGTGCAATATTAAGAACTGGCATTCTTTTACAATATTGTTGATAGAGATTATTTGCTACATTCTTAACATAGCTCACCTAAAACTAATTAACTGTCTCCTCACATCAAACAACACAGAAAATTTACAAAAACAATTGGAGTATCAGAATAGTCTCAAAGCCTGATATCTATTTGCCAGCATCAAAAGAGTGACAATAGAGTCTCTAAGTTCCGTTTTTGTGTCTTTTTAATGTTTCTTTCACTAGTGAAGAAACACACAGTCTATCTTTACAGTACATTTTTCTACCATGATTCAGTACATTTCTGTACAGTTCCCGCACAGACTTTAATTATTTAATTCTTTGAAGTACACCAGCATTCTCATTTTCTCCTGTCAAATGTCAGTGTTAGGTTTCCAACTTTCACCACTAAGCATAATTCTGACTAATCTTTCCTAAATCATGAGCTGCATCTTCTTACTGTGCGGCACAGAAATATGGAGTGTGTAGCAAAATTCTGACTACCCACAGTTCTTAGCTTTATAAGTTTAAAATTCTGAAAGGGTTCTGGGAGCCAAAACTGTAAAACTTCTTAACATTGGTTTCGTCTTAAAATATTGATTAATAATTATCCTTCTATTTATACTTCTTCAGAATGATTTTCGAAGGGTTAGTGTAACCATGAACATTTGTTACAGATTCTGCTATAGACATCTCTTTGGAATGACACTAAATTCACTTCACAAAATTTATAAAATTGATGTTATACATTATTATCCTGAGGCTTTATTGGTGACTCTTGAAGTGTAAGATTCTGAGTGCCTCTCACCACTACCCAGCCCACCCCACCCCTGTATGATGTTGGTAGTTCCATGCAGATATAAGGACATCTGCTAAGGAACTCTATAAACATCACACACCATCTCATCAAACAAATAATAAACTACAAAACAAATATTTTAACTAATACAGAATATCCTATATATAAGAATGATGCACTTGTGTATTATTTAAATAGTGTAACATTTATAATAAAGTTAATTATCAACACACTTTGATCATTTACAGTTGATGAACATATAGAAAACTTGACACCATAAATGCTTGCGGAAATGTAGGGGGTAGATGGGTAGACCACATAAGTAATGAGGAGATATTGAATAGAATTGGGGAAAAGACGAGCTTGTGGCACAACTTGACAAGAAGAAGGGACCGGTTGGTAGGAAATGTTCTGAGGCATCAAGGGATCACAAAGTTAGCATTGGAGGGCAGCATGGAGGGTAAAAATCGTAGAGGGAGACCAAGAGATGAATACACTAAGCAGATTCAGAAGGATGTAGGTTGCAGTAAGTACTGGAAGATGAAGAAGCATGCACAGGATAGAGTAGCATGGAGAGCTGCATCAAACCAGTCTCAGGACTGAAGACAACAACAACAACAGGGACACTATCTTCCATGTATAAAATGCATATATTGACTATTGATATGATAATGAACAGCTACAAATCACACATGTGAAGACATTAATGAACTACATAGAACAGCAAGCAATGAGTAACATGAGGAGTATGAGAAGTTGAAGACAATTTACATTTGTCACATATTGATTAGTCAATTATGTCACCATCACACAGCTGCTCCCCCCCCCCCCCCCAAACCTGAATATCCTTTCATCTTTCCCTCTTTCCTGATGAAGCAACCGTGGGTTGTGAAAGCTTGAATTTTGTGTGTGTGTTTGTGTTTATTTGTGTGTCTATCAACATACCAACACTTTTGTTTGGTAAGTTACATCATTTTTGTTTTTAGATATATTTTTCCCACGTGGAATGTTTCCCTCTATTATATATATATATATATATATATATATATATATATATATATATATATATATATATATATATATATATAAACAAAAATGATGAGACTTAAGGGAGAGGGTAAGGAGTCATTCCAATCCCAGGAGCGGAAAGACTTACCTTAAGGGGAAAAAAGGACAGTTATACACTCGCACACACACCCATATCCAACCGCACATATACAGACACAAGCAGACATTTGTAAAGGCCAAGAGTTTGGGCAGAGATGTCAATCGAGGTGGAAGTAAAGAGGCAAAGATGCTGTTGAAAGACAGGTGAGGTATGAGTGGTGGCAACTTGAAATTAGCGGAGGTTGACGCCTGGCGGATAACGAGAAGAGAGGATATACTGAAGGGCAAGTTCCCATCTCCGGAGTTCTGACAGGTTGGTGTTAGTGGGAAGTATCCAGATAACCCGGATGGTGTAACACTGTGCCAAGATGTGCTGGCCATGCACCAAGGCATGTTTAGCCACAGGGTGATCCTCATTACCAACAAACACTGGAAGTGGCTCTGGTTATTTGCTTCTGTACCAGGTCGGGATGGTAGTTGCGGGATGCGAAAGCTGTTTTCAGATTGTTGGTGTAATGGTTAAGTGATTCCGGACTGGAGCAGATTCGTTTGCCACAAAGACCTAGGCTATAGGGAAGGGACCGTTTGATGTGGAATGGGTGGCAGCTGTCAGAATGGAGGTACTGTTGCTTGTTGGTGGGTTTGATGTGGATGGACGTGTGAAGCTGGCCATTGGACAGATGGAGGTCAACGTCAAGGAAAGTGGTATGGGATTTAGAGTAGGAACAGGTGAATCTGATGGAACCAAAGCAGTTGAGGTTGGAGAGGAAATTCTGGAGTTCTTCTTCACTGTGAGTCCAGATCACGAAGATGTCATTAATAAATCTGTACCAAACTTTCGGTTTGCAGGCCTGGGTAACCAATGAGGCTTCCTCTAAGCAACCCATGAATAGGTTGGCGTACGAGGGGGCCATCCTGGTACCCATGGCTGTTCCCTTTAATTGTTGGTATGTCTGGCCTTCAAAAGTGAAAAAGTTGTGGGTCAGGATGAAGCTGGCTAAGGTAATGAGGAAAGAGGTTTTAGGTAGGGTGGCAGGTGATCGGCATGAAAGGAAGTGCTCCATCGCAGCGAGGCCCTGGACATGCGGAATATCTGTGTATAAGGAAGTGGCATCAATGGTTAGAAGGATGGTTTCTGGGGGTAACAGACTCGGTAAGGATTCCAGGTGTTCGAGAAAGTGGTTGGTGTCTTTGATGAAGGATGGGAGACTGCATGTAATCGGTTGAAGGTGTTGATCTACGTAGGCAGAGATACGTTCTGTGGGGGCTTGGTAACCAGCTACAATGGGGCGGCTGGGATGATTGGGTTTGTGAATTTTAGGAAGAAGGTAGAAGGTAAGGGTGCGGGGTGTCGGTGGGGTCAGGAGGTTGGTGGAGTCAGGTGAAAGGTTTTGTAGGGGGCCTAAGGTTCTGAGGATTCCTTGAAGCTCCACCTGGACATCAGGAATGGGATTACCTTGTCAAACTTGGCAACCACCTTCCCTACCCTCTGGCTCCTACCCTTGCAACCGCCCCCAGTGTAAAACCTGCCCCATGCACCCTCCAACCACCACCTACTCCAGTCCTGTAACCCGGAAGGTGTACACAATCAAAGGCAGAGCCACGAGTCAAAGCACCCACGTGATTTACCAACCGACCCGCCTACACTGTGAAGCTTTCTATGTGGGAATGACCTGCAACAAACTGTCCATTCGCAAGAATGGACACAGGCAGACAGTGTTTGTTGGTAATGAGGATCACCCTGTGGCTAAACACGCCTTGGTGCATGGCCAGCACATCTTGGCACAGTGTTACATCGTCCGGGTTATCTGGATACTTCTCACTAACACCAACCTGTCAGAACTCCGGAGATGGGAACTTGCCCTTCAGTATATCCTCTCTTCTCGTTATCCGCCAGGCGTCAACCTCCGCTAATTTCAAGTTGCCGCCACTCATACCTCACCTGTCTTTCAACAACATCTTTGCCTCTTTACTTTCGCCTCGATTGTCATCTCTGCCCAAACTCTTTGCCTTTACAAATGTCTGCTTGTGTCTGTGTATGTGCGGATGGATATGGGTGTGTGTGCGAGTGTATACCTGTCCTTTTTCCCCCTAAGGTAAGTCTTTCCACTCCCGGGATTGGAATGACTCCTTACCCTCTCCCTTAAAACCCACATCCTTTCGTCTTTCCCTCTCCTTCCCTCTGTCCTGATGAAGCAACTGTTTGTTGCGAAAGCTTGAATTTTGTGTGTATGTTTGTGTGTCTATCGACATGCCAGCGCTTTCGTTTGGTAAGTCACATCATCTTTGTTTTTAGATATGTTTTTCCCACGCGGAATGTTTCCCTCTATTATATATATATATATATATATATATATATATATATATATATATATATATATATATATATATATATATATATATATATATATATATATATATATATATATATATATATAAACTTGAGCTTTTGGCCAGCTCATGTTTGGGGGCTGGACATGACAGGCAACTAACCAGAGGAAGTGACACTGCTGATTCCATGGAGTGATAGTCGGAAGGGGTGCTGTCATAGGGGGCAGCATGCGAGTAGAATAAGCTCCTAGTCCCTTGTCTCATATTGGTGCCATTAGAAGTTGGTGGTAAGGCCCAGGCATGCTTAATCCACAGGATGGAGATGTTGGTCTGATGTAGTTCTTTCAGCATGATATGAATGGTATGAATATGATGCAACATTGTGCATGTGTCCACGCCCCATGGCTTCCTGGTTCACTATGTTTCTGAGGATGCCACTGTGTGATAAACACGGTTTCACTGTTGAGACATCTTAAGCATCCCTAATGTTTTGTGTACTAAATGTAGTTTGCATTCTGTTTCCATCAGAGTATCTTCTAACAAAATTGTCCTTTGTATGTAACTTGGTAGTTTCGCATGTGACAGGTTTGTAATCCTCTTCTGTGCTTTGAGTTTGTGTACCAAATTATTGTGCACATGCAGCATCACCAATCATCATTCAAGATAGAAGTACTTATGTTGTCCATACTGCAAGTGGTGTGTGCTCAAGTATAATTCTTTACTCTAGGAACAGTGTGATTGTCATTACAAAATACCTAGAAAAACATAAACTAATAAATAACAGTCAACATGGTTTTCGAGCAGGGCACAGTACAGAAGCAGCCATATTGGACAACACAACAGAAACAGTAAGAAATTTGGAGTCAAATAAACAGGCTGTTGGAATTAATCTAGATTTATCCAAAGCCTTCGATACTATGAACCATGTAATATTAGTAGGGAAACTTGAAGCAATAGGCATCAGGGGTACTGTTAAAAATGGTTTGTATCTTATCAGCAAAACAGGTCACAAGCTGTTGAGCTGAGGTCATCCAACAATCTTCACAATTTTAAACATATATCCGAACCAAAACAAATTGAAATAGGTGTTCCACAGGAGAGCATTCTGGGACCATTGTTATTTCTAACTTATATCAATGATATAGGCTCCAGACAGCTCAGGCAAAATTCTACTACTTGCAGATGACATGAGTATCATAATTAGTGATATAAAAGAATCATTGTGTACTACAGCAGAAAAAATGCTCTCATACATACAGTCATGGTTTTATTCAAATAAGCTGACATTAAATACAAAGAAAACAAACTTTATCCAGTATGGAAGCAAGTGTCAAGGTGAAAATATGTGCCTTATGCTGGATAGCAAACAAATAGAAAAAGTGTACACCACAAAGTTTCTGGGAATGCGAATTGACCAAGATTTAAACTGGAATGAACACAATGTATATCTTACTCAGAAACGTAGCTCAACATGTTTTGCTTTAAGAATAATATCCAAGGGATGTAGCTAGGAATGTATTAGAGCAGTGTACTTTAGTTATTTCCAGTCAGTTGTAAGCTATGGCATAAGTTTTTGGGGAAAAACCAGGTCAAGACTAAATGACATTTTTATTATGCAAAAAAGAGCTATTCATATCATGACACACAGCTCACCACAAACTCACTGTAGACCCTTATTCAGACAACTAAAGATACTGACAATACCATTGATATGTATTTTTAAATGCCTGGAAATGATCAGTAAAAATAACTGTGATCTCCAAACCAACTGAAGCTACCATGATCACAATACAAGGCATTGTAAAGACTTCCACATTCCCTATGTAGCAAAAACTAGAAGTCAGAAACATGTTAGCCACTTAGGAATAAAGCTTTTAAATGCACTTCCATCTCAAATTAAAGAACTGAAAGGCAAAAATAATTTCAAGCGTGAAGTAAAAAAAGACTTGATGGAAAAATGCTACTGCAGTGTAAATGAATACCTGTCTCAGACTGTGGATTGAAAACTGTACTTATCTTTTAAAAAATTTAAACTAATTTAAGTATGTTTCAACTTCATAATTATGGTACTTATGAAAAATCTGTAAAAATATCCGTAATATGTTTTGTGTATAAGGTGTAGTTCATGATCTATAATTTTTTATCATGAGCATGTACTTTTATTTTTGTGTAATAAGTTCTTGTACACTACTTATGCACTATGTGTATGTAATTTGTTTTGCTGTTTGTATATGTTTGTCCATTTATTATGTGTATGTGATGTTATGTGTAATCGAATGACAAATCCTATATCACATGTGTGATCTATTGGATGCTAAATAAATAAATAAATAAATCACTGTATCCAATGGCATGACAGGTGCAGATGTTACTGTGATGTCCTGAGTCAGAATGCTGTCTGGGCAGAATCCAGAGGTTGTTGCAAACCTCACTCTAGTTTTTAACATCCTATATCATGCCAAGGATGGCATGCAGTAGGTTATGTGCAGTAACAATGACTGTAGGTGTCTCTCTGAATTGAGGCAGATAACCTACCCACAGAAACACAATTTCTTCATCGGGGTCACAAAATATGTAGGGCCACTATCATCTACATATATGAGGGCGATTCAGAAAGTAGGGAACCTTTCCGTCTGATGCCTCTAGGCGTGTGCCGATCGCATATATTTTGGTATGTGCGTGCTCGGCAGCTCAGCCAGCATCCATCCATGACAGCGGGAACATCTCTGCACATCTGGTTTTTTTGATATTCAAATTTGAAATGTGCGCTGCAATCGAAAATTCCGCCAGTTGTGAGGTGCGGTCTGTGATACAGTTTTTGTTGGCGAAAAACTTAAAACCTATAGAAATTTATCGTGAACTGTGCAAAGTGTATGGAAGCAATGTAATGAGTGAAAGTTTCATCCAAAAATGGTGCATTTGGTTTAAAATGACTGAACCAACATTCACAATGAAGAGAAGAGTGGATACCTGAGTATTGTGACTGAAGACCTTCTCTCTAAAGTTGATGAAATGATTCATGAAATCCATCACTTCACAATAACAGAGCTTTTGCTTTCTTTCCCACAAGTTTTACAGACTTTGTTGTTTGAAATTGTCAATCAAAAGCTAGGCTACCACAAATTTTGTGCACAATGGGTATCCAAAATGCTTACAGAGCACCATAAAGAATAGCAAATGGGTGCAATGTTGACATTTCTGGAGGCCTACCATAAACATGGTGATTCATTACTGGATCGAATCGAAACAGGTGTTGAGACTTGGGTAAAACACATATATTGCAAGACAAAATTACAGTTCAAGGAGTGGGGGCACACAAGGTCTCCCCCCCCCCCCCCCAAAAAAAAAAAAACCAAGAAAATGTTTGCAAACCTCATCAGCAAGGAATTTGATGGCGACAGTGTTTTGGGATAGGCAAGGTGTGCTTCTTATTGATTTTCTTGAACATGCAGCAACCATAAATTCTGCCCGGTACTGTCAAACTTTGCACAGCCTTAGAAGAGAAGTTCGAAGCAAAGGAAAGCTGACACTGAAAATGTTGTTTTTGCATGACAATGCCTGACCTCACACGGCAAACCACACTAAAGAACTCCTTAATTCATTCAAATGGGAAAATTTCCCTCATTTCCCTACAGCCTCCATCTTGCACCAAGCGACTTCCACTTGTTTCCCAAGTTGGAGGACTGGCTTGCAACACAGTGCTTTGATGACGATGCGGAACTCCAAGCAGGAGTGACTCACAGGCTGAAGTCTCAGGCGGCAGAATTTTATGATGAAACTCTTTCAAAGCTTGTCCACTGCTATGATAAGTGCCTAAATATGTTTGGCAACTATGTGGAAAAGTAGTAAGTCAATCGCTCTTTCAGATGTATATAATAAAATGTATTTCTTGTACTTAGGTGTTTTTTTTTTTTTTTTTTTTTTTTTTTTTTTTTTTTTTTTTTTTTTTTTTTTTTTTTTTTTTTTTTTAAATGCCACAATGGACCCTACTTTCTGAATAGCATGCGTAAAACGCATACACCAACTACTAATATGATATTTACACTTTATTATGCATAATCTCAAAATACACATTTCAAGACATTAAAAAGCTACATAGAACAGCAAGCAACAAAGAATATGAGAAGATAAAGGAAAAATCCTGAATTTAATTCATCAAAAGTACTGTACCCTCTATCATGCCACCCCACATAAATGAGTAAATGTGTTACTATTTTCTAAAAAATCCAGTTAAACTATGAAACATTACAATAAAATTTTTTTAATATACAACACATACATAAAATAAGTCATTTTTGCCTTTCATTTTCAGTAATTATTTATTACTATTGAGATCTTTGGTCCGAAGACTGGTTTGATGCACCTCTTCATACTACTCTATCCTCTGCAAGCTTCTTCATATCTGAATAACTACTGCAACTTACACCCCTCTGAATTTGCTTACTGAATTCATCTCTTTGTCTCCCTCTACGACTTTAAACTCCCACAGTTACTTCCAATACTAAGTTGGGGATTCCTTGATACCTCATAATGTGTCCTATCAACTGATGCCTTCTTCTAGTCATGCTGTGAAACAAATCTCTTTTCTTTCCAATTCTATTCAGAATCACCCCATTAGTTACACAATCTACCCATCTAATTTTCAGCATTCTTCTGCAGCACAACATTTCAAAAGCTTCTATTCTCTTCTTGACTAAACCATTTTTCATCCATGGTTCACTTCCATACATGGATGCACTCCATACAAACACCTTCAGAAAAAGACTTCCTAACAAGTAAATCTATATTCGATGAAAACAAATTTCTCTTCTTCAAAAACACTCTTCTTGCCATTACAAGTCTTCATTTTATATCCCCTCCACCTTGGGCATCATCAGTTATTTTAATGTCCAAATAGCAAAACTGATCTGCTGCTTTTAGTGTCTCATTTCCTAATCTAATTCCCTCAGCATCACTGATTTAATTTGACTACATTCCCTTATCCTTATTTTGTTTTTGTTGATGTTCATCTTATAACATCCTTTCAAAACACTATCTATTCTGTTAAACTGCTCTTCCATGTCTTTTGCTGACTGACAGAATTACAGTGTCAACATAAAACCTTAAAGTTTTTATTTCTTCTCCCTGAACTTTAATTACTAATCCAAGTTTTTTCTTTTTGTTTCCTTTACTGCTTGCTCAATGTACAGATTCAATACCATCATGGATAGGCTAACACTGTCGCAGTCCCTTCTCAATCACTGTTTCACTTTCATGCCCCTCACAACTGCCACATGGTTTTGCTAATGACCTTTCGCTCCCTGTATTTTGACCCTCCTGCCCTCAGAATTTCAAAAACAGTATTTCAGTCAATTTGTCAAAATCTTCTTTTAAGTCTATAAATGCTATAAACTTAGGGTTATTGTTCCTTAACCTACACTCTACAAGAAATCGTAGGTTCAGTACTGCCTCATACATTCCTACATTTCTCTGGAAAACAAACTGATCTTTCACAAGGTTGGCTTCTACCAGTTTTTCCATTCTTCTGTAAAGAATTCACATTAGAATTCTGCACCCTTCAATTTTTAAACTGTAGTTTGGTAATATACACACCTGTCAGCAACTGTGCTCTTTGTAATTGGAATAATTACATTCTTCTTAAAGTGGAAGGTTACTTCACCTGTCGCATACTTTTTGCACACATGATGAAAGAATTTTGTCATGGATCGCTCTCCCAAGGCTATCAGTAGTTCTGATGGACTGTCATCTACTCCCAGGGCCTTGTTTAGACTTAGGTCTTCCGTGCTCTGTCAAATCCTTCTTGTAGTATAGCATCTCCCATCTTATCTTCATCTATGTCCTCTTGCATTTTTATGATGCTGCCTTCGAGTTTGTCTCCCTTGTACCAACCCTCTATTTACTCCTTCCTCCTTTCAACTTTTCCTTCTTTGATTAGGACTGGTTTTCCATTTGATTTCTTGATATTCATACATCTACTTTTCATTTCTCAAAAGGACTCTTTAATTTTCCTGTAGGCAGTATCTACCTTCCCCCTAATAAAATGGGCTTCTAAATCCTTACATTAGTCCTCCAGCCACTACTGTCTAGACATTTTGCACTTCCTGTCAGTTTCATTTTTTAGATATTTCTATTCCCATTTGTCTGAATAATTTGATGCATTATCATGTTTTCTCCTCTCACAATTAAATTCAATATCTCCTGTGTTATCCAAGGATTTCTATTAGGCCCTGTCTTTTCACCATTTTATCCACTGATAAATATAAATACCGTGTGGCTAGGGCCTCCCATCAAGTAGACTGTTCGCCTAGTGCAAGTCTTTGGAGTTGACACCACTTCAGCGACTTGCGTGTTGATGGGGTGTAATGATGATGATAAGGACAACACAACGCACAGTCCCTCAGTGGAGAAAATCTCTGACCCAGCTGGGAATCGAACCCGAGCTGTTAGATATGACATTCCATCCAACTGACCACTCAGCTACCAGGGATGGACTATCCACTGATGTCTTCACTCTTCATCTCTCAAAGCTACCCATTAGTCTTCTACTGTATTCCTTTCAACTATTCTAGTCAATCATTGCCTAATGCTGCCTCTGAAACTCTCAACAACCTTTGGTTTTTCATCTTATCTAGATCCAACTCCTTAATTTCCTACCTTTTTGTAATTTCTCCAGTTTAAACATACAGTTCATGACCTAGAAATGGTGGGCAGAGTCCACATCTGCCACTGGAAATGTCTTACAATTTAAAATCTGGTTCCAAACTCTCTGTCTTACCATTACACAATCAATCTGAAACCCTCCAGTGTCACAGGTTCTTCCATGTATACAACCATCTTTCAGATTCTTAAACCAAGTTCCAGTGATGATTAATGTGCAAAATTCCACCATTTAGCTTTCCCTTTCATTCCTTTCCCCCAGTCCATATCTACCTCCTTTTTTTTTCTTCTCTTTCTTTTCCTACTATTTAATTCCATTGCCACATCAAAATCAAACTTTTGTCTTCCTCAACTATTTAAATAATTTCTAACTATTTAAATAATTTCTTTTATCTCATCATACGTTTCTTCAATCTGTTCATCATCTACAGAGCTACTTGGCATCTAAATCTGTACTACTATGGATTGTGTGGGCTTTTTCTCTATCTTGGCTAACATAATGCATTCACTGGCTTGTACAGAGTAACTTACCCACACTGCTATTTTCCTGTTCATTTAAACCCGCTCCCTCATTACTCCTATCTTATTTAGTATTTATAACCTGACCAGATGTCCTGTTGCTCCTGCCACTGAACTTCACTAATTTTTACTATACCTAAATTCAACCTATCTGTTTTCCTTTTCAAATTTTCTAACCTTCCTGCCCAATTAAGGGGTCTAACATTTGATGCTCTAATCCGTAGAACGCCAGTTTTTGTTCTGATGATGACATCTTCCTGAGTAGTCACTACCTGGAGATTGTTTATGCAAGAGGATGCCATTTTCATTTAACCATACAGCAGAGCTGCATGACCTCAGGAAAAATTATGAATGTGGTTTCCCCTCGCTTTCAGCCTTTCACAGTACCAGTATGACAAGGCCATTTTCATTGAAGTTACACAGCCAGATCAGTTAGTCAGCCAGACTGCTGCCCCTGCAGCTTCTGAAAAGGCTGCTGCTTGTCTTCAGGGGTGACACATTTGTCTGGCCTCTTAATAAATACCCTTCGATAGTGGTTGCATGTACGGTGTGCTGAGACATGTAAGCCACTCTATCAAGATCCATGGTTTCTGGGGGATAGATGTTCAAAATCTTCATACCTTTCATGGTTTTGTTTTTGAAAGCAATTAGCCTCTGAGTTACATAAGGTAAGTAAATAATATTTTTTTATCATTTTCAATTATTTTATTATTATTCTTATTCATTTTGTTTCGAAGACCAATAACGATTTGGACTTCAATGAAATCAGTTCTGTTAATTAATTAAATCAGTTCTGTTAATGTCATAATATTTCAATATATTTATTTATAATTAGCCTTCCTTTACAACTGCATCTTTAATTATACTGTATGCAGCTAGGTTCCACTTTAAAGAATCTTACATATGCTCTATTACAGTCCCCATTTATATTAACAATAGGCTCTGTTGACCTTTCAATAACCTTGTCATAGCCTGGAATGTAATTCATTTTATCTACATTATTACATTAAATATATTTAGTTCACGTCTGGTACTGGTAATCAATAAAATCTTTTTAGCACAAAAAGAAAGCATGAATAACTTGACATAGAAAAATCATATGTTCCAAATTAGTCACTCACACCATCAATCTCAAATTTTTTAGGTATGCACAATTGGAATAATCTTGTCTATCTCCACTGAAGGTAACGCATGGAGCACATTTATGCATAACATAAAACACCACTCACATACACTAGAGTTTTTTCTAATTAAGGCACACACATTCACATACACAAGCAGACCAACACCCAAGTGCACACTCCTGTGGCTACCAGAGTGTGAGTTTGGGTGTCTGTGTGGTCGTGTGCATGAATGTGTGAGCGACTGCTAGAAAAAGCTCTAGTGCTCATAAGCTAATGTGAATGCTGTTTCCTGTTACCTATTTCTGTGCTCCACACATTGATCTGCAATAGGTGATTCTTTGCCTTCTCCTTATTTTACATGCTCCAGCCAGCAATTTCCATTATTATTCTACTAAAGTTCAGATAATCAACTTTAATAAACTTTTCAAATCAAAATATTGCATCATTCTTGAAATTAAAAACAGTACAAACTCCCTTTGTACAAAACCCATACTAGTTAGTACTACCAAAATTAAATCTACAAACCTCTTATAAAATGCACTACAGGATATTCCAAAAAGCTTCATCCAGAACTTGTCATTGGATTGACACAATCATTAATTTACACTGGCAGAAAAAAATCACATCATGAAGAAGTAGTTAAGTTTGGACATGGTGAGTTGATGTTAGTCAATAATTCCTTTAAGACAACAAAGATGCCATGACCAACACCTCACTGTGTTTGAATGAGGTCATGTAATGGATCTTCCTTGTGCAATATTGCAGAAAGACTTGGTCACAATGTAGCCACTGCACATGATTGCTGGCAGTGGTGGTTATGAAAATGTACAGACAGAAGAAGACCAGGCTCCGGACAGCTAGACAGCACTACCAAGAGGGAAGATCGTTGTCTTCAGCATATGGCTTTGGCACATCATACGACAATGTGGCATACATTCCACTGACACAAAACCACCACCATTTGTGCCATCAGTCGTGTCAAGACATTTTCTTCCCTAAAACATTGCCAATACTAGCGTTATCATCCCTTTGGAGAGCAGGGTGGAGATCTGTTGTGTTTTCTGACGAAGCCACAGTGCCAGTAACAGCCATGCATTGGTTAGGAGGCCAGTCGAGGGCCTGCAACCAACCTGTCTGTTTGTTAAGACACACTGGACCTACACATAGAGTTATGGTCTGTTGTGCAATTTTGTAAGACAGCAGCAGCATTCTTGTGATTATCTCATGCATCCTGACTCCAAATTCATACATCAGTCTGGTGATTCAACCAGTTGTGCTGCCATTCATAAACAGTATTCCAGGGGGTGTTTCCCAACACTCACTCACATACTGTTACTGTAGCCCAATTTGCTCTACAGAGTGTCAACATGTTGCCTTGGCCTGCCTGACCACCAGATCTGTCTCCAGTCAAGCACATATGTGACATCATTGGATAACAACTCCACTGTCATCCAAAAACAGCATTAACTGTACCTGTATTGACCAACCAAGTGCAACAGACGTGGAATTTCATCCTACAAACTGATATCTGGTGCCTGTACAACACATGCCTGCATTCAACAGTCTGGCAGTTACACCAGTTATTAATGTATCAGCATTTTGTATTTGTAATGGCTTACCTTGTGCCTACATTAATCTGTGATCTTGCAATGTTACTCACTTACATATGTTACCTACACAAATGTATTCCTGAAATTTCACTACTCTACATTAATTATGTTTTGGTGTTTCGACTTTTTCCCATCAATGTAGAACCTTCATCTAAAAACTTGTCAGTGGATTGAAACCATCACTGAATTAGAGCAAATCTCATAGTGGAAGACTCACAGAGGACATTTTCTTCCCTAAAACATTGCCAATACTAGCATTATCATTTCTGGCAGACTCTAACACATAAGCAAAATTTCAACCATAAAACTGGTAATTCTCAGTAGCAAGAGAAAAACATTGCTTCCCTGCACAGAGGACAAAGGATATAAAGACAACTGTAGTTATTGGTAGACTCTGCGTCAATACTAATTAACACTAAATCTCTTCATGAGTCTTTACACAATATAATGTGTCATAGCACACTTGAATAGGTGCTGCCACCTAGAAATGGCACAAACGGTTCTCAAACCAATTTACATTTATATCTATAGCTACACATACACTAGCAGAAAAAATCCAGTAGCACCAGGGTACAATATGTGCCTACTGAGAGGTTGTGGTGTTAGTGATTCATTGGCCACAGTCATCACCCTTCAGATGACACTCAGGAGGCCACTTTGTGTGCTCTTCATTTTGACTCTGCAAGTAGGAACTGTGCTGAATTTAGAGGTGAACACCATTTGCAACATTCATACCAGGATACAATTATGCTCCACTGATAAGTATGTACCCCTATTGAAAGACTTCAGCCATTCGGACAGGGTCACAATTGTGAGCCTGTATGAAGTTGTATGGACATATTGACTGATTGGTGAACATCTTGAGCATAATGTATCAGTGGTGTGTTGCTGCATTTGGCAGTCATCAGTGGGAAATAACAACACCCTCAGACTAGGTTCTGGATGTCTGCATAGTATAGATGCAAGTCAGGATTGACACTTTGTGTAAGCAGTGATGGCTGACCTAACATCATTCTGGAATGAAATCCGGGCACATGTTGCATCTGCTATTCACCAAGAACCACTGGGAATTGTCAGCTTGCAACAGGACTAAGATCTTGTATGCCCCTGGCACACTACCACTGACACCATGAAACCACCAAGCATGGCTACTCTAGTGCCGTGAAAGAGTCGACTGGAGAGTGGAATTGCAATCTGTTGTCTTCAATGATGAGAGTAGGTTCTGTCTGTATGTGGCTGTTGGATGGACATGTGTAATGCATAGACCTCGTGAGAGGCCTATTCTGGAGTGCATTCACTCAGGACATACAGCTGCCATTCCCAGCTTCACAGTCTTGATGCCATCAGTTGTATTCCATGGCCACATTTGGTTTTTCTGCAGGCTAAAGTAACCTGTGCCCATTACATTGTACAGGCTGTTATCCCTGTGCTACTGCAATTTCTTCAACAGGAAGATGATGTTCTTTTCCAGCAGGACAGTGCACATCCACATATGGCTACTGTGATGCAATGTGCTCTTCAAGACGTACAACTACTGCCCTTGTCAGCAAGACCATCAGAACTCTTGGCAACTGATTACATATGTGGCATGATGAAGCCAGAACCTCTCCAGAGCCTGCAAGAACCATTAATGAAGTGCAACAAAGGGAGCAAGATACATGGGGCAATCTACAGCAGGATGCTATTCACCACTTTTATCATTGTTCGCATGAGACAATACAAGCCTGCATTGATGCTAGAGGGGGTACATAGTGTACTGATGCAACTGTTTGGGCACCCTTCACTGCAAGATGCATGTTTGATTTGGTCTGAATTTGTTATCATACACTCCTACAATATCATTTGTCAATAAAATGACCTTGTCCACGAGGGTGTCACATTTTTTACCAGCAATGTTCTTTTTATCGACTCAAATAATCACATTGTCAAATCTTTATTCAACTCAAGTAACCAACTACAGTTTGAAGATCCCAGAAATATTTCAGTGCCAAAAATTTGAAAACTTTGAATGCATAGACATGAGCAGCCTACCAGAAAATGTACACATAACATGCAAAAGCTACCATACAAAATGTGAATGGTAGAGAAATCACATGTGAGGGCCCCAACTAAAGAAAATATAGAAGACTACAGCAATTGATTTGCAAAGCCACCCACTCCAAGCTCTCTCATAAAGAAGGATCAATATAATATAAAAGAGTAAGTTTATCAAGGATGGAGAGAGGGGAGAAACAACAATATTAGGTCTGGAAAGTACAAAGAAACAATGCTTTAAGACTTCAAATACAGAAGGTTCACTTCCACAGTTAACATATGTAATACTCAACATTTGGAACATTAACAGATCACTCCTAATAATTAAATATGTAGATCTGAGTGAGCTCATAAACAAGATGGTAAAAAAGTTGTCCTGTTCTATATTTGACTGATGCATGAAACATTCATAAGTTGTCCTGTTCTATATTTGACTGATGCATGAAACATTCATGAAGTGGTTTCAAGACATTATTTTGTGCAAAGAGGATTCTCTCATATAGATAAGTAATGCTAAATTCACTACACTCAACAACATACCAACAAAGAAAAAAGCATTCTGCATACTAGGCATTGAGCTAGAACAAGCTTTCTGTACTGTCTCGATTAAATTGAATGTGAATGCACTGAGAAAGAGGGGAACAGATGGCACTTCAGTGGTATATTATGTAAAGGCAGAACATGAAAATTGGTTTACGATATGTAAGTGAAGGACTCTCAGTTATTCCTAAACACACAACCTGCTCCCTCTCTCCCTCTCTTCCCCGCCCCCCCCACCCCCCCACCCCACCACTCTCTCTCTCTCTCTCTCTCTCTCTCTCTCTCTCTCTCTCTCTCTCTCTCTCTCTCTCCCCCCCTGTGTGGTGTGTGTGTGTGTGTGTGTGTGTGTGGTGAAGAATAGATGACCTAACGTGAATAATTTGTTTATCTGTCTGTCTGTTGTTTCATGCTTAATCATTATGATCAGTGGTTGTCTGTCCTTGTTCCATGTATTAATTATTATTTATTAATATGAAGATTTTTATAGAAATTCTTTTGAGCATGACTCCTTAAATATAAATTACCTTTATGAGCAAATGCACTGTTCAGATTATGACCTTTGGTTTTCGGGTGCATCTGAGTCTGCTTTCTGAAGTGATTGTAAAGGTCTGAGATGACTCTAATAATTAATTCTACAACTTCAACTAGCATTAGCAGTGATATTCCCAGATAAAGACTCAGAGCTCCTCCAAGAGAGGCAACAAATGCTTGTGGCTGTGAACAAAATATCATTCAAGTAAGTTCCAACATACAGTAAAATGAACATAGACACCATAAGTTCCATAATTAACTAATATGAACTTAGCTTAGGTTATTACGAAGTGATTATGTTTGTTATAAATCAGGCAGTTAATGTTTACAAGCACTATACTCTACAAAGATACAGCTACACACCTGGTTCACCCATTTTGATTAGAATCACACAACTGACATAACTTCTATGCAAAATGTTTTGAACAAGTGGGCTGAACATGAACTGTATTTTATCAGTAATACTGCTGAGCTCATTCATACAGTTAATTATTCATTCTGTATGTACAGCATGTTGCAGTAAGGATTCTGCAGTTGGTTAAATGAGAATCTGTCATATCATCTTACCATCATTATCATCAAATATTTTATATTCACTGCTGGATAAAGGCCTCATACAGTCCTTTTCTTGGTATCCCAAAAAGACCTTCCTTTGTCCATCTATCATTAATTCACTTGGCATGTTCAGAGAGCCAGAAGAAGAGTCTTCTGCTGTCACTTATGATCTGGCAAAATGGGTTTGGCCCATGTGACTAGGTTGTGGGTGTGCCATTGTGTCTGCAATCTGGATTGTTCCTTGCATTTAGGTGGTTGTACAGCATAGAGCAGTTATGCACTTGATCAACAAAGCAAGTGTGGAACCAACACAGCTGGGATCATGTCGGCACACCTATTGGTTGAATGTTGTCTCTAGGCAGAGGAGTGTTTACTGTGGCTGAGAGAAGGTCAGTGTCTTTGTGGCAGGAGCTGGTAGTGTCACTCTTATGTGTGTAAGGAATTATTCAGATCACATCAGGTGCTATCAATTGCGGGTAGCTTGTCACACAAGTGACGTCATCTCTGTGCAAGCTTGGAACCACTCAGGTTGGGTGCATTCTACACAGCCATAGCATCTCTGACAACACTTTCAAACCTGTTGCCGTACCAAGCAATGCAGGAGACTACACCCACATTATCAGTGATGTCATAATAGTACCCCAGGCTAACAGAAAATGCAATGTCTCCAAGGAGACATTTCTCCTCTGGCTCACAAAAAAACAAAAGCAACAGCTGTGACACATGATTCATGAGGATCCACTGGAAAACAGAATGGGATCTCAACTTTGGAAACATCTATGAACATCTGTCACCTCACAGGTCAAGCCAAACAACACAGTTTTGGACTCTATGGCCCATCAAACTACCACCACAGATACAGACGACAATAATCTCACATGAAAATGAAAAAATAGAACTCAGATTAGTTCTGGTTGACAGACTTCTAGTGATTCTGCAACATCAACAATACATAAATGTATCTGATAACAATGGCCACCACTGTTACATTCACTGAAGCATGACACTAGATGCAACTGTGGGCAACCCGCCAGACCCTAGCAGTTTCGGCATTGCTCATCAGTGACATCACTAGTGCAACACACTGCCCACAGTTGCTAGCAGCCAATGTGGTCTCAATGATCCTACACCTGCACAAAAAATACACAACCAGCCCCAGTCATGAGGAAGCTGTCCTTCTCTAGGCCAACACAAACATTCCTCTGCCTAGAAACAACATTCTGTTGCCAGTTATGCTGACACAATCCCAGTAGTGTAGGTTCCTCACTGGCTTTAGTCACTAAGCACATAACTGCTCTGTGCTGTACAGCCACCCAAATGCAATGCACAATCCAGATCACAGCACACAATGATGCCACCACAGCTCACATACATGGGCTAAACCAGTTTTGCCCAGATCCCAAGTGACAGTGATAGACTCTATGAGCTGGATCTCTTAATAAATCAATGCTTTTTGATGGCCACTTTGATGGAAGGAAACACCTTTCCCAATGCCAACGTACTTTCAGTTATGAGCTGTGAATGACTCTCCAAGCAAACCTTATGCAACTGTCACACTTGCCACAGACCTTGGCCTCTGTGAAAAGTTTTCATGGCTGTTTTGGTCGCAGATGTTCATGAACCTGTCTAAGGCACATATTTTCTCTGCTGCTTTCATCTCTAGATTTGACTTTGGGAACCATGCAGCAAACAAATAGTGACAAATCTGTACATGGCATCACTGGTGGTCCATCACTAAGTGCACGAATGGTTTCAGAGGGCACCAATGCACAAGTACCTTTAACATGTTCAAATGGCTCTGAGCACTATGGGACTCAACAGCTTAGGTCATAAGTCCCCTAGAACTTAGAACTACTTAAACCTAACCAACCTAAGGACATCACACACACCCATGCCCGAGGCAGGATTCGAACCTGCAACCGTAGCAGTCCCGCGGTTAAACCTTTAACATGTGCTATACACAAACGCAATCTACTGATACTCATCTACTGTCAAAGGTTAGAACTGGAGATACAGAGGATTACGACTTCTTCTGCAGGAAGTGATTTGGATGCCACACAATCATATCCACAGCACCTCCAATAGGAGCTGCTCCACAGTCCCAGCACAACAAATACCAATGGAATAGTAACTGTCACATCAGCAATGGACACACACATACAGCTGCAACATATTGCAATGTTTGAGCCACCAGCAACTTAGGTCAGTACAATGAATTTTTCTGACGCAGCACACACATCATTTGTGTATGATACTCCTGACCCCTACACCCAGGGCTCTATGACTCCATGTGACAGTTCTGCAGATATGTATTTGCTATTAAAATGTGCCTAAAATCAACACTAAATCAGGTTGTGTGTTCAACAGACAGTTCACTCACAGCTGCAAACTGTCCAGTGACATTGAAATGATCATGATTATGTCAAGATTATTGGTTCACGGGTTCCTTACCAACTCAGCTCCTAGGTTACAACAATTGCCTCCTAGTATGAAAGGGGATCTTGATGTTACTGCACTCACTACCCCATCACCTCCACAATCCAGCACCTCACAGACAAAAATCAAGGGCCAACAACCTCACTACAGTCAACTCTTTAGCAATGCCACTACAGTTGACTCTGTCAACCTCCACCTTACCTTTGCCAATATCAGCTATATTGCAATAAATTTGGGTACATGACAAAGTGTTATCCTTCCTCTTTTTTGAAGAGAAATGGCCCAGCCGTGCCCTGCATAACAGCCAGCCACAGCATGGTTTGTCAGTCACATGTATGTGAAGAAGAACACAACAGCTGTGACCTACCATCAAGCCATCCCCCCTCTCTACCACCTACCCCCTCCCCTCTCTCTACCATCCAACTCCCATCCCCCCCACCCCACCCCCTCCACACCACAATGCCCCACACTCCTGATGGAGGATTCTGAAGGAACCTCACCATCAATTGTGGAATAATAAGACTGTTTGGTCAGAGGCTGACCTCCATTGAGTGGACTATTTTTGGTTCTAAGATTTAGTTGCTAACAACTGTCTAGTGTATACATATTTGAGTTATATCTCCACATTGCAACAAATTTTATTATAACAGTCTACAGCCTAAATCTGCATACTGCATTTCAATGCAAACACATCTCACACGAAATCCCAGAGTGTTAAGTATATGATTTTGGTACCAAATTTTGTAACATTAGCTTAACATTGGCAATAAGAGAGAAATATTGATAGGAGGAGAATAGTAAGATGCAGATGTGCATTTAAGATTAGGATGAATGGTAGAAACAATTAGAAAAATAAAACTTTTGGGAAAAAAATCAGTGGAAAAAAAGAGGGGAATTTGAGATAGGAGATAGGATGTCTCAATATTGTATTAAATAAACTAACAAAGGAGGGTCAACAGATACATCCTTACAGGGGTGTTATGGTAGACTTTCCAACATCACTGGCATGATGTTGTTAAAGTGACGTGTCAAAAGATTGTTCTGCCTAGAGATTGGCAACAACCTCCAATTTAGCTTTAGGATGGTGGTTACAAAACTGAATTATAATATGATAGAACATGAGGTTTAGGGGGAAAAAGAGACAGAAACAGATATTCTGAAATGCAACCAGAGGGTGGACTAATATTTTAAGTAGGGAATTTTTTCATAGGTTTAATAATTAGTTGAATTTATACTGTATTGTACAGGCTAGCTATATACTAGTTATCACTCATTTATCATAAGAAATGGGACTACTCAACACATCACAGTGGCCATTGCTTGAGGTGAAAGCTACTCTAGTTTTCCAATTACAGTAAGATTTCAAATGTATGACTCAACACTGGTCGGAAGCATATCTGTGGGAATGTCAGCACAGATGTTTCTGATTCGGTCAGTCATGTCTTCATAGGCAGTTGGCTCTTGCTGATACACCTTATCTTTTAAATATCCCCATGGAAATTATCAAGTCCGGCAACCTAGTGGGCCAATTAATAGGGTCGCCTCTGCTGATCCATCAAGCAGTGTAAACATGATCTAATAACCCCCCCGTTCTTCAAACGCGTAGCTCATGGGCAACTGTCATGCTGAAATCACATATGTGGTTGAATGTCCAGGGTAACATCCTGCAGTAGTACCTGTAGTCCCTGTTCCAAAAACGTTTGGTATTTCTGTCCATTCAACATACACACCATATGTTAACTGACCAAGGACACTGATGATCAATTTGTCATAATCAGAGGGTATTGTCTACACTTCAGTAATGCATGTTATGCCAGTTAATGCTACCACTGCTTGTGATTGTAGACTCATAGGAGAACAGTACTTCAGCAAAGAATTTGCCAGTCATTTGCTTTTGTTGTCATGTTCATTGACAAAACACTACCCTGTTATGGAAATTGGTGCCATGAAGTTCTTGATGCAGTGACATGTGGCCTTACGATGATACACTGTTGTGACAATATTACCCACGGGCATACTGGAATCACAGCGTAATTTCTAGGCACTTATCCCTAGGTTGTGGTACAGAGCCACTCGTACAGCTATTCCCTTAGCTTATCTTGTAACATATTTGCTTTGTTTCCTTTCGTCAGTCTGTACATGCTATCAGACATAAAGGGGTACGCAGCCTTTTAAAATAACAAATAAGAGCAAGCTTTCTCTGAAAAATGCTCATCATACAAGGCAACAGTAGCCTCAACATTCTTCCTGCATTCTCCATAAACCATGATCATTTCAAAATATTTTCTTCTGTCGTTGCAACATTCATCACCCATTTGAATGTCTGTCCTCCAAATGATAGGGAGCCATGCTGCCGACAGTGTGCCAGCTACTGGAAACATGCTGTTTATAGCTGACACATAACCCAAGGTCATGGTCTTAGAAATCACAGAATACATTGTGTGTTCTGATGGAGGCCTATGATTTACAAGTCTATTTTGGATGTGGAGACTGAATATAATATGAACGTTAGTTCGTCTGTTTTAATTGATGTTTTGAAAGGTCAAAATATCTTTCGAGGAGGTCGTTTCGATTTTACTTTTTTCTGTTACTGACAACCCTATCAGGCAATGTTGGTTGACAGTCATTCTAATACATACTTCATTAGAGCAGGTGCCTCCTTGTGATGTTCTTGGTTATCGGACATTTATGATCACTTTGTCTCAAGTTCGTGGTGTAGGAAAAACATCAACAAATTTTTTTATTGATAAACCATTGTGTGTTAGAACTCATCGGTCCTGTAAATTTCTGAGTTCACATAATAGCAACGTCAGATGTCTAAAAGACACAGGTGCTATGAGATAAAAATCACAAGAAAGTTTAAGATTTCTAAGTACTCAGAATGGCTTTCCACTGATACTGTTAGTATGATGAAGCTGTAAAACTGTTATGGAAGAATAAAGTAGCCAGAATTTATTATTTTCTAATGAAAATTTATTTTTGTAGTATTTGTTGCTTATAAATTTGCAATTTATTGTACAATTTTATCCTCTGATATAGTATTTTGTTTGTTTTTCCTTACTAAATGTAACTTCAAACTGGCTCTTGCTCCATGATTATGTACAGAATAATTAGTGAAATATTTAGTAATGTTTTCCTTCATATGATCAACAGATTGGTGGATGCACTCACTTGGTGCCGTGGAGATCTTGAATTTTTAGATAACTCTTTACAATGAGCTCAGCTACTACTTCCAGCTATTATTCTCAAGGGCTTTTCTGCAGTTTAAAAATTGTGTCCATTCAATCCCTGAGACGAATTCCATGGCTATGAGCTGAGTGTATGTAGGCATAGTTTGTCATGAAAAGACAATGGCCACTACAAAATGGCACTAACACTCTAAGAACAAAATATGTTGAAGACATTATTTTTGCAAGTAGATTTGTGTGTTCATTCCCTACTAGCTAACAATCAAAATTCATCCAAAAAAACTTCATCTTTGTTAGACAGTCTATATAATGATCATCAATGTTTAATGTGACAAATTTGTTTCCCCTTTTTATGACAAAGCACACTCTGTTTGTTTTCTTTATGTTCAATGTTAAACTATTACTTATTCTCCAGTTGTAAACATCATTTTATTTGCTTCCTGTAATAAGAGGTCTGGTGTTTCATCAGTGTCTATGATTTTATCATCAGCAAAAAGAACTTTTTCTCCATGACTCACACTGTCAGGAAAGTCAAATAATGAGAAGTCCAGGCTGGAATATCAACAATTATGAAACGTATAGATTCCTACTCACTGTAAAAATGACACAATGAGTCACGGACAGGTACAACAAAGACTGCTTCACAGTAAGGTTTTGCCCAAAGCCTTCTTCAGAAAAGAAAAGGAAACACACACATTCACACTAGCAGGCACGCCTCACACACACACAACCACTATCTCTGGACTGCCAAGTCTGGCTAAAGCAGCCAGAGATAGTGGTTCTGCTTTGTGAGGTGTGCATGCTTGCGTGAATTGGTGTGTGTTTTACTTTCTTTCCTGAAGACAGCTTGGGCCAAAAGCTTAGTGTATAACAATCTTTTCACTGTGCCTGTCTGTAGCTCAACATGTCATCTTCATGGTAAGTAGCACTCTATCCTTTTCATAACCACTGACTGTCTGTAAAGTCATTGATACACTCTAAGAATAGGACTGGACCCAGTACACTAGCCTGAGAAACACTTATATTTATCTGTTATTTGTCTTAAATTTGTTTTACTAAAAACTTATCATAGGCAAATGTATACACTATCTCCAACTTTTGCATGTTGTTTTCCAAGTAAGACTAGAATCACTCATTTGCAATTTCTCTTATGCCTAGCATTTCTAGCCTGCTTAGAAGTATTTTATGGTCTACAGTGTCAAAAGCCATTTGTGCCTCTCCCACTTCAGAAACCAAACTGTGCTTCATTAAAAAGATTGTTTTAATGCACGTAATGTACTAGTCTTTTTTCATGATTGATTCTATTTTTGTTGAGAATGACAATAGTAGTGAAACTGTTGCGTACATTTCAATACTTTCCACATTACCTTCCTTTATCAAGGGTACCATTCATTCATGGTTCAGGTACCCTGGGAAAACACTTGAACTAAACTTATTTATCATGTCTGATAATGGGGCTTGTATACTATCTATGCATACATTCAAAACAGAGGCAGAAACATCTAACCTGGTGACTTCTTAATTCATAGTTGTTGTATTGTCTTCTTAGGTCCAAGGTCTGTTGTGGGAGATGGCATAGTAGTGCTTGTTGTGCAAGTCGTTGTGGCTGCTACAAGTTTTAGGGAGATTGTGCTGTAGCTTCACCAAAATATCAGAGAAATAACCTTACAGAACATTTACTAATTCCAGAGAACTTTCTGTTATTCTGCCCCTATATCTTTTTTTTTCTTTTTCTTTTTTTTCATAATTGTGTTTGCTTTTCCCAGTTGCTTGTTTTATATTATCCTGCCCCAGCGAAGGGTTTTATTTTCTCCATTATATATTATTTTGCCACTGAATTATTTCTTTGCAGCAAGCAGTAACCTCCAGTATATTTTTTATACCTGTGATAGTACTACAGAAACTGTGGATTAGTGTTTTGCTTTTGGGAAGAAGTGAGAAAGTTAAGTGTATGTATGGACTTTATAATGCACACAGTTATCCATTTCTTTTGCTAAGCTGCTATAGCAGAAATGGAAATTTTGCACATGTCTCCTCAAATGTCAATTTAAAAATGTGTACAACTTAGAGGACTTGGCATCTACATTGCTTTTCACATACACTTCATCCCAGATTTGATTTGATAATCTCTTAGAAAAAGCATGTATCTTACATTCTGAGAAAAGCATTTAGTAGGCCAGCAGTTTTGCAGGTCTTACTATATCTGTTTTCAACTTTATTGTCTGAAAGTAATGTCTGTAAGCATGTGGTAATATTGAAGTTGAACTTTTTGAAAGCCTCATAACAGTGTTTAACATTTGTGCCAAACCAAAACACTCAAAATGTTTACAAAATTATTACTAATTTCACTCTCAACGCTTGTGTTAATATTCATATCTCCATATATAACTATCTAGACATGGGAGGTGTAACTCCTTCTAGGACTTCAGTTAATTTGTAGAAGAAAATATCCACATTACCACTAGGTGAGTGGTAAACACATGAAGATTAACTTCTTATAGATGGCTAGCTTCATTACTTCAACAGCTGCCAATTCAAACTGTTTATCTAGACTAATTGTGGGCAGAACGTCTCTAGCTTTAAAATGTATGCCACCCTGACATAATACATTTTCCATCACCCTTTAAGATAATTCCACAGTACCAAATTTCACATCCATATGATGACAGTACTACACGCTGCAATTCATTATCTCTGAACCAGTGCTGTGTAATTCAGGGCACAGTGCTGTTCAGACTGTAATTCAGCTTCATGATGGCATACTTTATTTTTAATGGACTGTACATTTTCACGAATAGCAGAAAACTGTGAGCAAATTTACATGCTGCTTGGGCACTCCAGTGTGGTACATTCTATTTTCTGCATTCACAATACAGAAATCTCTAAGCTGGTTGAGATACCTGTAAGAGATTGGAGCCTGATGTCATGGTTTGTCCTAAAACTGACCCAGTACTCCTACAGCAGACATTTGACAATGTGTGGCTCCACACTCACTCACTACACTCTCATAAATCAACTTCACCAACCTCCCTTTCACAAACCTGCTGAGATGCAGACCATGCCTAGTGTGGCTCCAACTCCCAAAAGTCTGCACTGCCACCACATGCACTGTGCTCCAAGCAAGTAGTCCATCAGTCCCATCTCCATTACATGCCCATACAGCACTGCCAAGACAAGGCTGATCATGCAGATGGAACAGTTCTTAGCATGCTCACATTGGTGCCACCAGATAGGGAAGTTTGTTACTCAGGCACCAGCTATGTTGTATGCCCCATACCTATTCACATTATTCCCTGCCCCATCCACTATCACTACCTAATCATCTTTTGTGAAATCCTTAAATCCTTACACAAAGTCCCTTAAATCTCAATCTACTCACTTAACCCAGCACTCAGCTTGAAAAATGCTGGTAGCTTGTGACATAGCAAGCTAGAACTGTTATCATTTATGCTCCTGTGAATAACCAATTTTTTTCCCTTTTTTATTTACAAAATTCCATACATTTTCTAAGTTGTGTACATGAGGTATTTGTTCAAATATTGCAAAACATCAATTAAGCTGCTTCTGAATTATGTTCTTTATTCAAAGTAATGGATCTGAAATGCTGATTTCAAGGCTGCACTTGGATTTACAGTGAGTCCATCATCATCATTATCATCATCATCATTTAAGACTGATTATGCCTTCAGTGTTCAGTCTGGAGCATAGCCCTCCTTATACAGTTCCTCCATGATCTCCTATTCAGTGCTAACATTGGTGCCTCTTCTGATGTTAAACCTATTACTTCAAAATCATTCTTAACCGAATCCAGGTACCTTCTCCTCAGTCTGCCCCAACTCCTCCTACCCTCTACTGCTGAATCCATGAGTCTCTTGGGTAACCTTGCTTCTCCCATGCGTGTAACATGACCCCACCATCTAAGCCTGTTCGCCCTGACTGCTACATCTATAGAGTTCATTCCCAGTTTTTCTTTGATTTCCTCATTGTGGACACCCTCCTGCCATTGTTCCCATCTACTAGGACCTGCAATAATCCTAGCTACTTTCATATCCGTAACCTCAACCTTGTTGATAAGGTAACCTGAATCCACCCAGCTTTCGCTCCCATACAACAAAGTTGGTCGAAAGATTGAACGGTGCACAGATAACTTAGTCTTGGTACTGACTTCCTTCTTGCAGAAGAGAGTAGATCGTAACTGAGCGCTCACTGCATCAGCTTTGCTACACCTCACTTCCAGTTCTTTCACTATGTTGCCATCCTGTGAGAATATGCATCCTAAGTACTTGAAACCGTCCACCTGTTCTAACTTTGTTCCTCCTATTTGGCACTCAATCCGTTTATATTTCTTACCCACTGACATTACTTTCCTTTTGGAGATGCTAATCTTCATACCATAGTCCTTACATTTCTGATCTAGCTCTGAAATATTACTTTGCAAACTTTCAATCGAATCTGCCATCACAACTAAGTCATCCACATATGCAAGACTGCTTATTTTGTGTTCACATATCTTAATCTCACCCAGCCAGTCTATTGTTTTCAACATATGATCCATAAATAATATGAACAACAGTGGAGACAATTTACCGTCAACTCTAACTGCTGCCTGACTATCCATGTAAAGACCTTTAATTGCTTGCAAAAGTTTGCCTCCTATTCCATAATCTTGTAGAACAGACAATAACTTCCTCCTAGGAACCTGGTCATATGCCTTTTCTAGATCTATAAAGCATAGATACAATTCCCTGTTCCACTCATAACACTTCTCCATTATTTGCCGTAAGCTAAAGATCTGGTCCTGACACCCTCTAAGAGGCCTAAACCCACACTGATTTTCATCCAATTTGTCCTCAACTAATACTCGCACTTTCCTTTCAACAATACCTGAGAAGATTTTACCCACAACACTGATTAAAGAGATACCTCTGTAGTTGTTACAATCTTTTCTGTTTCCATGTTTAAAGATTGGTGTGATTACTGCTTTTGTCCAGTCTGATGGAACCTTTCCCAACTACCAGGCCATTTCAATTATCCTGTGTAGCCATTTAAGACCTGACATTCCACTGTATTTGATGAGTTCCGACTTAATTTCATCCACCCCAGCAGCTTTATTGCACTGCAATCTATTGACCATTTTTTCCACTTCCTTAAATGTGATCCTATTTCCATCATCATTCCTATCCCATTCTACCTCGAAATCTGAAACATTACTGATCGCATTTTCACCTACATTGAGCAACTCTTCAAAATATTCCCTCCATCTGCCCAAGGCATTCACAGGATTCACCAGCAGTTTTCCTGACCTGTCCAAAATACTTGTCATATCCTTCTTACCTCCCTTTCGAAGACTGCTAATTACACTCCAGAATGGTTTTCCAGCAGCTTGACCCATAGTCTCCAACCTGTTTCCAAAGTCTTCCCACGATTTCTTCTTGGATGCTGCAATTATCTGTTTGGCTTTGTTTCTTTCTTCAACATAACTTTCTCTGTCTACCTGGGTTCTGGTATGTAGCCATTTTTGATACACCTTCTTTTTCCTTTTACAGGCTGCCTTGACTGTATCATTCCATCAAGCTGTTTGCTTCATCCTACTTTTACACACTACTGTTCCAAGACATTCTTTAGCCACTTCTAGTACTGTGTCCCTGTACCTTGTCCATTCCTTTTCCAATGACTGTAATTGACTACATTCAACTAACTGGTACCTTTCTGAGATTGCTGTTATGTACTTGTGCCTGATTTCCTTATCCTGAAGTTTCTCCACTCTTATCCTCCTACATATGGACCTGACCTCCTGCACTTTCGGCCTCACAATACCAATTTCACTGCAGATTAAATAATGATCAGTGTCATCAAAGAATCCCCTGAATACACGTGTGTCCCTCACAGCCTTCCTGAATTCCTGATCTGTTATTATATAGTCAATGACAGATCTGGTTCCCCTGCCTTCCCAAGTATACCGGTGAATGTCCTTATGTTTAAAAAAGGAGTTTGTGATTACTAAGCCCATACTGGCACATAAATCCAAGAGTTGTTTCCCGTTCCTGTTGGCCTCCATATCCTCTCCAAATTTACCCATAACCTTTTCATACCCTTCTGTTCGATTTCCAATCCTGGCGTTAAAATCACCCATGAGCAGAACACTGTCCTTGTCCTTTACTCTAACAACTACATCACTGAGTGCCTCATAAAAACTATCCATCTTATCTTGATCTGTCCCTTCACAATGCGAATATACTGACACAATCCTAATTTTCTTGCTAGACACTGTCAAATCTATCCACATTAGTCATTCATTTACATACCTTATTGCAACTACGCTGGGTTCCATTTCTTTCCTGATGTAAAGCCCTACACCCCATTGTGCTATTCCTGCTTTGATTCCTGACAGGTAGACCTTGTATTCTCCCACTTCCTCTTCTTTCTCACCCCTTACCCGAATGTCACTAACAGCTAAAACGTCCAGCCCCATCTTACTTGCAGCCTCTGCCAGCTCTACCTTCTTCCCAGAGTAGCCCCCATTGATATTAATAGCCCCCCATCTCATTACCATTTGTTTGCCAAGTCGTATCTTAGGAGTCCCTGGTTTGTCAGTTACAGGTGGGACTCCGTCACCTCCAAAGGTCTGAGGCATTTTGCTCTGATTGTTGCCAGGATCATATTTAAAGTACCAGGGAAGCAGGTTGCTAGCCTTACTTGCCCTGAGTCCCATTGTGTTTTACCCCTAACGGCTGAGGGACTAACCGGTGGATTTGGTAGTCTTTGCCGTATGAGCACAAAGGTGACCACGACTCAGAATATGTCCGAGATGCCCAGCCTTATTCCAAAGTAACTGGTATCCCGACTGTCGGGACCACTTACTTGGCCACTCATACGTTGCCCGTGGTTCATGAACTAGAACATGACTACAGGAACCCACACCACGAACCACAGTGAGTCCAGTTACTTAAAAATATTATACCTAATTGAAAATTCTAGCACTTTACATAACAAGAAAAACAATGAGAACCAGTAGGTATTTATGCCCATGTTGACACCACTAAATATAAGGATTAGTAATTCAACTTTTGAACAATGTCTTCCAAATGCTTTTAGTAACTCAACTTTTGAATAATGAATTCCAATTGCCATGAAACCAATTAATGTATGAGGTAATTAACAATAAAATTAATAAGCAGCCAAATTTTACATAACTGATTTTGCTCCACTACTTGTCCAATGCTTCTCTTTGCCATTGCACTTTTTAACCTGATTTGTATGCAACAATTGATATACTTTATTAATTATGACATTAATTAGGAATTCTGTGCAAGTTACAATAATTTTCAATGTAGTGCTTGCACTTGTAAGTAACGTATTCCCATTGTGCATGCATAAAGTGATTTCACTAACTTTTATAAATTCCTAAATTACCACATTTTTTGTAAACCAAAATTTTATCAATACTTATAGTCCATCCCTTACAACAGAATTCAACCTAGCCAATTTTCAAATGATTGTACAGTTCCTCAAATAATAATTTGTTCATACACCAGTCTTTAAATGGTTGGACATCACTCAGAGTCAACAGTCTGAGTTCAGTTCTGCTTAAGCTATGTAACATCTGTGCTCCCAATGGTGTGCACCAATGCTGCAAAAAGTAATGATGTTCAAAAATTTGCAACTGATTTTTGTAACTCAAGTTAATGAATATTTTGACTGAACTGTGACATGGTTGGTAGGGGAACTGAACTATCATTGTCATTTAGAGGAGCTATTATTGGACATGGTGATTTTAAATTAATGCGTGAACTAGGTGAACTATTTTAGTATGCTTTTACCTGATACATTTCTAGAAGCCTGCACTATATGTTAACTGTGACACTATACATAAATATAGACAGTATTTACACCACACTAAATGCTTGGTTTAGTGACTAGTTGGAACTACCATTGTTTACTGGACAGCACTACATTAATGTGTGTTTTCATAATATTGCAACATAAATGAGTAATTCTGCCACTGAATTCTTCATTATATGTGAGTGCTGACCTGACTGTGCATACCAATATTTTTACAATGTAGGAAAATTGCTCACTGCCCAAACCATGTAACTGAATCTAATAAAATATGTGAAAAAGTGCAACCTGAATTGTGGTGCTTCAGTACATTTTTTTTTTTTAGCAAACATCATCAAATACTGAACAGGACTTTCAGCTTCAAGTCAACAGACAGAAATTCTACCAAAGATGGGGAGGGGGTCTACAAAAATCAGGTTGGTGCTTTACAACCTGATGCTTCTCCCCTAACTTCTCCTGCAACTGAGGGCCTACATGTCTACCATGGCTGCTACCTAGCAGCAGTACTCTTTGTTTCCTAACATACATCCTTTCCTAATCTGCTCACTCATGGGCATAGTCTTGCTGTACATATCCTGCTCCTACATCATCTTGAGGCTCTTCTCCTCTCAACTCTGGTAGCTGGAACCTGTTGTTGGTAACATAACAAAACTGTCAGACATGCCCTCCTCCAGACAGCCCTCCCATCAACTTCCAGTTACCAACCACTGCCCTCACAACTACTTTCCCTCATCCTCATTAGCTTACTCCTAGCTTGATCCAACTGTGCCTGCTCCTCCACTGAGCTATTCCTGCTGCATATTTTGCAGTTCCAAGAGAGCACCTCAGCAATATCCTCAGAGTCCTCCCAATTACATTCCCTTCCCCTATGAGACCATGTGAAACAAACAGAAAAGAACAAAAATACAATAAAAAATTTCATCAAAACTTTGATGAGCAATATAATCATGCTTGTCACTTTGTTACCATCTACATAGCCCTGTCTTAGTCATAGAGTCATTAGTCTTCACGCTAAAACTGTATTGTTTGAATTATTGATTACAGTGAATTAAATATTTTAAAAACCATAATACAGTAGATATGAAATTGCTACATCTGCTGTTAGCATTCCGTCTAAAGTTATCACTTTTGTACATGGCATTGTTATTGTCTGTATGCTTTCAGTGAAGAGAATATAATTTACCTCATAAGCAGCTGTCTGAACTGTTTGCTGAACACGGAGGTTTTCAAAATATACATCAATTTTTAGTGCATTATCTTTTATTATTTGCTTTTCTGGATGAAGTTTAGCACCATGGTTTCCTTCGGTGACATTATCACAGTTACCCACAAGGGTGAACCGTTTAGCAACTGTACACTGAAAAACAATCTATATTAATAAAAAGTTGATGTGCGATTAATTAAGAAACATTTTTGAGAACTCTGGAACAATCCTTATACATTTTGGAAAACATGAGACTTGTTATTACTATCAAAAACATAACATTTTGTGTGGGTTGTAATTTTCTCTCAGATTCTACAAACAATTCCACTGGTAAAGCCATGTGGGGGGATTCCATTAGCCAAGTAACAATGCAGGAACAGTATGTAGGAATGGCTTCTGGCTAGGGATAAGGAAACTTTTCTGTTTTGATGCAGACGGAAGGAGCAAGGATCCATGGCAGTTACAAAAATGTGAAAAATTCCATAAATTTTAGAATTAAGCCCGAAAAAAGTTCACAAGAGTACACCCAAATACGTGAGAAAAATCATGAGAAGGGAGAAATGGATGAAACAGGGGGAATCAAGATGAAATCTGAGGGAGTCGACAATAGCGAAACGTAGGTAGCAGGCCTAACGGTGGATGAGTGTGAAGAAGGGGGATGCCAGATGTGACTGGATGAGATGAAATTAGTGGGAGCAAACTGGGATAGAATGGAGAAACAGTGGGAGGGGGGGGGGGGGGAGGGGAGGGGTTCGCAGAATGAGATAGATCATGTGGCACTGGAAAGGTGTGAAAGGTGTGGAAAATAACACGCAAAAAAAATGGGACAGTAGGACTAATGATATTGGAAGGAGTAATGTGGGACATCAGATGCTTCATCAACAATCAGGGGGATCTTGTAGATGTCTCTTGTGCATGGCTGAGACAGCTGATACAGAGTGGCATGTAAGTAGAGCAAGCATTGCAGTTTATAAAGTGACAAGAGAAACATAAGAAAAAAGAGAAAGAAGGACGGACATTGAGTATAGTTATGCATTACAGAATAGTAATGAAGGAAAATAGCACTGGGTTAGGGTCAAAGAAAAGCTGCCAGGCAGAAATCAGACAATGGAAAATCAAGGATGGAATGTAACAATATTATGATAAGGGAAGTTGGTACTCACCATGTAGCAGAGATGCTGAGTCGCAGATAGGCACAACAAAAAGACTGTACAATGTTTCGGCCAATGAGGTGCTCATCAAAAATAGACGATAGACACACACACACACACATTATATATATATATATATATATATATATATATATATATATATATATATATATATATATATATATATATATATATATATATATATGGTTAATAGAAGGAAACATTCCACATAGGAAAAATATACCTAAAAACAAAGATGATGTGACTTACCAAATGAAAGTGCTGGCAGGTCGACAGACACACAAACGAACACAAACATACACACAAAATTCAAGCTTTCGCAACAAACTGTTGCCTCATCAGGAAAGAGGGAAGGTGAAGGATTAGGTGGGTGAGGGCAATGGATTGTTCAGTTTGGAACTGGTATAGGGACTGATGGAAAAAAGGGTTGCAGCCAGAGATGGGAACTTTAAGTGTGAGGCCTTTGGGGGTTATGCCAAATGTCAGACAAGCCTGAGAAAATAAAATTATTTTCACACATCAACTCAGCCAATGAACACACCTGTCAACTCCTATCCTTAATAAAAGTCCTCAATCTTACCCTCCCACATTCACACCAGCTGTTCAGAGCATCCCCCTACAGGCCAACTGCAAATTAGAACAGCATGCCACCCTCCACCTTAAAAAACTATCCAATCTCCTGGTTTCCCACCTCTGGAAAGGCAACTCACTCACCCTTCACAACCTTTCCAGCAAACCTCAACCTCCTCTCATTGCACACAAACACAGTCTCTCCCATCTACTCAATCTCCCACTTCCAGCTCCGCTCCCTCCAAAACCTCAAAATTCCAATCAACACAATCTGGAACCACAACACCCCAATTCAGTAGTTAACCTTTCCTCCAAACCTCTCTCCCAATCCGAAACCTCTGTCCTATCCAAAGGCCTCACCTTCAGCCCTACTCCCAGATTCAACCAAACAGCCCTAGTCAAAGATTTACTGTCCTACACTCATACTCTCTGCTGGAAGTATCACTTTGCCACGAAGAAAAATGATCCTAATCCTACCCCTAATGATCCAACTCCCCAAGACACTATCCAAATTGAACCCTGCCTGGAACAGTTCCGTCCTCCGTCACAGCGGGACCCACCTCCTCTTCCTCAAAATCACCCTCTCCTAACCTTGAAGGAATTTCTGACTTCCAGCCTTGCCTCTCAATCCTTCTTAAAAAACCTTAATCCTACTCCCAACATCACCACTGCTGAAGCCCAGGCTATCCGTGATCTGAAGGCTGACCGGTCCATCGTCATTCTTCCGGCGGACAAGGGTTCCACGACCGTGGTACTTGATCGTCGGGAGTATGTGGCTGAGGGACTGCGTCAGCTTTCAGACAACACCACATACAAAGTTTGCCAAGGTAATCCCATTCCTGATGTCCAGGCAGAGCTTCAAGGAATCCTCAGAACCTTAGGCCCCCTACAAAACCTTTCACCTGACTCCATCAACCTCCTGACCCCACCGACACCCCGCACCCCTACCTTCTACCTTCTTCCTAAAATTCACAAACCCAATCATCCCGGCCGCCCCATTGTAGCTGGTTACCAAGCCCCCACAGAACGTATCTCTGCCTACGTAGATCAACACCTTCAACCCATTACATGCTGTCTCCCATCCTTCATCAAAGACACCAACCACTTTCTCGAACGCCTGGAATCCTTACCCAATCCGTTACCCCCAGAAACCATCCTTGTAACCATTGATGCCACTTCCTTATACACAAATATCCCGCACGTCCAGGGCCTCGCTGCGATGGAGCACTTCCTTTCACGCCGATCACCTGCCACCCTACCTAAAACCTCTTTCCTCATTACCTTAGCCAACTTCATCCTGACCCACAACTTCTTCACTTTTGAAAACCAGACATACCAACAATTAAAGGGAACAGCCATGGGTACCAGGATGGCCCCCTCATACGCCAACCTATTCATGTGTCGCTTAGAGGAAGCCTTCTTGGTTACCCAGGCCTGCCAACCCAAAGTTTGCTACAGATTTATTGATGACATCTTCATGATCTGGACTCACAGTGAAGAAGAACTCCAGAATTTCCTCTCCAATCTCAACTCCTTTGGTTCCATCAGATTCACCTGGTCCTACTCCAAATCCCATGCCACTTTCCTTGATGTTGACCTTCACCTGTCCAATGGCCAGCTTCACACGTCCGTCCACATCAAACCCACCAACAAGCAACAGTACCTCCATTACGACAGCTGCCACCCATTCCACATCAAACGGTCCCTTCCCTACAGCCTAGGTCTTCGTGGCAAACGAATCTGCTCCAGTCCGGAATCCCTGAAGCATTACACCAACAACCTGACAACAGCTTTCGCATCCCGCAACTACCCTCCCGACCTGGTACAGAAGCAAATAACCAGAGCCACTTCCTCATCCTCTCAAACCCAGAACCTCCCACAGAAGAACCACAAAAGTGCCCTACTTGTGACAGGATACTTTCCGGGACTGGATCAGATTCTGAATGTGGCTCTCCAGCAGGGATACGACTTCCTCAAATCCTGCCCTAAAATGAGATCCATCCTTCATGAAATCCTCCCCACTCCACCAAGAGTGTCTTTCCACCGTCCACCTAACCTTCGTAACCTCTTAGTTCATCCCTATGAAATCCCCAAACCACCTTCCCTACCCTCTGGCTCCTACCCTTGTAACCGCCCCCGGTGTAAAACCTGTCCCATGCACCCTCCCACCACCACCTACTCCAGTCCTGTAACCCGGAAGGTGTACACAATCAAAGGCAGAGCCACGTGTGAAAGCACCCACATGATCTACCAACTGACCTGCCTACACTGTGATGCATTCTATGTGGGAATGACCAGCAACAAACTGTCCATTCGCATGAATGGACACAGGCAGACAGTGTTTGTTGGTAATGAGCATCACCCTGTGGCTAAACATGCCTTGGTGCATGACCAGCACATCTTGGCGCAGTGTTACACCGTCTGGGTTATCTGGATACTTCCTACTAACACCAACCTATCCGAACTCCGGAGATGGGAACTTGCTCTTCAATATATCCTCTCTCCCTGTTATCCACCAGGCCTCAATCTCCGCTAATTTCAAGTTGCCGCCACTCATACCTCACCTGTCATTCAACAACATCTTTGCCTCTGCACTTCTGCCTCGACTGACATCTCTGCCCAAACTCTTTGTCTTTAAATATGTCTGCTTGTGTCTGTGTATGTGTGGATGGATATGTGTGTGTGTGTGCGAGTGTATACCCGTCCTTTTTTCCCCCTAAGGTAAGTCTTTCCGCTCCCGGGACTGGAATGACTCCTTACCCTCTCCCTTAAAACCCACATCCTTTCGTCTTTCCCTCTCCTGCCAGCACTTTCATTTGGTAAGTCACATCATCTTTGTTTTTAGAACTTGCTCTTCAATATATCCTCTCTTCCCGTTATCCACCAGGCCTCAATCTCCGCTAATTTCAAGTTGCCGCCACTCATACCTCACCTGTCATTCAACAACATCTTTGCCTCTGCACTTCTGCCTCGACTGACATCTCTGCCCAAACTCTTTGTCTTTAAATATGTCTGCTTGTGTCTGTATATGTGTGGATGGATATGTGTGTGTGTGTGTGTGTGTGCGAGTGTATACCCGTCCTTTTTTCCCCATAAGGTAAGTCTTTCTGCTCCCAGGACTGGAATGACTCCTTACCCTCTCCCTTAAAACCCACATCCTTTCGTCTTTCCCTCTCCTTCCCTCTTTCCTGATGAGGCAACAGTTTGTTGCGAAAGCTTGAATTTTGTGTCTATGTTTGTGTTCGTTTGTGTGTCTGTCAACCTGCCAGCACTTTCATTTGGTAAGTCACATCATCTTTGTTTTTAGGTATATATATATATATATATATATATATATATATATATATATATATATATATATATCTAAAAACAAAGATGATGTGACTTACCAAATGAAAGTGCTGGCAGGTCGACAGACACACAAACGAACACAAACATACACACAAAATTCAAGCTTTCGCAACAAACTGTTGCCTCATCAGGAAAGAGGGAAGGAGAGGGAAAGACGAAAGGATGTGGGTTTTAAGGGAGAGGGTAAGGAGTCATTCCAGTCCCGGGAGCGGAAAGACTTACCTTAGGGGGAAAAAAGGACGGGTACACACTCGCACACACACACATATCCATCCACACATATACAGACACAAGCAGACATATTAAAATGTCTGCTTGTGTCTGTATATGTGTGGATGGATATGTGTGTGTGTGCGAGTGTGTACCCGTCCTTTTTTCCCCCTAAGGTAAGTCTTTCCGCTCCCGGGACTGGAATGACTCCTTACCCTCTCCCTTAAAACCCACATCCTTTCGTCTTTCCCTCTCCTTCCCTCTTTCCTGATGAGGCAACAGTTTGTTGCGAAAGCTTGAATTTTGTGTGTATGTTTGTGTTCGTTTGTGTGTCTGTCGACCTGCCAGCACTTTCATTTGGTAAGTCACATCATCTTTGTTTTTAGATATATTTTTCCTTCGTGGAATGTTTCCTTCTATTATAACTATATATAAATATATATATACATAAAAATAGAGGGAAACATTCCACATGGGAAAAATATATCTAAAAAGAAAGATGATGAGACTTACCAAAGAAAAGCGCTGGCAGGTCGATAGACACACAAACAAACACAAACATACACACAAAATTCTAGCTTTCGCAAAAAATGGCTGCTTCGTCAGGAAAGTCGGAAGGAGAGGGAAAGACGAAAGGATTTGGGTTTTAAGGGAGAGGGTAAGGAGTCATTCCAATCCCGGGAGCGGAAAGACTTAGCTTAGGGGGAAAAAAGGACTGGTATACACTCGCCCACACACACATATCCATCCGCACATACACAGCAACAAGCAGACATTTGTAAAGGTGTCAGTCGAGGCGTGGAATGTTTCCCTCTATTATATATATATATAACCAAGAAGGCTTCCTCCAAGCGACACATGAATAGGTTGGCGTACGAGAGGGCCATCCTGGTACCCATGGCTGTTCCCTTTAATTGTTGGTATGTCTGGCCTTCAAAAGTGAAGAAGTTGTGGGTCAGGATGAAGCTGGCTAAGGTAATGAGGAAAGATGTTTTAGGTAGGGTGACAGGTGACCGGCGTGAAATGAAGTGCTCCATCGCAGCGAGGTCCTGGACATGCGGAATATTTGTGTATAAGGAGGTGGCATCAATGGTTACAAGGATGGTTTCTGGGGGTAACAGACTGGGTAGGGATTCCAGGCGTTCGAGAAAGTGGTTGGTGTCTTTGATGAAGGATGGGAGACTACATGTAATCGGTTGAAGGTGTTGATCTACGTAGACGGAGATGCGTTCTGTGGGGGCTTGGTAACCAGCTACAATGGGGCGGCCGGTATGATTGGGTTTGTGAATTTTAGGAAGAAGGTAGAAGGTAGGGGTGCGGGGTGTTGGTGGGATCAGGAGGTTGATGGAGTCAGGTGAAAGGTTTTGTAGGTGGCCTAAGGTTCTGAGGATTCCTTGAAGCTCTGCCTGGGCATCAGGAATGGGATTACCTTGGCAAACTTTGTATGTGGTGGTGTCTGAAAGCTGACGCAGTCCCTCAGCCACATACTCCCGATGATCAAGTACCACAGTCGTGGAACCCTTGTCCGCCGGAAGAATGACAATGGATCGAGCAGCCTTCAGATCACGGATAGCCTGGGCTTCAGCAGTGGTGATGTTGGGAATAGGATTAAGGTTTTTTAAGAAGGATTGAGAGGCAAGGCTGGAAGTCAGAAATTCCTGGAAGGTTTGGAGAGGGTGATTTTGAGGAAGAGGAGGTGGGTCCCACTGTGACGGAGGACGGAACTGTTCCAGGCAGGGTTCAATTTGGATAGTGTCTTGGGGAGTTGGATCATTAGGAGTAGGATTAGGATCATTTTTCTTCGTGGCAAAGTGATACTTCCAGCAGAGAGTACGGGTGTAGAACAGTAAATCTTTGACAAGGGCTGTTTGGTTGAATCTGGGAGTAGGGCTGAAGGTGAGGCCTTTGGATAGGACAGAGGTTTCGGATTGGGAGAGAGGTTTGGAGGAAAGGTTAACTACTGAATTAATGTGTTGTGGTTCCAGATTGTGTTGATTGGAATTTTGAGGTTTTGGAGGGAATGGAGCTGGAAGTGGGAGATTGAGTAGATGGGAGAGACTGGGTTTGTGTGCAATGAGTGGAGGTTGAGGTTTGCTGGAAAGGTTGTGAAGGGTGAGTGAGTTGCCTTTCCGGAGGTGGGAAACCAGGAGATTGGATAGTTTTTTAAGGTGGAGGGTGGCATGCTGTTCTAATTTGCAGTTGGCCTGTAGGGGGATGCTCTGAACAGCTGGTGTGGATGTGGGAGGGGAAAGATTGAGGACTTTTATTAAGGATAGGAGTTGACAGGTGTGTTCATTGGCTGAGTTGATGTGTAGGTGAAGGTGGGTGAGGGCAATGGATTGTTCAGCATTCCATGACGGGAAAAATATATCTAAAAACAAAGATGATGTGACTTACCAAATGAAAGTGCTGGCAAGTCCATAGACACACAAACAAACACAAACATACACTCAAAATTCAAGCTTTCGCAACCAACGGTCACTTCATCAGGAAAGAGGGGAGGAGAGGGAAAGACGAAAGGATGTGGGTTTTAAGGGAGAGGGTAAGGAGTCATTCCAAACCCGGGAGCGGAAAGACTTACCTTAGGGGGAAAAAAGTACAGGTATACACTCGCACACACACACATATCCATCCGCACATACAGCTCCCGGGATTGGAATGACTCCTTACCCTCTCCCTTAGAACCCGCATCCTTTCATCTTGCCCTCTCCTTCGCTCTTTCCTGATGAAGCAACCATTAGTTGCAGAAGCTTGAATTTTGTGTGTATGTTTGTGTTCGTTTGTGTGTCTATCGACCTGCCAGTACTTTCGTTTGGTAAGTCACGTCATCTTTGTATACACTCCTGGAAATTGAAAAAGGAACACATTGACACCGGTGTGTCAGACCCACCATACTTGCTCCGGACACTGCGAGAGGGCTGTACAAGCAATGATCACACGCACGGCACAGCAGACATACCAGGCACCGTGGTGTTGGCCGTCGAATGGCGCTAGCTGCGCAGCATTTGTGCACCGCCGTCGTCAGTGTCAGCCAGTTTGCCATGGCATACGGAGCTCCATTGCAGTATTTAACACTGGTAGCATGCCGCGACAGCGTGGACGTGAACTGTATGTGCAGTTGACAGACTTTGAGCGAGGGCGTATAGGGGGCATGCGGGAGGCCGGGTGGACGTACCGCCGAATTGCTCAACACGTGGGGCGTGAGGTCTCCACAGTACATCGATGTTGTCGCCAGTGGTCGGCGGAAGGTGCACGTGCCCGTCGACCTGGGACCGGACCGCAGCGACGCACGGATGCATGCCAAGACCGTAGGATCCTACGCAGTGCCGTAGGGGACCGCACCGCCACTTCCCAGCAAATTAGGGACACTGTTGCTCCTGGGGTATCGGCGAGGACCATTCGCAACCATCTCCATGAAGCTGGGCTATGGTCCCGCACACCGTTAGGCCGTCTTCCGCTCACACCCCAACATCGTACAGCCTGCTTCCAGTGGTGTCGCGACAGGCGTGAATGGAGGGACGAATGGAGGACGTATCGTCTTCAGCGATGAGAGTCGCTTCTGCCTTGGTGCCAATGATGGTCGTATGCGTGTTTGGCGCTGTGCAGGTGAGCGCCACAATCAGGACTGCATACGACCGAGGCACACAGGGCCAACACCCGGCATCATGGTGTGGGGAGCGATCTCCTACACTGGCCGTACACCACTGGTGATCGTCGAGGGGACACTGAATAGTGCACGGTACATGCAAACCGTCATCGAACCCATCGTTCTACCATTCCTACACCGGCAAGGGAACTTGCTGTTCCAACAGGACAATGCACGTCCGCATGTATCCCGTGCCACCCAACGTGCTCTAGAAGGTGTAAGTCAACTACCCTGGCCAGCAAGATCTCCGGATCTGTCCCCCATTGAGCATGTTTGGGACTGGATGAAGCGTCGTCTCACGCGGTCTGCACGTCCAGCACGAACGCTGGTCCAACTGAGGTGCCAGGTGGAAATGGCATGGCAAGCCGTTCCACAGGACTACATCCAGCATCTCTACGATCGTCTCCATGGGAGAATAGCAGCCTGCATTGCTGCAAAAGGTGGATATACACTGTACTAGTGCCGACATTGTGCATGATCTGTTGCCTGTGTCTTTGTGCCTGTGGTTCTGTCAGTGTGATCATGTGATGTATCTGACCCCAGGAATGTGTCAATAAAGTTTCCCCTTCCTGGGACAATGAACTCACGGTGTTCTTATTTCAATTTCCAGGAGTGTATAAGACTGCAGCCTCTGGCAGCTGAAGCCACACTGCAAGCAACAGCAGCAGTTCATGATGGGAGTGGCAGCTGGGTGGGAGTAAGGAGGAGGCTGGGATAAAAAGAACTTTGTTTTGAATATATCCATTTATATACCTTGACGTGAACTTTGAATCAATCTGCACACATTTAAAGTATAAAAGTGGCGTGTTAGAAAAATGTGTTTTTCACACATAAAATCCAAACTAAACAAGATTTTTTCAAACAGTTAAAACTTATCTTAGACCAAGGTTCAGTACACTAGTGGACTATATTTGAATCATCAGTCTCACTCCAGTCCAGAGTTATTTAAGAGTGACTGTTTTTGCACTTAAAATTCAAACGAGAGTGACTATTTTTGCATGTAAAATCCAAATGGTGCACATACAAGTGGCGCCATTAGCTGAGCATTAATTTTAGCCCTTGAAAATCTTTCCCAAAAGGAATTATTTGAGTTTCACAATTTTCCTGGGCACCAGCTATGGTTCATTGTTCAAACCATGCTTAATCTTTGAATGCGCATGCCGTTTTTCATAAGATGAACAAGCACATGCAGCATACTTTGTACACATTCAAAGAACAGCTGTGCTTATGTCGCAAAGGTAAACATGTATGAGCAGAATGACAGTTCGGTTTTAGTTGAAATAAATAATGATAAAATAAACTTACATAATGTGAGCTAATGCACTGTTTAATTAAATGATAATGGAGTACACTTTCATTGTATTTCTTTCTTGCCATGGATAGGTGTTACCCCACAGTAATGAGTATGGTTGCATCAGATTCTAGCCAACTGCTTATACGATTAATAATTATCTCATATATAACTGCCTGATTATGGGATTGTGCTGTTAGCTCGTAGCCTGTGTCATTTTCTTGCAGGGATCATATTTTTTTTTCTCAGTTGGCTTGTTGTTTATTTTATATTACTGCTGCTCACTTGGACATACGACAACACCATTTATCACTGTGATAGCTGAACCAGTAATGAAGAAAGCAGTATGGGCTCACAATTGTGAAATGACAATGGAAAACAATTTTATTTGTGTCTGGTGCACTTTATACATAAATGTACCCATTTGAGGGTCAATATACTGTAGCACAGCTAGAGTAAGACAAATGTCCAAATGGCTACACAAATTATCACTGGTCTGGGCTAAACTAAAAACTTTTACCCCTCGTTCTCAGCTCAAATAGGAACTGAGTGCCAAGATCTTCCTAACTGCAATTCTGTGCACGTCATTTTCAAACATACTGTTATGGCACATCCACACTATAAAAATACTAGGCAGAAAACAGTTTCATCACACTTTCTTAAATTAGCTTTAGCTCACAAAAGGGTTCATAAAGATCCTACCAAAATATCTGATCACTTACTAAATGATATTAAATGCCTGATATACATTAAGGTAGACTTGAAAGTACAATAAGCAAGTTCGTTATGGGCATCTACTTGTGTTGCACGGAAGAAATTTTATTCAGAAACATGTAACTTATTTACAAAGATAATAATACATGTTTCTTCGGTTACTGAACATTCTTTTCTACTATGCGAATGCATCAGTAAATAATCAACCGGAATTCGTATTTAAATGCAAATTAAGTTAATAACCTGTAAGTTTCTCATTCCTCATGATTACAATATGTAATGAAAGTGGCCCATGGCATATATAACTAACAAAGAAACAAGTTAATTATATAATTATTACTGTTTTCAAAAATGGGAATCCTTAATTTATAGAGTCAAATAAATATTTCTACTTACCCATGTGCTGTCAGTTGGCCAAATGGCAGTTGAAATACTTGTCTGATAGGTTACCTCCCTTAATGAGAAAAAAGGAAGAATTAATTTACTGTTAAAATACATACAGTAGCAATTAATCTTTCTGTGTGCTGTAAGAAATACTATTTACGGCACTGTATTCAGTTTATGGACATAGAAAACAATTTCTTCAGATTTAATTTAATATGGTATGCAGAAAGCATATGGTTTAACATAGAACTTCGAAATAATGCTAGTTTACAGTTTCCAAAAACTAAGAATAACCAAGAGTTCACAATGTTATCCTTCAACTGATGTGAGAAGGATTACAGAACCACATAAAGCTAATAGTAATACAAATAGGAAACAAAAGGGTGCTCTAATTCAGTTACTTAAGAAATGAAAAACAAATAAATAAATACTAATATAGGAAAATGAATTGTACAAAAGAATAATATAAGTATGGTCACACAGCTGTCAAAATTGCATTGCAGTTATATGACTTGATGTAATTATTTGCAGGTGGAGATGTTTATAGGTGTAGAAGAGTATTTGGGGGTTGTCCAATGAAGTATAGTTCTCCACCACAGTACATACCACAAATTCACTACAACATTCTGACCCAGGGACCATGTAGATCATTCTGTGTAGTGGGAATCTTTATCTTTTATCACTACAACTCAATGTGACTCATATAATACACATGTGGAATAGCTGCTGAAACTGAATCCTGTTATGAACTGTAATTTTCATGTGACTGCTTTACATTTGATTTACTTCTCAAAGTGATTATATGTGATTTATTTCATGAAGTAATATCTGATTTATTTTGTAAATTTATTTTGATTAAATTTGACTGGATGATTATAAATAATAGTTTGTAAACTAGATTATCTGATACACATATAGTGATTAACAATAGTGAAAAACCTTAAGCAAACTAGGAAGCAAAACACTTTTTTGACAAAGTTCTACGCAACAGAATGTGCAATTTTAGGTGGAAAAATATATTTGAGATCATATTTAAAATACTAAAAGCTCGCTTTTATAAAAGAAATAACTACTTGTGAATCAGAATATGATAATGTACTTTGTTTATCATAGTAATATGATTAGTACAGAATATTATGCAGCATATGAAAAATTTCAGCAACGATGCCTTGAAACAATCAGGAGGTGGCAATAGATGAATGAACTGATAACACATATCGCAAATGTACTTGTCTTTCTAAAGGTTGACTGCAGTAACTGAGTTGGAAATGTGTTTCTGAATGATGATCACCTCTTTGACAGCCCAGATAGCCAAAAAAAATCCTTTATTTGGGCTGGTTTTTGTTAAATAATAAGTAACTTGAAAATAAATATGCATCTGTTTTCAACAGCAGATAATAAAAATAGTCTGTGTAAATTGGAAGTAAATTAATTAAACCCCAAATGGGCAATAATGTGAACTGACAATGACCAGTTTTCACTATGAAAGATCTGGCCATATAAGCAACATCAATGAAGTAACTATGGTGGCAGCTGAACTAACAACTGTAAACAACAAATGTGCCTTCAGTCGGTCAGTCATGAGCTGGCAGTGTTAAGTAGCAGACATGCAGCTCTAGTGCATCAATGGTGTTCTGTCACAAATCAATGGTGTTCTGTCACAAATCACAGTAGAACAACATCTCTACACCAAGTGTTCAAGACTTCCTACAGAATGTCTGAAAGTGTGTGCAGTGTTTGTCCCACACACCTTGACTCCCAAACATAAACAAAAATTTGTGGATAGCTGCTGTAGCTTGACTGAAATGCAAACCACAGACAACTCTTTTCTAGAAAAATATCATCATGAGTGACACATCTTAGTATTATTACTATGAACCTGCTACAAAATGACAAAGTGTAGAAATTCACACGAACTGACATTCAAGCCATTGTGACACATGAGTTGAACAACATCTCAAAGGAGGACTTTTCTGACAGTTTCACATGGTTGTACAAACATTTCGTTTGTTGTATTTAGTGACGGAAAGGAGACTATGTAGAACACACTTAGCATTAAAATCACATTTCTCAATTTTATAAAAGTTTCCTGTATGACATTGGAGGCCTCCTTAGGAAAATGTATGATGGTAAGCAACATGGCACAGTGGAACTTCACTACTGCTATGGCAATGCTGGCACTCCCGGCCATTGTCATTTCATGGGAGCTGGTCATCATATTGATACTATAAATGAAACATTATTGATAAGGTAGAGGGCTATTTGCATCTTCTAACTGATCTCATTTATTGCATAACCATATAAAGGCACAACATTGGCAAAAAAGTAACCTACCATTTTGGTAAAGTGATCTGTTACCCATCTACTTAACCAACGAATGATGGTCACAACAACTAAAAGTATATATTTTTTAATTAGTTAAGCAGTTTAAATTCACAAACTTTTTGAAAGTTTTGTTGTTTGTGTGTGTAAACTGGTATGGATGGACACCACACAACTTCAAGGTGGGAAAACCATTACAGCTTTACTACAGTTCACAGAACCTTCTGTCTTAGCATTATTCCATGTTGCAGAATCTCAAAATGGCTATCATTATAGAAATGAAGTTTAGTTAGCTGTCAGATTTATACAGAACTGTCATTCACAAATGTCATTCAGAATATGTGTAATGTCTTAGTGAATGGACGGGAAGTATATGAAGTGCTGCCTCATTGTAACAAAAGGAGAATTACAATTTTGTTGCAGATGAAGTGCTCACTATTATTTAGTAGGAAGTTGAAGATATTTAGAAATTTACAGATTTCAGCATGGAGCTGCAGCAATAAAGAAGTCTATTGTTTATTTCTTTCAAATAGTCTTTGTACTTTACTGACAGTACAGTTAGCCTTTTAGCCTTCTGCCGCCAAGCAGTGTGTCAGCAGTATGCAAGTAGCAGCATTACTGCATTTACTAGGCAGTCTTGTATTTTAATAACTGTTTAAATTTTGTGTTGAATTGTTTGTACTCTCTGTAGAGAGTTCAGACGTTCTTTGCACAACAGTATTTAGCATGGATAGGGACTGTGACTGCTGTGTTCGGATGCGGGCTGAGTTGGCACCCCTTCGCTCCCAGCTTCAGGCAGTGTTGGCTTCAGTCACACAGCTTGAGGCTGTTGCCAATGGGCATCACTGTGGGGGTCTGGACTGGGGTTTGTCGGGGATGGCCAGCTCATTCCACGCATCACCCAATTGGACTACGGCTGTGGCTATCTGGGATACTGCCCACATTGAGGCTGACCCCTCACCCGTGGTAGAGTGGGAGGTTGTCTCGAGATGTGGCAGGGGGTGAAAGACATACCGGAGGGCTGAACAGAAGGCCTCTCCAGTTTGTCTGACAAACCTGTTTCAGGCTTTGTCTCCGGCTGATACTGATCTTCGGCCGGACATGGCTGCTTGTCCTGCTCCAGAGGTTGCCCCTCAGTCTGCAAGATCTCGGCAGTCGCAGAGGGTGGGCTTACTGGTAGTTGGGAGCTCCAACGTCAGGCACGTAATGGGGCCCCTTAGGGAGATGGCTGCAAGGGAGGGGAAGAAAACCAATGTGCACTCCGTGTGCATACCAGGGTGAGTCATTCAAGATGTGGAAAGGGTCTTTCCGGATGCCATGAAGAGTACAGGGTGCATCCATCTGCAGGTGGTCGCTCACATTGGCACCAATGATGTGTGTCACTATGGATTGGAGGAAATCCTCTCTGGCTTCCGGCAGCTATCTGATTTGGTGAAGACTGCCAGTCTCGCTAGTGGGATGAAAGCAGAGCTCACCATCTGCAGCATCGTCGACAGGACTGACTGCGGACCTTTGGTACAGAGCCGAGTGGAGGGAAGGTCTGAACCAGAGGCTTAGACAGTTCTGCAACCGTGCAGAATGCAGATTCCTCGACTTGCGCCATAGGTGGGTGGGGTTTCGGATTCCGCTGGATAGGTCAGGAGTCCACTACACACAGCAGGCAGCTACATGGGTAGCAGGGGTTGTGTGGTGTGGACTGGGTTTACAGAAAGGGCAACAGCCTCAAAGGGTGCAGAGCAAAGTCAGGACATGCGGGGACCAAGCAGCAATTGGTATTTTAATTGTAAACTGTCGAAGCTGCATTGGTAAAGTACCGGAACTTCAAGTGCTGATAGAAAGCACCAAAGCTGAAATCGTTATATGTACGAAAAGCTCGCTGAAGCCAGAGATAAATTCTGCCAAAATTTTTACAAAGGCACGAACGGTGTTTAGAGAGTATAGATTGCATGCAACCGGTGGTGGCATGTTTGTCACTGTTATAGTAGTTTATCCTGTAGTGAAATAGAAGTGGATAGCTCCTGTGAATTATTATGGGTGGAGGTTATACTCAACAATAATAATTAATAATTGGCTCATTTTACCGACCTCCCGACACAGCAGCATTAGTGGCAGAACAACTGAGAGAAAATCTGGAATACATTTCATTTCACATAAATTTCCTCAGCATGTTATAGTCTTATGTGGAGATTTCAATTTACCAGATATAGACTGGGACACTCAGATGTTTAGGACAGGTGGTAGGGACAGAGTATCGAGTGACATTATATACCCGAACTTTTCGACTCTGTAAGCGCAGAACAGGGACTCAGTGATAATGAGGCCGTTGCAGCATCCCTGAATATGGAAGAAAATAGGAATATAAAAAAAGGGAGGAATGTTTACTTGTTTAGCAAGAGTAATAGGAGGCAGATTTCAGACTACCTAACAAATCAAAACTAAAATTTCTGTCCCGACACTGACAATGTTGAGTGTTTATGGAAAAAGTTCAAGGCAATCGTAAAATGTGTTTTAGACAGGTAAGTGCTGAGTAAAACTGTGAGGGATGGGAAAAACCCACCGTGGTTCAACAACAAAGTTAGGAAACTACAGTGAAAACAAAGAGAGCTTCTCTGCAAATTTAAATGCAGCCAAAACCTCTCAGACAAACAGAAGCTAAATGATGTCAAAGTTAACGTAAGGAGGGCTATGTATAAGCATTCAGTACATTCGAAAGTAAAATTCTATGTACCAACTTGACAGAAAATCCTAGGAAGTTCTGGTCTTACATTAAATCAGTAAGTGGATCGAAACAGCATATCCAGACACTCTGCAATGATAATGGCATTGAAACAGAGGATGACAAGTGTAAAGCTGAAATACTAAACACCTTATTCCAAAGCTGTTTCACAGAGGAAGACCGCACTGCAGGTCCTTCTCTAAATCTTCATACAAACATAAAAATGGCTGACATCGAAATAGGTGTCCAAGGAATAGAAAAGCAACTGAAATCACTCCACAGAGGAAAATCCACTGGACCTGATGGGATACCAATTCGATTCTACACAGACTACATGAAAGAACTTGTCCCCCTTCTTACAGCCATGTACCACAAGTCTCTAGAGGAATGGAAGGTTCCAAATGACTGGAAAAGAGCACAGGTAGTTCCAGTTTTCAAGAAGGGTTGTCGAGCAGGCGTGCAAAACTATATGCCTATATCTCTGACATCGATCTGTTGTAGAATTTTAGAACATGTTTTTTGCTCACGTATCATGTCATTTCTGGAAACCCAGAATCTACTCTGTAGGAATCAACATGGATTCTGGAAACAGTGATCATGTGAGACCCAACTCACTTTTTTTGTTCATGAGACACAGAAAATATTTGATACAAGCTCCCAGGTAGATGCCATTTTCCTTGACTTCCAGAAGGCATTCAATACAGTTCCGCACTGTTGCCTGATAAACAAAGTAAGAGCCTATTGAATATCAGACCAGCTGTGTGGCTGGATTGAAGAGTTTTTAGCAAACAGAACACAGCATGTTGGTCTCAATGGAGAGATGTCTACAGACGTTAAAGTAACCTCTGGTGGGCCACAGGGGAGTGTTATGGGACCATTGCTTTTCACAATATATATAAATGACCTAGTAGGTAGTGTCGGAAGTTCCATGTAGCTTTTTGTGGATGATTCTGTAGTACACAGAGAAGTTGCAGCATTTGAAAATTGCAGCGAAATGCAGGAAGATCTGCAGTGGGTAGGCACTTGGTGCAGGGAGTGGCAACTGACCCTTAAAATAGACAAATGTAATGTATTGCAAAGACATAGAAAGAAGGATCCTTTATTGTATGCTTATATGATAGCAGAACAAACACTGGTAGCAGTTACTTCTGTAAAATATCTGGGAGTATGCATACAGAACGATTTGAAGTCGAAGAATTATATAAAATTAATTGTTGGTAAGGTGGGTGCCAGGTTGAGATTCATTGGGAGAGTCCTTAGAAAATGTAGTCCACCAACAAAGGAGGTGGCTTACAAAACACTCATTCGACCTATACTTGAGTATTGTTGATCAGTGTGGGATCCATACCAGGTCGGGCTGACAGAGGAGATAGAGAAAATGCAAAGAAGAGTGGCACGTTTCATCACAGGATTATTTGGTAAGCGTGATAGCATTAAGGAGATGTTTAGAAAACTCAAGTGGCAGACTCTGCAAGAGAGGTGCTCTGCGTTGCGGTGTAACTTGCTGTCCTGGTTTCAAGAGGGTGTGTTTCTGGATGAGATATCGAATATATTGCTTCCCCCTACTTATACCTCCTGAGGAGATCACAAATGTAAAATTAGAGAGATTCGAGCGCACATGGAGGCTTTCCGGCAATCATTCTTCCCGCGAACCATACGCGGCTGTAACAGGAAAGGGAGGTAATGACAGTGGCACATAAAGTGCCCTCCGCCACACACTGTTGGGTAGCTTGTGGAGTATAAATGTTGATGTAGATGTAAACTACACAGTTTACATGCAGCAGTAACAGCACTCATAATCTGAGCACAAGCATTTGTCACAAAAAACCGAATCAGTGCTCAGTTACAAACTTATGGTTAATACATGTTGTAGTATCTTCCAGCATGAATTATTTGAGTTATATAAGTAATACTGTAGTTACTAGAACAAAGTATTTGTTTCTGTGTCACTGAATTACTTTAGTTGGCATAGGTAGGCTGCATGAGATTTTTTATGGTAAAAGTGTGGAATGTCTTTTGTCTCAAAATTTATTAAAGATGATTTCATTGCTATATATTTTAATAGGTGCAGGCTCTGCTACAAATTTCAAGAAGTGATGGATCCTGTGCAAGGAAAGGTAAATTTCCATGGTCAATATATGAGAGTTAAAGCTGGCTGACTCCATTAGCTTAATGGCTGACAGTCCTATGTGACTGCTCCCATATTACTATCAGGTATTTCTATGACATATGAGACACACATTATGACTCATTAATAGTGAAGTGAAAAGTAAAACATTTTTGCACTTCACAAAACATGCAAATGTCAAACTTTGTAAGTGCTAAATATCAACATTTGTAGCAGGCTGACACCTGTTGTTATTCGACTGAAAAATATTGCATTTTCATTGCATAACTCATCCTTCTTCTAGTCAAGTTTAGCATTGGAGGGCAGCGTGGAGGGTAAAAATCGTAGAGGGAGACCAAGAGATGAATACACTAAGCAGATTCAGAAGGATGTAGGTTGCAGTAGATACTGGGAGATGAAGAAGCTTGCACAGGATAGAGTAGCATGGAGAGCTGCATCAAACCAGTCTCAGGACTGAAGACAACAACAACAACTCATCCTTACTGTCTGTGGAAAGTCAGATGTTGTAATAATGCAGTAAATGATAAATGATGGTAAACAGCAGAGAATACTGAAGAAATAATAGAAAGATGACTTGCACAACAAAATCTTTACAACATGGTGGTGACCCTGTGGTGATGCCCTTCAACACTATCCCCCCACCCTCCCAAAATAAAAGATTAATTGTTGTTGTTATGTGATGCTGTGAGTGAAACCTCATAGTTTCTCTACCCAAATTATCAATTTTATTTCTTCACTGTATTCTCAGTTATTATTCAATTTTTTCCTTTCTACTTCTTCTTTTACATTTTATCTTCCATTTTTTTGTCTTCTTTCTTTCACTGCAGCAGTTCTCATCTAGCATAAAACTATTTTATTGTCTGACTAAAGGGTTTTTATTGCTCCCTTGCCATCTAACTTCCCCTCTTTGTTATTCTTTGTCCCTTACCTGATAGTATTTTGAATGGCAGAACATTTTTTTCCTAATTGCCACAGCAGCAAATAATGACCTCTGGCTCTATAAGTTGAAACGCTATATGTCGTAGTCAGTTATTTACATCATCTAAATGAATGTAATTTATGTAATACTGGCATGACCTTTAAGCAATTATATCTTTACTAAATATCACATTTTTATCTTCTAATAAACTGCCACTGTTTCTGACATCTCAGAATACTCTCAAAGCATTGTGAATTTATAATCCATTTTCTGCAAGACAACAATGTGATATTCCTTTAGTCTCAATGTCCAAATATTTGCAATGAACCATAATGACAATAGTTTAAAAATGGTAGCAAATATTTGTTCCAACAGGAATATATAATAATAATGATAATAATAATTTTATTGTCATTCAGTCATCACAGCAATAGACAATGTCACATACAATATAATACAATTGGTAATTTAAAACAAACAACGGGCTTGTTATTAGTGTCCCAATATTATAACAGTTGAAACATTCATTCATTCATGTCATAGAAGAGTGGATAACTAACCAGTCATGCAGTATTTGTTTCAATGTTTATTCACATAATTCTTGTATAGATTGTGGAACCGTAGATAATTTTTGCCCCCTGAGTTCATAGCTGTTCAGTGATTTGACAGTCTGTCATCTAGAGTATAAATGCAATCGTTCCCTCTTGTATTGTAACAATGCACATTTTCTCTATGTTTTGCTTCCAGTAATGGAAATACATGGCAGAATTTAAATAATTTAGGAGTAAAGATAACAAGCCATTGAATAGTAGAGGTGCTGAGTTGTCGACCACCACATAAAAAATACTGGAATATCGCTAGCTTTCAGACGAATACTTTTTTGAGCTAGAGTACACATACATATGTCCCCCCCCCCTCCAATTTCCCCACACATCCATGCACACAAACACACTTGTATGGCTACACTGTCCTAGTACTCTAGCTCAAGATAGTACTCAAGTGAAAGTTAGAAAATATTTCAGTCTTTTTTACATGCCTGTTGATGACTTTATTCAATGAGCTGTCAACTTTACTGCTAAATTATGTAAATACTCTAATGGAAACTCCTTGAGGGAACATAAACAATTTTAGTAAACTGATAATAGTTGAGGTGCTCAATCATCAGACATACACAATGTGTTCAAAAGTATCCGGGCACCCCCAAAAACATGCTTTTTTATATTAGGTGCATTGTGCTGCTACCTACTGCCAGGTACACCATACTAGCTACCTCAGTAGTCATTAGACATTGTGAGAGAGAGCAATGGGGTGCTCTCTGGAACTCATGGACTTTGCATGGGGTCAAGTGATTTGGTGTCACTTGAGTCATACGTCTGTATGCGAGGTTTCCACACTCCTAAACAACCCAAGGTCCACTGTTTCTGATGTGATGGTGAAGTGTAAATATGAAGGGACATGTACAGCACAAAAGCATACAGGCTGACCTCATCTGTTGACTAACAGAGACTGCCGACAGTTGAAGAGGGTCTTAATGTGTAATAGGCAGACATCTACCCAGACCATCACACAGGAATTCCAAACTGCATCAGGATCCACTGCAAGTACTATGACAGTTAGGTGGGAGATGGGAAAACTTGAATTTCATAGTCGAGCAGCTGCTCATAAGTCACACATCACAACGACAAATGCCAAACGATGCCTTGCTTGGTGTAACAGGGTGTATAAGTGGACAAAGAAAAAAAATTCCCGGATTTTTCCCGGATTTCCCGGTTGAAAATACGCTTTCTCCCAGATGAAAATACACTTTTTCCATGTTAAATGACAGTATACTTTTCCTCGGCACTGTAAAACTTATCAATCCTTAGAATGTTTATGGTTTTCTAAACAGATGTAGAATTTACCGGCACTTTAGAAAACGAAACCCAGGGGGAAAAAACACGTTTTGGAAAGATCTTTGATGTGCAGCAACATGTATGCTGCATTTCTTCGTTTTACGGAGGTATAAATTCGAATTCCACCAAACACTGCATGTTACTTTCCAAAGCAATGAAATCGAGATTGCGACACGCTTTTGTAAGCCAGTCATAGCTCATGTCACGTGATCCCGACAGCTGATGACAGTACAAGACACGTAGTGTAGTCAACCAATAGCAAGACCACTCTTACTTAGTGTGAACACACAAAAAGAAAAGTTAATGGTTTAAATTAGTACACATAGTTTTGATAGAAGAAAAACAAAGCTTTCACAAATAATATTGGTCTCTAAGATTAATAAGCTGCAAGAGAAGCTAATCTTCTACATATAATGCTGATCATTTTGCATGTGTTACACTTTAAGATACATGACACAAATGTGCCAGTAAAATTTTTTAATAACAACATAAATGTCTGATCTTCTGGGCTCTAAATTATCCTAGATGGTCATCCTCAAGGAGTTGATTTTTACATGAGAGTCAAACGCTCTGTGGTTTAAGAAATTCATCATACATTCTCGCACATAGTTCATCTTACGTAAAAGGAAATTTACTTTGAAAGTAACACTTTTCAAACCATCATTCGCAATATTTTCCCGTGACCTGTTAGAAACTGGTTCGTTTCAGCAGTTGCCAGAGAGCGCCAGATAACAGGCGTCACTGCGCCAGCGCAGCTACGATGACGCAGGAAGCCCATATGTTCATACGTGCGATCTTGCATTATGTCATAAAAGAAACAAGACATCAAAGGATACTTCAGGAGCATCGTAATTTCGTGAACCATACTAAAATGCGTAATTTGGCTTAAAGTACACAATCGTATGTCCAGATTCGGAAGTATATTTTCTAGAGTCCCAGTATTGTATTATCTCATGTTTGGTTCTTTATTATGGCATAATGTCATACGAGCTAGAAGATGGAAAACGCGCACTTGAAATGCAGCGAGTAGTTGAAACTAGCCAACAGCGTGAGATTAAACACTTCATTTAAAATAAACTGACTTCCTGAGCGCAAAATATTAATAAAAGCCCAATCTCTTTAGCAAACCGACAAAAATAACTTCATTGTTCTGCAAGGTGATTAATGCTTGATTGTCAGAAAGGTGGAAATAAAACCTGGAACTAACAACATATTTTAGCCTTCCTCAATTATGCGAACATATTTTAATTAATTTGGTAGCTCCCGGCCACAGAAATCCGTTTTGTTTTCATTTAATGTGAGAGCAATAAACGAAGAGGAAACAGCAAAATCACTAAACATAAACACAGGTCACGTGGAGACTACCCACCTCCCCACTACAACTCAGACTGCTCTGTGCATCAGCCCTGGATCTACGATATTTCCGAACCGGAGCAATTTAGATAGTGGCGCTCAGCCACACATCTGTAGCCAGAAGCGGGAGAAGGTACTACCCATAGGCGACTCAACTGCGCATGCACAAGAGCCTGCCTGCAACTGCTCAAATGAATCAAATGTAAACAGCTGTCATGCCAGACTCATTGGAGGCAATTTGTTGTTAGGAAGCACTGCATATTCTTCCTAAAGCCTTTGACACACTTTGGTTGGCAGACGCTTGTATGAGCACTGTGTTTTGTTGTATATGGCGCAATTCCTTTGCTGCTTAAGTTTTATTTTCGTTTTTCTTCCTCTTGTTAATGTTTTGTAGGCTGCAATATTATCCTGCAGACATGGAATACAGTAATATTCTTTGTTGGAGTATTGGTTTTTACCAGTTAAAATAACAAAAATTTAACTGGTAACTAAAACAAGGAAAAGTTCCCGGAATTCTAAAAAATTCCCGGGTTTTTCCCGGTTTTCTCCCGGACGAAAAAATTCCCGGGTTTTTCCTGGATCTCCCGGATCGTATACACCCTGTGTAAGGAGTGTAAACATTGGATGATTGAACAGTGGAAAAACGTTTTGTGGAGTGCACAGTACACAAAGTGGTGATCCGATGGCAGGGTGTGGGTATGGCGAATGCCCGGTGAATGTCATCTGCCAGTGTGGTAGTGCCAACAGTAAAATTCGGAGGTGGTGGTGTTATGGTGTGGTCGTGTTTTTCATGAAGGGAGCTTGCACCCCTTGTTGTTTTACGTAGTACTGTCACACCACAGACCTACACTGATGTTTTAAGCACTTTTTGTTTCCAACCGTTGAAGAGCAATTCGGTGATGGCAACTGCATCTTTCAACATGATTGAGACCTGTTCATAATACACAACTTGTGGCAGAGTGGTTAACTGACAATAACATCCCTGTAATGGACTGGCATGCACAGAGTCCTGACCTGAATTCAATAGAACATCCTTGAAATGTTTTGGAACGCCGACTTCATGCCAGGCCCCACCGACTGACATCGATACCTCTCCTCAGAGCAGCACTCCATGAAGAATGGGCTGCCATTCCCCAAGAAACCTTCCAGCACCTGATTGAATGTATGCCTGCAAGAGTGGAAGCTGTGATTGAGGCTATGGTTGGGCCAACACCATACTGAATTCTACTATTACCAATGAAGGGCACCACGAACTTGTAAATCATTTTCAGCCAGGTGTCCAGATACTTTTGATCACATAGTGTATAAAGAAGACTGAGAATACTGACAGCTTTCAGAGAAGTCCTTCTTCAGCACTACAGAGTACAAATTTCAATGTAACTGCCACAGTCAAGTGGTATTGTAGAACAACCCTAATAATGTCAACCAATAATATGCATATATTGGTCACTGTATTGAACACATAATTTAAATCTTATAATTTTCATAAAAAAATGACATTTTTATGAAAAACTATAGTTACTGTAAAAATAAATATGACAATAAAAGTTAGAACTTAAATGGGGAAACATTAATGCTCATAGCAAGTGAAGAAATTGTTAAATTAGAAGTAATGAAAGATGAACTCTGAAAGGATTGTAATTTTGTAAGTACACAGAAATATTAATGAAATATCAAGTTTATAGTTATGTTGGTTAAAAATGTCCCACAAAGAAACTGTTTGTATACCATCAGTCTAATTATAACTAAAATCTCAACAAAGAATGAAAATATGTAGACTCAATGTTAGTTAGTCTTTCACTCAGTACAGTGCTATATGTGTTACAAGTAATTTGTAACATAAAATGTTTAGATTAATGTGTGACTTGTATACTCTTTGCCTGGTGCAATAACACAAGAGTGTACTTAGATTGTATCATTTTACTTTTGTTTTATGGATTTGGGACCAACTGAACACTCACAGGAATGAGGTAAGTACTTGAGTCATTGTTTCTACCATTACTACTTCCATTGACAAAATGTGGTGGAATTATTAGCTTACTTGCTACAAAAAACCCTGTTTGTCAAAATGTATTTACTAAAGTAATTAACTGTTAGCTGTACAGGTAAGCTTCTGTGTGTGTGTGTGTGTGTGTGTGTGTGTGTATGTGTGTGTGTGTGTGTGTGTGTGTGGATGGGTGTGTGGGTGTGTGTGTTTGTGTGTGTGTGTGTGATTATATAACTTTGAAGAAGGAATTGTTCCTAAGCCAGCAATTTTTTCAGGTCTTGATATCTTTTCCATTAAAGAGCCAGTGAGTTAAAAATTAGTCTGTAAATTACATATATCAAGTGTTTATTCATAAATACTCACTTTTCTCCACAAACACCCACACCTACCCACATGTAGTTGTGGTAGTAGACAGCCAGTGATCTCTTGTCAGTAATAAGAATGTTCAATACCACTGTATGTATGTGGGCAAAAGTTAGTACAAAAAATGAGTTACACGGTGGAATCTACTTCTGTCAATCAGGTTGTTTTCTTATTAGAAGAACAATAATTCGTAAAATGTTTACAGTGTCAGAGTGTGTCAATAAGTAACAGAGGTAAGCTGTGAGACAGATATGCCAAAGAGATGGAAGACGAGAAAGACAGAAACTTCTAGAATGTTCTACAAAAACTCTAAAACTTAACTGTTGATGCTATGTTCTATAAATTCTAAACTTTGAAGAAATATAAGGCAAAGTTCTGCATATATGAAAGAGTATTATTTTAGTGACAAACAAAAATGAATTGATTGTCATTAAGGTGCCAAAACAGAAGACAGTATTTACACAATCTCATGCAAAATCAAATAGGGATATGGCAGAATGGAGAAATGAAACAGAAAAATAATTACAAAGATAATTTACTATAACCAAAGGAACAGAGAACTGAATAAGACAACATTTGTTGATAATTTTTCTGATATTTTGCCAGTATGGGTGGTTAGCATTATCATTTCCTCTTTCTTAATGAAGCTATTGTCATTTTTCAGGCTCAACAAGGCAGAGGAAAGCCTAAAGCTAAACAGATCTTGGATTACTGTGCTGCAGTGACAACCATTGCAGGTAGCATGGACAGAACCACAGCAGCAGTCACCAGAGAAAAGCCCTCAGCCATTGACTCAGAAAGGACACATAATCTCCAGTGGTGAGCTCACATCCAGAACACCATCAGCAGTAGAGAGTCAAGGTTTGACAGTATCATCCACTTGTGCTGTTAAATGTCAAAAAAATCATCACACAAACATTGGGCAATGAACATGAGACAGAAACAAACAGGCAACATGTCAACATGTGGCCATAAAATCCCCAATAGTTTTGAATAAGAGACATTTGAAGTGCAAAGAACACTGAAGATGTTAGAGAAGAGGCCAGAATTATAGTAAATTCAATCTGAAACAGGGAACAAGATGAACAACATCAAGAAACAGAGGAAGATTGAACAGCCTTCACAAAAATCAACAAGTTGAAGCCTGCAAGAGCTGCAGTTTGGAACATTTGGTCTTCCACTGTGATAGCAAGAACGAATTAAAGCCTCTGACCTAAACTGAATATATTACATGTATGGTGTCTCTTTTTCAGACATGTCAAACAGGACAATTGGAGTTGAGCTCTACACTGGAGATTGTGTGTCACTGCCAACCCAGTGTTGAGAGCTTTTCTCTAGTCATTACCACAGTGGTTCAGCACTTGCTACCTGCAATGGTTGTCACTGCAGCAAAGTAATCCAACATCTGTTAAGCTTTAGGCCTTCCTCTTTCTTGCTGAAGCTGAAATACGAAATAGCTTCAATAAGAAAGAGAAAATGACAGTTTCTCGTGAAGATTAAGACTGATTATAATTAAAATGAAATATTATTGTAAGACATGGAAATTATTTACATTTTTTGTATATTTAATGAGAATTTTTATTTTATTTTTTAAAGACGAATGTATTTCTTATGTCCAAAAGACCAGACACCACACAGTCATGATTCCACTGCCACGCATACAAATGATGGAAGAGAAATACTGATGTTAGCGGCATGAGTGCATTGAAATAATTCCATGGTGACAAGTGAAAATTTGTACCAGGCTGGGACTCGAACCCAGATTTCCCATTTTACATGAGCAGTCACCTTAATCACATTGGCTATCCACTCATGCTACACGTCTGACCCAAATTCCTAACTTGTCACTCACTACTGCCATAGTGACCCCACCTATGTCCCTCACTGTTCACGTAATTTAGCATGATTCCCACAAGACCTAGGGTACAACCATAATGAAGATATCATAAATTCCATCAAGGCTTAGATATTACTGTTATATATGTTTGGTACCTGTTCTTTCGGACACCACACAGTCATGATTACACAGCCATATATACATGTGATGAAAGAGAAATACCAATGTCAGCCTTGTAAGAGCACTGAAGTAATTCAATGGTGGCAAGTTAAAATTCATGCCAAACTGGAACTTGAACTCGGATTTCCCACTTTTACTAAAGCAGTCACTTTAACCCTTTTGGCTACCTGAGCATGCTTCACGACTGACACAGAGTTGCAACTTGTTGCACACTATTTCGATGGACAGGAGGGCACTATGGAAAGTAACAGGGAACAATCATGACAAAAATGGAAGATGATACATATCTAGATGACAACAGGGTTGCAGGGGATGTACTGGATCAGTCTGGTTCAGATCAAGTAGCAAGCAATATAAATTGTACTGTATCCTCCATCAAACTAGGATTTTCAGACCACAATGCATTAATTTTGCAGGTCTGGTTGCAAAATAACAGTCATGAACATAATAAAATCACTGTACAGAGGAGAAACTTCAATAAAACCCACATGCATACTTTCCTCTTTGATATACAAAATGAAAATTGGCAAAATGTATATGAGGCTCAAACAGTAGACAGCAAATATGAAGCATTCTTGGATATTTTCTGTTATCATTTTAATTGCCTCTTTCCCTTACAAACAAAATGTATCAACAAAGGTAGAAAACTCTCCAGCTGGATCACCCCAGGAATCATTTGATCATCACAAAGAAAAAGAGAACTTTTTTACATTAGCAAATCTAAACTAGGCAGTAGTGAAGCATTTAAGTCATACTTTACTCTATATAAAAAGATATTAAGGAACGTAGTAAACGCAGCCAAAAAGCTACAGAATGATAACTACCTCAAATTGTCATCAAATAAGAGCAAAAGCATGTGGCAACTTATTAATATGAATACTAATAGAGGAAAACAACTAAAAAGTGATATTACCTTAAAAATAAATGGAAAATTAGTCTCCAGTGGGAAAGAAACAGCAGAGGAATTCAATAACTACTTTACAGAAACAGTAGAAAACCTGGCTAACGATCTTAAAAATACCTGTCCCTTACAACTAGAACCAAACTTATGCTCTGAGACTCTATTTTTAAGGCCAACATCTGAAATTGAAATAGAAAAGACACTTCACACCAAATTTTTTAAAAAAAACCTTTGCTGGACAAGATCAAATTCCATGCTTCCTCCTTCATAATTGCAGTAACTTCATCAGCAAACCCCTAGCCCACACAATAAATTTCTCATTCCTGAATGGTGCATTTCCTGGTATGCTCAAAATTGCAAAAATTATGCCTGTCCACAAAAAAGGAAGCAAAGAGGATCCCAGTAATTATCGACCCATTGCACTGCTTTCAACTTTTAGTAAAGTATTTGAATATATAATGGCCACTAGAATCATGTCCTTTCTAGACAAAGAAAATATCCTGTCACTTGCTCAGTTCGGCTTCCAAAGTAAGAAAGCTACAACTGATGCAATACAAGAATTTCTAGATTATGCACTGGGGCTTGTGGACAAAAAACTCCCAGCCATAGGTATCTCCCTAGATCTAACAAAGGCCTTCGACATGGTTAATCATAGTATACTTTTGCAAAAGATGCATTCCTATGTAATAAGAGGAAATGCCTATGACTGGTTTAAAAGCTATTTGGAAGATCGACAGCAGTATGTCGAATTAAATGAAACTAAGCTCTTAGGTACAGCTAGCACTGTACATTCCTCCACACATACCATAAAGCGAGGCGTTCCCCAAGGCTCCGTTCTGGGCCCCTTGCTGTTCTTACTTTACATAAATGACCTTCCTCACAGCCTACCAGACACAAAAACCCTTTTGTTTGCTGATGACACCTCTGTACTCATATCTGCGCCCGAACAAATTCTCCAATCTAATATAGATAGGACCACAGATCAAATAAGTCGATGGCTTGAAAATAACAGGCTGCTTCTTAATGCAAAAAACACAATTGCAATAACCTTCCACACTGCCCAAAACAGAAATCCATTACTACCAACTATATCACAGGAAAAAAATAATGTTAAACTTGAAAATGAAATAAAATTTTAGGGGTCACTATTACTGATACGCTCACATGGAAAAGGCACATTGACATTACCAGCACAAAACTTAGTAAAGTATGCTTCATGATTAGATCAATAAGGAATGTCTCTAACACAAGTACCCTAACCACAATGTACCATGCACTCTTTCACTCTGTACTTAACTATGGAATCATCTTCTGGGGCCAAAATTCTGAATCGATTAAGATATTCAAACTGCAAAAAAGATAGTCAGAACAATTATGTTCAAAAAACAAAGAGACACTTGTAAATCATTATTTAAGAAACTAAATGTTTTGCCCCTCCCATGCCAATCCATACTAGAATTATTATTCTTTACCAAAAAAAGTATCAACAAAATCAGAAAGAATATGGATTACCACGATTATGACACAAGATCAAAAACCTCTTTATTAATACTTCCACACTCAACAAAACTGTACTGTGACGGTGTCAAGTGCACGGGAATATAATTATATAACCATCTTCCAACTTTTATACAAGAAATCCAAGAAATAAATAAATTCAAACAGACAGTGAAATCTCTTTTAATAAAAGACTGCTTTTATACCATCCAGGAATATTTGGATACAAAATTGTTGTAGTGCATGATAATGTATCAAAGCTGAATGTTATTAAGTCAATTTTGTCACATCATGTAACAATTCTCTGTAAAGCTGTAACTTTAAGTAACATAATTTGTAGGTTATGTAAAATAATCATTCTCCTGTGTTCTTTTTTACTGTTTTAGACTCCTGTAAACTGTATATTTGTATTGACTTATCCCATATAAGTTGTACAAGCCATTGTACTGATTTGATCTATGGGACAAATAAATAATAAATAAATAAAGTGAAAACTCCAGATCTAGCAGGAGTGTTAAAAGTATTTAAAATTTAGAAGAGTACAATGGAATCAAGATTAGTGCAAAACACTAGTGGATAATTAGAGTTAATTACTCAAATAAGTGAACAATTTTTACTATTCAAAACAGAGAAAAATACTGAAACAGGTGAACTGTTAGTGGTGAAACTTTAAGAAAGTAATGGTGGAAAATAATGAAATTGAAAGTCAACTTGAAATAATGAAAAAAATTCAGATTTGAGACTGTGTATTGAAACTGGATTCGGTAACACAACAGTTATGTACAGTAATAGTAACGACAGTTAAAATAGTTTTCTTGTAGAAGGAGAAAATGCAATTGAAGAAGCCAGTAATTTTGTTGTTGTACAAGATGAAGTTTTAAATGGTAGTATAATACCAGAAATGAACACTACCTACTTGAACAAAATTGCACAAACTATGAACTTTTGGTGACAACCAACCACAAAGATAACTCTGAAACTGATATCCTGGCATGTCTTTTGTGTAGCTTTGCTTATGACCCTTTTGAGTAAATCAGGATCATCAATGACATAATACAAGAGCTCCTGAGCAATGCTCATGCAATGATTCTTCTGGTCAAAATTGAGATGTTTTGGAACAAACTTCACTGACATGCATCTCATGCCCAAAACACCCAAAAAATTGCATGACATGAGACGACCGATATGCCAAGACCCTCAACAACTTCTCTTATGGTAATTAGACAATTTTCCAAACCAATTTTCTTCACAGCATTCATGTTAGCATCTGTTGTTGATGTGCTGGAGTGTCCAGAGCGAGGTTTATCATTGGCATCTTCTTGGCCATCTTGGAAGGGCTTGTACCACTTGTAAACATTTTTCTTTACTTAGAGCTGACTCACTGTATGCCACTGTCAACATTCAAATATTTTAGAGCACTTGATTCCATTTTTCACAAAAAAAACTTGATGCAAATTCTTTGTTTCATTTTTCATAATAATCGAAAGTTGCCAACCACATTAAAACTTGTCTAACCTTTCTATCTGTCAAAAACAAACAAAGTATGCTATACACTTGGAACTGTGAATGTATGTTCGAGACATGTACCAATGTAACAAAAAAAATATCGATAATTGAATGTACATTGCCAATCTATTTCTAGAACAGCCCTTGTAGAGCATGGTTTACAAAGAGCTGAACCATACAAAGATGATGTGACATCGTTTTGAAGCTTTGAAGAGAGAGAGCTACAAATTTGGCAACAAATTCACAAAAATATGAAAAGGTCTCAATTAGAGGCCTATAAAGGCTCTGCCAAATATTGGAGTCTTGAGCCAGTTGTTGTGCACATTTCCTATGACAGCCAGAACTGTGGTGAGATATGAAGACATATCACCACCTGCAGACAGATCAATGGAACAGGATGACAAAGGTTGTTTAAATGGACTGGCACAAATGCATAGCCATCAAGATATTCCATCAACCATGAATGCTGAGGAAGTGTTGGACAGCTTCTGCAGGAAACACAAGAGGAAACTTTCATTGCATCATGTTTAATAATAATTGTGATAAAATTATGACTGTAATAAAATTAAATTTGTAATATGTGTATCATATATGATAATGACTGTAATAAAATTAATTTTGTGTGCATGTATCAGAAAAACACTCTGTACCTGCCCTGGCAAACATATTTGTTTTCCTGAAACCTTTACATTCACAACAGTACAGAATGAGTATGTCTTTGGTGATTAAATGTTTCTCAGGGTCACAAAATGTCATACGTATGCTATGCATGATATTCTATGAGGGGAGTAATTGCAGTAATCTGAAGATTGATGGTCTCTGATCTAAATTGTATCTATTAATGCCGGGTTTCTCTACAACTGTTTCCAATATCAATAACTCTGGAAAGCTAATCATGCAAGTACATTTTCAAAACAAAGATGGATAAAATTTAATAGCAATTTGATAGATGATAATCACTTTCTTCTATTATTACTGATAAGGTTATGATCACCATTTACTACAGACACATTACTAGCAAACAGTTACTGTTGACAAATTTTTATTTTCTGTTCCTTCAGAGAACTTACTGTTGTCTGGTATTATTGAGTGTGTGCCTGTTCCTGTCACTAAGACAGCATCGTCATCAATTAATATCGAGACATTGTTAGGTACTGGTGCTACTGACACTTCACCAATTCCTGATAGTACATAAATTTTACCAGCTTTATTTAGTTACTACTAAGAATAAATTATCTCCAAGTATTTCTATTGTTGCTAAAAATTTACTGTCCAAAGTAACTACTGGCAAATTACTACATTCTTATATTACTAAGAAGTTGCTACGGAAGATTTACTGCATGCTGACACTAAGTACTAATATCTTATGTCACTGCTATAGACACTGAGTTTAAAATGTCATTACATAGCTTCAAGAATAAGTGATCTACCATATGTCATCCACATAGTACTACTTACTTCAGCTTTGATTATATCACACATGAACTGAGTATACAGTTGAAGATTTATAGTTTGGATACAAGAAGCATGTGCTCCAAGGATTATTATTTAAGATTATGTTTAGTACTGTAAAGAGAACGCTGACAAGATTTAGTGGATGTCAAAAAGTGAAAGTGTTCACTAAAGGTGCATGTAATATATTGTATTTAATGATACCAAAGACAGTTTGGGATATTTTGGTTGTGGACCATGGTAGTTCACCACCTTGGGGGAAGGTAGAATGGCAGAAACTCTTACTGGCCATGTGCATTTGTGTAGTATACACACACATATAGTGACACAAATTAATACAGGAGGTGACACACTGATATTGACAGCATCCATTAATGAACATGAAACAAACAAACTTACAAAAGTACTACAAGTTATAGAACATGACAACCATTATGAAAAGTTTTACAATGTGAGCAACATAACATCTCAAAAGTTAGGATACTGACATATTTACAGGATCTTCAAAATGTGATTTGTCATCTGTGGGAGGAGGGATGGGGGCAAAATTTGGTACTGCAGTGATTTAAGATGATATTTTTAAGCAAGTGTCATAGACAAAAAAATTTGTAACTGAACGTGGGGGGTTGTTATGGAACAAGAGAAGCTAATTAGATAATCATATTGGGTAGAAAGCTAATGATAATGAGCAGTACATGAAGTGGAAGTAATTTTATGTACATATGAAATGATATATAATTATGAATGTTATTGTACAATGAACCTATTATTCCCTGGTTAGGAGGTGTCATTTACTAGAATGTATCATGATAGATTGAATAACATTAAAACCCATGAAGAATCATAGCATTAATTAATATTGTGATCAGGGAACCATTTTCTTTTGTCATTAAGGAATGAGCAACTGTATTGTGTATATTATTGTAGTGTGAGGAAGAGGGACTCATTGAGAGTCAACCAACAGTTACCATCATATTAGCACCCACTGTCCTCTGTGCAAGGAAAAACCCTTTCTTTCCTTGTTAAAGGGAAGTAGCAATTTGTTGGTAACTACCATGGTTTTGCACCCTATCCAGTAAAACAATTATTTTTCCACTGCTGCACGGAGATAATGGTTTCTTGATTTCTGGTTGGTATTTGCTCAGATAGTGGGGTCATATAGAAATAATAATGCTATTAATAGTTTACATGTTTGAGGAAACAGTACGTCCTATAAATCTTCCTCAATGAGAGACATACCATAATTTAGTGATGTCAATCCCCTAACAAGTTTATATAAAGAATATTACGAAACCAGTGAACATATCAGTCTATTAACTGACAAATTCAGAAAAAGGATTATTACATTTGCTGGGGGGTGGGGGGGGGGGGGGGGGGGGGGTAGCAATATTAATTGGCACAGGTTGTACAAAGGAATTTTGTATTGTTTTGGATTTACTATATGCTATGGTTGGGCTTACATAAAATTTGTAATGGGAGGTTAGCTTAATCTATAAGTGGCCAAGTCTATTAATTGGTTACCCTGACTTACCAAAAGGACTTCAAATGAAGAAAGAGGTACAGCTGGTTAACCACCTCACCCCCCCCCCCCCCACCCCCTTGCAGTTAGGTCTGCACATATAGCAATGTACATTGCCTCTGGATGAATAAACTACTACTACTACTACTGATAGATTATGACAAAGATATTTGACATCTGTGCCATAATTAAAGAATCTATAGTTGGATAGATGAGTGGCTGCTTTGCAGCATCGACTCAAGTAACTTTCACACAAAGCAATCCAACATCTTAAAACAAAAATGTAACTTACTTTTTTCTGAATCTATTTTGAATTGAATAATTCAAAAGGTGATGGACTGTGCCAATATACTATGTGGCCCTGTACCATAGGCCAACAGATAGTGGTTATAATAAGTAAAAGACTGTCACAGTTGATTTTGACAGGTACCTCAAAGCAGGATCTATTTGCATTGGTGTTCTTTAAGTTTCAGTGATGATGCAAGAGTAATAAAATTATTTAAATACTGTATTCCAATATTTGATTTCAATATATAGAGAATATTATTACATTAAGAGAACTGATTCAATTAGGAGACCTGTTATTACTAAAACCTATGTAATTATCTGACTTTAAAAGAAACATAAAAAGAGGTGATAATATGCTTTCAGATATAAATTGAACTTGTAGCTTTTAAGAAAATGAATTATGAAAGAAAGATGAGTCTTGTTTGTAATATTTTGTAAATGCCCATGTAATAAACATGAACTGTTGCACAACTCAGTGGAAATTCATTGGAAGTTGTTAAAAGAAAAAGAAGCTAATTAATGTACTGCAAGTGAGTATATTTCAAGAATAATTTTTTCACGATTTTGCCACCCAAAACCCTCTCAATAATGAGGTGCAAAGAAATTTGAGGATGACAATCCAGTCTACAGATATAGCATACAAGCCAATGAAGTAAAAAAAAATGTAATGATGTAACTGTGATAAACTTTAAAAATTTACTTAATAATAACAATAAAATTCTTTTATTTGATAGCAGGTCTTAACTCTGCCTGAGCAAGGTCAGGTAATGCAGATTGTATAAAATAATGTGCCTTCCCATGATGTTTTTTTTTTTTTTTTTTTTAAATAATCTGGTAGGCACACTAATTCAATAACTTGGCATGATCTTCTAGTGAACTTTCTCAATCTTTTTCTGCATATTCAGATTCCTTATCCTGAACAAACAATCCACCATGGAGTTTTGAGAATTTGCATACACACCAGATTTTGCACATGACAACCTTAAAATGTTAATGAATCTAAATTGTTCAGTTCAACCAATTGCTTAACATAGTATAGCAACATTTAGGAGAATTTAGACTGCAGCACAGAATTATAACAATAATATATACCCTAAACGTGAAACACAGCTAAAAAAAGTTATAAAATAAACCCATTTATCTAAAATGCTTAAAAATTAATACTTTTTACTCCTTAAAATATTTCTTTAACTTACTTACCTGCAATCGACATTACAACTGCAGGCCCGTAACCTATGCTCAAATTCCTCAAGGACGGTGAAGGCACAATGGGAGTCACTACCTGCATGCACAAAACTAAATACATTAGTACTGAAAACATGAATTTCGATGTGGCTGATCATACAATCCACCTCCTACAAAATGAAAATAATCTGTTACTGACAATATAATGTAAATGGATAGATAAAGTGGCAGCAGGAGAACACGTACACAAAGAGGTTTAACTTTTACAAGCTTTTGGAGCCAGTGGCTCCTTCTTCTGGCAGGAGAGTTGAAGGGGAAGGAAGAGGGGTGAAGGAAAATCACTGCAGAGGTTTAAGAAAAGGGGTACAATTTAGAAAAGTTATCCATAACCTTGGGTCAGAGGAGACTTAGCAGACAGGAGGTGAAGGAAAGGGTCTAACAGGATCTCCAGTCCCTCCTCAGATCCCTAGGTCCATCCCAGTACCTCTCTCCATGTCTATCTCACTACTCATTCCCCCCCCCCCCTCCCCCCCCCCCTCCCCCCCCCCCCCCCCACTCACCACACTCAAACTCAAGCACCCAGAACACCTCACTGTGGTAGTTTACTGTGCCCAAACAGAGAAACTCTCTTTCCTTGTGGACCAACATTTCCATAGAATTATGGAAATGTCTTGTAAAATATTCACAGATCATTTTAAGAGAGTATAATTCTGACATGTAAACTGACAGCACAATTGTATATGATCATGTGATAAATATTCATAGTTATATAATCCAGTGGACAATTATTTCCATAAGGAAGAGAATAATAACGAAGACTATACAAAAATTAAAAATACTTAAGCACTATTTTATGATATTGCCACCCAGAACCTATCATGTGGTGATACTTGCATGAGATACAAATCTGGAAGAAAAGTGAACTCAAAATTAAGGTACAAGACAGAAATAATGTAGGAAGAATTTTACAAAAATTATTTACAATGTTTTTATCAGCACATACCCCCTAACTTGACAACCTGGAGTAGCATATGAATCTCAAAGGAAAGACCTTTGAACTGGAATTAAAATAGAGATCACAATGTACTATGAAGAAGAATCAAATACACACAAGAGAATAATCAGTTTCTTGAACAATACTTTATTTACAACTGTGCTGCTCAGGGTTGAAGAATATTACAAATCTATGTGATACGGTTTTACATGAATTACTGATTGCAGAATATATGAATTACGTATACAAGAGCTGGCATACAGTGAACAAGGCTAGGCAACTGCACAACATTAAATCAGTTACAGACTGTGCAACAATTCAGAATGAAAAATACAACTGAAGACTAAACTTTAATGACACTTGAAGTAAGCTGAGCCAGTTAAAAGCAAAGAAATGTATGTGACAAAATCATGATTCTGAGAAAATGAGCTTTGAAATTTGCATCAAATTTAAAATTCCATGTTTATTTGTTCCTCTGTCTACAGAAACTACCACATGCAGTGGTTATTAATGAAGTTAAACCTAAAGTACAGCTGAAAGCAAGGGAAAACTACAGCCACAATTTTTCCTGAGAGCATGCGGCTTTACTGGTGGTTAAATGATGATGAAATCCTCTTGTGTAAAATATTCTAGATGTAAAATAATCTGCCATTCGGATCTCCAGGTGGAGACCACTCAGGAGGGCATCATTATCAGGAGGGAAAAAAACTGGTATTCCACAAATCGGAGTGTGGAATGTCAGACCCCATAAATGGGCAGGTAGGTTAGAAACTTTAAAAATGGAAATGGATAGGTTAAAGTTAGATATAGTGAGAATTAGTGAAGTTTGATGGCAGGAGGAACAAGACTTCTGGTCAGGCAAATGCAGGATTATAAATCCAAAAACAAATAGGGGTAATGCAGGAGTAAGTTTAATAATGAATAAAAAAAATAGCAACATGAATAAACTACTACAAACAGCATAGTGAATGGATTATTGTAGTCAAGATAGACATGAAACTCATGCCTAAAACAGTTTATATGCCAGCTAGCTCTGCAGATGGTGAATAGATTGAAGAAATGTATGATGAGATGGAATTTTTCAGTTAGTTAAGGGAGATGAAAATTTAATAGTCATCACCATGACTATTAAATTTTCATCTCCCTTAACTAACTGAAAAATTCTGCAGTTCAATAGCAAGAAAAAAAAGAGAAGGAAAAGTTGTAAGTGACTATGAACTGGGGTGAAGGAAAATAGGATAGAGCCACCTGGTAGAATTTTGCACAGAGCATAACTTAATCGTAGCTAACACTTAGTTTAAGTATCATGTAAGGGGGCTGCATACGTGGGAGAGACCTGGAGACACAGACACCGAAGGTTTTAGATTGGTTATATAATGGTAAGACAGTGATTTAGGGACCAGGTTCTAAATGGTAAGACATTTCCAGGGGCAGATGTGGACTCTGACCACATTTTATTGGTTATGAACTGTACATTAAAACTGAAGAAACTGTAAAAAGAAATGACTCAAAAATGAGATTGACAGGAAGTGCAAAATGGCTAAGCAGGAATGGCTAGAGGATGAATGTAAGGATGTAGAAGCATTTATCACTAGAGATATAACAGATCCTGCCTACAGGAAAATTAAACAGACCTCTGGAGAAAAGAGAACAACCATATAAATATCAAGAGCTCGGATGGAAAACCAGTCCTATGTAAAGAAGGGAAAGCAAAAAGGTGGAAGGAGTATACAGAGGGTCTATAAAAGAGCAATGTACTTGAGGGAAATATTATGGAAATGGAAGAGGACACAGATGAAGATGAGATGTGAGATATGATACTATGTGAAGAATCTGACACAGCAATGAAAGACCTCTAAACAAGACCGCAGGAGTAGACAACATTTTGTTAGAACTACAGGGTGTATATGCGGACAAAGCAAAAAAATTCCCAAATTTTTTTCCGGATTTTCTGGTTACGAATACACTTTCTCCTGGAGGAAAATTCATTTTTTCCATGTTAAGTGACTGGATAATTTTCCTTGGAACTGTAAAACATATCAATCCTTTGAATGGTTATGGTTGTATACACTGGCATAGAATTTCCTGACACTTTAGAAAAGGAAACTCAGGGAAAAGCAAGTTTTGGAAAGATGTTTGATGTGCAGCAACATGTACACTGCATATTTTCATATTGCAAAAGTATAAATTCGAATTCCACCAAACACCACACATTACTTTCCGAAGCATTGATATCGAGATTGCGATGCCCTTTTATAAGCCAGTCAAGGCTCATGTCATGTGATAACGCCAGCTGATAACAGTGGATATTCATAGCATAGGACACATGATGAAGGCAGCCAATAACAACATCACTGTTAACTAGCGTGAACACACAAGTGGGAAAAGTCAATGGTTTGAATTAATATATATAGTGTTCATACAAGAAAAGAAAAGCTTTGACATATGATATTGGTCTCAAAGATTAATGAGCTGCTAAGCTTTCACATATAATGCTGATCTTTTTTGCACGTGTTACACTTTAAGGTACATCACACAAATCTGCCAGTAAAATTTTTAATAAGGCCATAAATGTTTGATCTTCTAGGCTCGAAATTCTTCTAAATGACTGTCCTTGAAGATTTGATTTTTAAATGAGTGTCAAATGCTCTGTGATATAAGAAATTCATCACACATTCTCACACATAGTTCATCTTGCATAAAAGGAAATTTAGTTTGAAAGTAAAGCTTTTCAAACTACCATTCGCAATATTTTCTTGCCTCCTGTTAGAAATAGGTTTGTTTCAGCAGTTGACAGAAAGCACCAGATAACAGGCATCACCAGGCTTGCACAGCTACAATGACATCGGATGCTCGTATTTTCATACATGTGAAACATTAAAAGATCTTATATTATGTCATAAAAGAAACAAGACTTGGTAGATACTCCAAGAGCAACAGAATTTTGTGAACCATGCTAAAAGTGTAATTCTGCTTAAAGTGCACATTTGTGTGTCCAGATTTGGATGTAAATTTTCTTGGACTACCAGTATTGTATTATCTCATGTTTGGTTCTTTATTATGGCATAATGCTAGAAGATGAAAACGTGCACTTTAAATGCAGCAAACAGTTGAAACTAGCCAAAAGCATGCAATTAACACTTCGTTTCAAATAAACTGACTGGCTCAGCGGAAAAGATTAATAAAAGCCAAATTTCTTAAGCAAACCGAAAAAAATAACCCCATCATTCTGCAAGGCTGTTAATGCTTGACTGTCAGAAAGGGGGAAATAAAATAAAATCTCAAATGAAAAACATATTTTAGCCTTCTGTAATCATATGAATATATTTTAATTCACTTGATAGCTCCCAGGCACAGAAATCTGTCTTATTTTCATTGGATGTGAGAGTAATAAATGAAGAGGAAACAGAAAAATCACTAAACATAAATACAGATCATGTGGAGACTGCCCACCTCCCCACTACATCTCAGACTGCTCTGTGCATCAGCCCTGGATCTACGATATTTCTGAACTGGGGCAATATTAGATAGTGCCTCCCCCCACCCCCCACCCCCCCGCCAGCCCCCACCCTCGAGCATTTGAGGTAGGATGCCAAAATTTAAAAAATCGACTTTTCAAAAATATGTTCATTTAGTAGGGCACATATTTCTGAAGAAACTGATACATAAAATGTATGTGTTTGAGGCAATGTAAGACATGTTATTTGGTCTTAAATGTGCCTAAGTGCAGTGCCACGCCTCTTCACACAGCATTCTTCTAATGCACGCCACTGTACTTTGCTCTCTGGGATTCAGATGTGTAATATTTTGTAATGGATGCCATCAAACTATATCCAGATCATGGAAATCAAAATGTTCTGTGGTGCCTCTCCTGCTCCCAGTTGGCCAGTTTGACATCATGTTCCTCTTTAAAAAAAACTCGCAATTAATACTGGATGGGATTATTGGTAACCGGAAGAACAAGAACTCTTCAGAAAATTTGCACTCTTTATTGCCTTTTAGCTAATAACTTGCTGTTTTGTGTGACATAAAATTAAAGATAGGATACATAAAACCAGTAAAGACAAGAGACAAGCAAGGCAATACACAGTCCTTAAGTCCTAGGATTTTTTTCTCTCTACTATTGCTACAGCTTTACATGGCACGCTTTCCTTTCTGAGAAAGAATCTACCACCTCATCAACGTTCCTCAAATGTTTTTCTACATGTAAAAACAAAATGTCTTTGTCTAACACTTAAAAAACTGTTAATATGAGTACAAATATTACCCAAGACTGGTGTATTTCTTGATCTGATTACATGTATTTTGTCACTGTATGCTAGATAAAATGAAATAGGTCTGCCTAATATTGCAGCAATTTTAACACACACCAAATAAACGAGACTGATTTGGCACAAATGGTCATTTTTATAACACAACAGAATATGATTCATGAAGTACCAATATCAAATGCCTATTAGGCCTACTACAAGCAAAAATTTTTATGCTAGGAAATAGTTTCACGTTTCATTCATACGCTCCATCTTCTGAAGTATGAGATCGAAAAGTAGTAGTATGAAATGATTACACAAATTTGGAATTGTCATATTCTTCCATAATTTGTGTGATGTCCCCATTTCTTCACCTTCCTTGTTCTAACAAACAATCTTGTCATCACTAATTCTGTAACTATTCCTGCCAGCGTCAAAATTTATTCTCTGGTTAACTTAACTAAAGCTGTCACAATCACTGGTTTAGTTACCTCGAGTTTATTCTCCAGTTAGGCCCTTACTAGTGTACTGGTCTGGCCAAAATTTTCTGTCAAAATTTCATTTTCTTGAATGAGAAGATAATATACAATATTTCTTGCCTGTTATTCCTGTTAGTCATTTATCTCCACTCTGGTAGTCTGAGTCTATGGATTTCGCTAGTAATTATAACAACGCTGATCATTTGCACACCCAGTCAACCACATAAAGAGCGATTGGCATTAACCTGTTCGGCTTTATTCTGCTCAGTTTGTATAGCCCCGTCCCCTTTTGTCTGCAGGAAAGTTAGCCCCGTCCCCTTTTGTCTGCAGGAAAGTTTATTTCTAGATGTGATAGGGATTCCCCTGGCAGAGACATCACATATACTATGCACACATTCAAAAATCAACTTATGATTCATTCAGAAATCAACTTAGGATGTGTTCACAAATGTTCAAAAACTAACAGGGATGAGTTTCAAAATCATACCAATAATCAATAGACCAATGTGTGCTGGATACTTGGCACTTTGTGAAACAAGGTTTTTTTCCTCAAAAATATGAATTTGACGCCCCCTACCCCACCCCTCCCTGAAATTGCCACTCGCGGCAGATACCTTGGTTTGCTCCCACCCCCTAGATATGGGCCTGTTGTGTATGCATGAATCTGGCAGCTTAGGCGTGCCAGTAAAATTTTACCGGGTAGCATCTGGCTGCTTCCTGCTATTGCTTATACAGATAACTGCCACACTTCTGTAGCCAGGAGTGGGGGAAGGTACTACTCATACATGACTCAACTGTGCATGCGCATGAGCTAGCTCGCAACTGCTCAAACAACTCTAATGTAAACAGATGTGACATCACCCTCATTGGAGGCAATTTGTTGTTATGAAGCATTGAATAGTCTTTCTAAAGACTTTGACACATTTTACTGTAGGCAAATGCTTGTATGAGCACTGTGTTTTGTTGTGGTATATGGTGCATTTCCTTTGCAACTTAAGTTTTATTTTTTTTTTTTTTTTTTTTTTTTTTTTTTTTTTTTTTTTTTTTTTTTGCCCCCCTTTCTCATTCATGTATTATTGCTATAGTATTATTCTGCAGTGGTGAGATACAGTAATATCCTTTTTTAGAATATTGGTCCTTAACAGTCAAAGTTACAAAAATTTAGCTGAAAACCAAAACAATGAAAAATTCCTGGAATTCTAAAAAATTTCCTGGTTGTTCCCAGTTTTTTCCTAGATGAAAAAATTCCTGGGTTTTTCCTGGATCTCCCAGTTGTCCCAGGTTGTATACACTCTGAACTACTGAAAGCCTTGGGAAAGTCAGCCATGACAAAACTCTTCCACAAGGTGAGCAAAATGTATGAGACAGGTGAAATACCACCACACTTGAAGAGGAATGCAGTTATTCCAATTTCAAAGATGGCATGTGCTGACGGGTGTGAAAATTACCAAACGTATCAGATTAATAAGTCACAGTTCCAAAATACTAACACAAATTCTTTACAGACAAATAGAAAAACTGGTATAAGCCGAGCTCGGGGAAGAAATGTAGGAATACGTAAGGTAGTACTGACCCTATGACTTATCTTAAAAGATAGGTTAAGGAAAGGCAAACCTCCATTTATAGCATTTGTAGACTTAGAGAAAGCTTTTGACAATGTTGACTGTAATACTCTCATTCAAATTCTGAAGGTGGCAGGGGTAAAATACAGGAAGCAAAAGGCTATTTACAATTTGTACAGAAACCAGATGACAGTTATAACAGTAGGGAGCATGAAAGGAAAGTCGTGGTTGAGAAGGGAGTGAGACAGGGTTGTAGCCTATCTCTGATGTTATTCAATCTGCATATAGAGCAAGCATTATAGGAAACAAAAGATAAATTTGGAGCAGAAATTAAAATCCAGGGAGAAAAAATAAAATCTTTGATGTTTGCTGATAACACTGTACTTGAAAGGAGGATGTAGGATGAACATCAACAAAAGCAAATTGAGGATAATGCAATGTAGTCAAATAACATCAGATGATGCTGAGGCAATTAGATTAGGAAATAAGACACTTAAAGTGAGTTTTGCTATTTGGGAAGCAAAATAACTGATGATGGTCAAAGTAGAGAATAATGAGGAGTTACTGAACCATGGACCTTGCCGTTGGTGGGGAGGCTTGTGTGCCTCAGCGATACAGATAGCCATACCGTAGGTACAACCACAACGGAGGGGTATCTGTTGAGAGGCCAGACAAACGTGTGGTTTCTGAAAAAGGGGCAGCAGCCTTTTCAGTAGTTGCAGGGGCAACAGTCTGGATGATTGACTGATCTGGCCTTGTAACAATAACCAAAACGGCCTTGCTGTGCTGGTACTGCAAACGGCTGAAAGCAAGGGGAAACTACGGCCGTAATTTTTCCCGAGGGCATGCAGCTTTACTGTATGATTAAATGATGATGGCGTCTTCTTGGGTAAAATATTCTGGAGGTAAAATAGTCCCCCATTCGGATCTCCGGGCGGGGACTACTCAAGAGGATGTCGTTATCAGGAGAAAGAAAACTGGCGTTCTACCGATCGGAGCGTGGAATGTCAGATCCCTTAATCGGGCAGGTAGGTTGGAAAATTTAAAAAGGGAAATGGATACGTTAAAGTTAGATATAGTGGGAATTAGTGAAGTTCGGTGGCAGGAGGAACAAGACTTCTGGTCAGGTGACTACAGGGTTATAAACACAAAGTCAAATAGGGGTAATGCAGGAGTAGGTTTAATAATGAATAGGAAAATAGGAATGCGGGTAAGCTACTACAAACAGCATAGTGAACGCATTATTGTGGCCAAGATAGATACGAAGCCCACACCTACTACAGTAGTACAAGTTTATATGCCAACTAGCTCTGCAGATGACGAAGAAATTGAAGAAATGTATGATGAAATAAAAGAAATTATTCAGATAGTGAAGGGAGACGAAAATTTAATAGTCATGGGTGACTGGAATTCGAGTGTAGGAAAAGGGAGAGAAGGAAACATAGTAGGTGAATATGGATTGGGGCTAAGAAATGAGAGAGGAAGCCGCCTGGTAGAATTTTGCACAGAGCACAACTTAATCATAGCTAACACTTGGTTTAAGAATCATGGTAGAAGGTTGTATACATGGAAGAACCCTGGAGATACTAAAAGGTATGAGATAGATTATATAATGGTAAGACAGAGATTTAGGAACCAGGTTTTAAATTGTAAGACATTTCCAGGGGCAGATGTGGACTCTGACCACAATCTATTGGTTATGACCTGTAGATTAAAACTGAAGAAACTGCAAAAAGGTGGGAATTTAAGGAGATGGGACCTGGATAAACTGAAAGAACCAGAGGTTGTACAGAGTTTCAGGAAGAGCATAAGGGAACAATTGACAGGAATGGGGGAAAGAAATACAGTAGAAGAAGAATGGTTAGCTTTGAGGGATGAAGTAGTGAAGGCAGCAGAGGATCAAGTAGGTAAAAAGACAAGTTCTAGTAGAAATCCTTGGGTAACAGAAGAAATATTGAATTTAATTGATGAAAGGAGAAAATATAAAAATGCAGTAAATGAAGCAGGCAAAAAGGAATACAAGCGTCTCAAAAATGAGATCGACAGGAAGTGCAAAATGGCTAAGCAGGGATGGCTAGAGGACAAATGTAAGGATGTAGAGGCTTATCTCACTAGGGGTAAGATAGATACTGCCTACAGGAAAATTAAAGAGACCTTTGGAGATAAGAGAACCACTTGTATGAACATCAAGAGCTCAGATGGAAACCCAGTTCTAAGCAAAGAAGGGAAAGCAGAAAGGTGGAAGGAGTATATAGAGGGTCTATACAAGGGCGATGTACTTGAGGACAATATTATGGAAATGGAAGAGGATGTAGATGAAGATGAAATGGGAGATACGGTACTGCGTGAAGAGTTTGACAGAGCACTGAAAGACCTGAGTCGAAACAAGGCCCCCGGAGTAGACAACATTCCAGTAGAACTACTGACGGCCTTGGGAGAGCCAGTCCTGACAAAACTCTACCATCTGGAGAGCAAGATGTATGAAACAGGCGAAATACCCTCAGACTTCAAGAAGAATGTAATAATTCCAATCCCAAAGAAAGCAGGTGTTGACAGATGTGAAAATTACCGAACAATCAGTTTAATAAGCCACAGCTGCAAAATACTACCACGAATTCTTTACAGACAAATGGAAAAACTAGTAGAAGCCGACCTCGGGGAAGATCAGTTTGGATTCCGTAGAAATACTGGAACACGTGAGGCAATACTGACCTTACGACTTATCTTAGAAGAAAGATTAAGGAAAGGAAAACCTACGTTTCTAGCATTTGTAGACTTAGAGAAAGCTTTTGACAATGTTGACTGGAATACTCTCTTTCAAATTCTAAAGGTGGCAGGGGTAAAATACAGGGAGTGAAAGGCTATATACAATTTGTACAGAAACCAGATGGCAGTTATAAGAGTCGAGGGGCATGAGAGGGAAGCAGCGGTTGGGAAGGGAGTGAGACAGGGTTGTAGCCTCTCCCCAGTGTTATTCAATCTGTATATTGAGCAAGCAGTAAAGGAAACAAAAGAAAAATTTGGAGTAGGTATTAAAATCCATGGAGAAGAAATAAAAACTTTGAGGTTCGCCGATGACATTGTAATTCTGTCAGAGACAGCAAAGGACTTGGAAGAGCAGTTGAACGGAATGGATGGTGTCTTGAAGGGAGGATATAAGATGAACATCAACAAAAGCAAAACGAGGATAACGGAATGTAGTCGAATTAAGTCGGGTGATGCTGAGGGAATTAGACTAGGAAATGAGACACTTAAAGTAGTAAAGGAGTTTTGCTATTTTGGGAGCAGAATAACTGATGATGGTCGAAGTAGAGAGGATATAAAATGTAGACTGGCAATGGCAAGGAAAGCGTTTCTGAAGAAGAGAAATTTGTTAACATCGAGTATAGATTTAAGTGTCAGGAAGTCATTTCTGAAAGTATTTGTATGGAGTGTAGCCATGTATGGAAGTGAAACATGGACGGTAAATAGTTTGGACAAGAAGAGAATAGAAGCTTTTGAAATGTGGTGCTACAGAAGAATGCTGAAGATTAGATGGGTAGATCACATAACTAATGAGGAAGTATTGAATAGGATTGGGGAGAAGAGAAGTTTGTGGCACAACTTGACCAGAAGAAGGGATCAGTTGGTAGGACATGTTCTGAGGCATCAAGGGATCACCAATTTAGTATTGGAAGGCAGCGTGGAGGGTAAAAATCGCAGGGGGAGTCCAAGAGATGAATACACTAAGCAGATTCAGAAGGATGTAGGTTGCAGTAGGTACTGGGAGATGAAGAAGCTTGCACAGGATAGAGTAGCATGGAGAGCTGCATCAAACCAGTCTCAGGACTGAAGACAACAACAACAACAACAACAACTGAGCAGAATTGGGGAGAAGAGGAATTTGTTGCACAACTTGATTACCGTATTTACTCGAATCTAAGCCGCACTTTTTTCCGGTTTCTGTAATCCAAAAAACCGCCTACGGCTTAGAATCGAGTGCAAAGCCAGCGGAAGTTCTGAAAAATGTTGGTAGGTGCCGCCACAACTAACTTCTGCCATCGAATATATGTAGCGCTACACAAGTATGCTTTGTGGACACAAAGATAAATACTGGCGCCAAAACTTTTTTTTCTCCGCCCCGAGTTTCGACCACTGCATTTTCATACATTATCCAACGAAGTAAATACAAATTCCGTATTGTTCATCTTCAAATGTAGCAGAATTTCAATGTACTACGAAAATGCGATTGGCAAGACTGTTAGGGATGTTTGTCAATATGGCCAACTCTATGTTCCGAGTTTTTTCCTTCCTGTGAGAAGAGATGGTTGCTAATAGGAACCTGATGAAATGTGAATCACATGCAGTATTCTCTTCACCATAAGAATCATACGAATATAAACATTTTGCCATGTATTCTTTCGTGTTTGCTGCTATCTCATTTAAATCCTGTCTGCCTAATAAACTACGAAACTAGAGTGAGACAACAGCAAACGCGGAAGAATATACGTATCGTGTCATGTTTATATTCGTATTATTCTTATGCCTAATAGTGATATAGTCAGAAATGAAGCACGGCAACTGACTAGATTTTAAATGTAAGATGACTAATTTCTGTGCAGAATTTGATGTACTAAAGAAGCGGCCGCAAAGATTTTCAAATGGAGAAAAATTTGCGCCTAACTCTCGTTCAGAACATGTTCTATCATACGCAGTCTATTATTTGGTTCTTGTTGATCATTATCAAAGAAAGCAGCAGTGTAAGTAACAACAAATAGCAGTCTCTTGCCATTGCTTCGCTAATGAGACGATTCCTCTTTTTTTTTTCAGCGGCGGTACTGCGCACAAAAGCAAGTCATGCTGCGAGCGGCGACAGGCCGTACACACGCACTATCAGAATGCGACAAACAATGCATGACACAGTACAGTAATGCATTTTCAGCTTAGAATGACGTAAACACCTATAACAAAAAAAGCGGCACTTATCAGATCAAAGCAAAATAAGCAATCGATTCAAACCAGACGAAGCACGTGAAAAAGGAAGGGTACCCGTATAAATACGGACGGAGCGCCTGACGCATAGCAATGGCTACCTGGTAAAGCTTAACTGCTAAGCTTACGACTCGAACCAAACAACTGTAGCTGTATCGTCTTTCATTCGACCTAAATTGTGTCTCATATTACAATGGACCAACTTTGTTTCGATTTGGAGGTGCGGCCAAAAACTTTTCTCTCCCCCTGAATTTCGAGTCTCAAATTTCAGGTGTGGCTTAGATTCGGGAAATATTTTTTTCCTTTATTTCGAGTCTCATTTTTCAGGTGCGGCTTAGATTCGAGTGCGGCTTAGATTCGAGTAAATACGGTAGAAAAAGAGACTGGTTGGTAGGACACATTCTGAGGCATCAAGGGATCACCAATTTACCATTGGAGGGAAGCATCGTGGGTAAAAATCATGGAGGGATACCAAGGGATGAATACAGTAAGCAGATTCAGAAGGATGTGGGTTTCAGTAGTTACTTGGAGATGAAGAGGCTGGCATAGGATAGAGTAGCATGGAGAGCTGCATCAAACCAGTCTTTGAACTGACGACCGCAAAAACAACACAACTACAATACCAGGTGATTAAATTCATAATATTGTGCTCAGTAACGTTTTACCAATAATCTTGTTAGCATTTATACACCTCTGTCTCCAAGGATGTCACTTACACCCCTTTCACTCTCATTGACATGAGACTCACAACAATGCAATACAATATTTTTCCCTTTCACATATTACATTAACCAATACATGTAACTTTGAATGGTTATACATATAATGGAATGGCTATGGCAAACGAATACACAATGTCACATTGAAAAACATAAATTTCCAAGAAATCCCTTATCACATATGGTACACATACAAATGCTCCCATTTGCTTTTATTACAGGAAATATCTATTCTAAGACCCACAACTGAGCAAGGTGTGCAATGGTTAGCACACTAGACTCACATCTGGCCATCCAGATTTAGGTTTTCTGTGATTTCCCTAAATCGCTCCAGGTGAATGCCAGGATGGTTCCTTTGAAAGGACACAGCCAATTCCCTTCCCCATCTTTGACACAGTCCAAGCTTGTGTTTCATCTCTAATGACCTCAATGTCAATGGAATGTTAAACTCAATAGCCCTTCTTCCTTTCAGATACAATCGGAGTTTGTGTTCCATCTCTAATGACCTCGATGTCAGTGGAACGTTACAATCAATAGTCCTTCCTTCCTTTCCAAGTCCCACATAGCATCATGAGAAGGCACAGAATTATTAGCACATGGTGTTCTTGATCCTCCACTTTCTGGTGATTTCCTATATGGTTTGGAAGCAGATATTTTTGACCAAGACATGTATGTGCCATTGCATCCCTTTGCATCCAAACAGAAAACACTTCTTGTTAAGTAGTTCTTCAAATAACTGCTAGGAAGCAGTTCAAATCACCTGATACACCTATATCCCTTTGCTAAAAGACAGACTGGTTCTTCCACTACAATATGGTGCACATGTCTCCAAACATTCGGTTTTGTCACTCACAACCCTTTTCTTCTAATCACCCCAATTAAAAGATCAGTCAACATTTATATTGATAATCTGATTACATGATTGATTTACATGTACCAGTTTTTTACACCATGGAAAAAGCAGCATTATAGGCAAACATCAAGAATTTATTCAATTTTGTATACCTGAATCAAAAACAATTTTAAATATTTGTTATTATCATCTGCAAAGAAGAATTAAAAGGGAATTTTTCTTAACAACATTAATTGACAAACTGTTGTCAAATAAACTGACAAGAAGATAGTACACCATTAAACTTTATCCAATGACTTTTGGCAGAAAATATTAAATGTCAAGAAGATTTTCCAAGCACTGAAGTAAATTGAAACTGTCCTCAAGCAAAACTCAATTGAAATTTGCAAGTTGAAAACAATTATAGAAGATTCAAATGCAGTAAAATTTTACTTGGTGTAAGCTCACCCTGTAACAAGAATAGTTCAAGAGTGAGATGACAGAGATTTCTGTAACTGTGGTATGCCAAATTAAACAATGAATAGCAGGCTGTAATTTGCAATAATCTGTTTCCGTGTAACACAAGTGGAGAGGTGGGGTCAGCCTGTGCATTGGAAGTGTTGCAGTCTTTGGACAAGGTGTTGATCTGATGTGATATTCTGGGTGTAATGATAATGAGGTAGCTGTCTGGCTATTGCTGCACTGCAATAGCAGCCAAGTCCACACCATTCAGCAGGTTATAGATACATGTGAAATGACGGGTGCTTAAGCCATCCTCTGCATCCCATTCCGAGTCTTGTCCCTCGACAACCAGAAAAACTGTCAATTTATCTGACACTCAGGTCATAGACAGAAAGTTTTGGACACATGCATACATTAAAATTGTTGGGAACATCGGCATGTGCTATCGGGCTGTCCATCGCATGGGCAGGGCATTGGGCTGGCTGGCAAGAAGAAAGCAGCATGTTGTCAGAGGACGAGTCACCATGGATGGTCTGCATGGGCTTGAGATGGTTTATCATCACTTTCATTGGCTCATTGTTCAGCAATATCTTGAAAATATATACCCCTCACTCAGGAACTCTCTGTGGACTCATGTACAGTGGCTGCAAAGCCATCCAGATAGCAGAGTGTAATGGAGTTGTGCATGGAAGTGTATCACCAGGTGGATGCCAGGATGTAACAGGTGTCTGTAGGATGATGTGACACATTTCACAAGATCTGTACAGTCGTACACAGTATCTAGTGATGTTCAAAGTTGATGATGATGATGATGTTTGGTTTGTGGGGCATTCAACTGCGTGGTTATCAGCACCTGTACAATTATCCAATCTTTGCTCAGTCCAATTTCGCCACTTTCCTGGATGATGATGAAATGATGAGGACAACACAAACACCCAGTCATCTCGAGGCAGGTGAAAATCCCTGACCCCGCCGGGAATCGAACCCGGGACCCCGTGCTCGGGAAGCGAGAACGCTACCGCGAGACCACGAGCGGCGGACGTGATGTTCAAGATGGGGGTTAGTAGTTGGATCGTGGTGAAGGTCTTGCTATTGCTGAGCCTGCAGCTGTGCATCTGTAAACTTATCGTAGTCAATTTGTGTGAAGATGGCATTCATCCATGACAGATACTCTGCAACCATATTGCCCATGCCTTTCTGGTGGAGGACATGTCTTTTAGCAGACTTTCAATTGAGTATACCAGCAGTCAATGGTCTGTGTAAATGACTAGTGGTCTGCCTCACACGTTTCAAACTGCCAAACTGCTTCATAAACCACTAGAAGTTCATGGTCATAGTGGACCACTTACGCTGTGAAGCTGTCAGTTTATGTGAGAAAAATCAAAGTGGTTTATGTAAACATGTCACCTCCTGCAGCAGAAACACCTCAGTAGTAAAGTATGTACAAGGGAGGGTTTAAGCTAGTAAAGGTAAGCTGCAAAAAGGGGGTCAATGCTAGCTTATGTTTACCAGCAGTATTCTTGCCTGCAAGAAGCTCATATGAGTGAAGCCTGAATGGTGGCTGCCCGTGGAAGGTGACAGCAATAGAAATTAATCATCCTTAGGGGTTGACAGAACTGGAAGTCCTGCAGTGGTGGCAGCTGACAGATGAATTCCTTTTGCTGTGGCATAGGATGAATGCCGGTATTGTTGAAAATACGTCTAAGAAAGATATCAAAGTTGGCATTTTTCTTCATTGACCACAACACAGTTATCAGCAAGTGTATCAAAAAATTGTTTAAGAAGCAGTTCACGCATGTCCTTGTCTTGGGAAAAAACGAGTATGTTGGCCAGGTACGCATAGCAGAGAGGGAGCTTGAAATTTCAATAAGCCACTGCCAGGTCTGAGCTGCATATTTGATGACATATGGCATAAATAGGAACTAGAATATGCCAAAAGACTTGATCATTGCTGTATTTTGAGCGTCTTCTGCACTCATTGGTATCTGCACATATGCTCACTTGCAGTATAGGACACTGAAAACAAAGTACCCATGCTGTAGTAGGTGGAATTCTGAATGTCTGGTCTTGGGGAAACTGTCAGTTATCATACGAGTATTAAGTGTCCTGTGGTCTTCACATAAAAGTACAGTCCTGTATTTCTTGAGCACATGGGTGAAGCTCTAGCTGTCTGAAGATCTCACAACTCCACCTTTTAAGAGTTCATCGAGCACTGCCTTAGCAGCATGGAGCTGATCCAGTGGTAACCCATATCATCTGTAGCACACCAGAGAGCCTGGCATGGTGGTACTCTTGTGTATCATTTCGTTTTTGTTAGTGTGCTGCATATACAACACTTGCGGAGAGGCTGGTGGTGCAAGATGTATGAAGTTTCAATGAGAGGCACACAAGTAGGAGGTGCATTATTGACTTGGTTGATGACTGAAGGTTGTGTTGACAGAGGTGCTTCCTCAGAGACTGCTGTTTGTGGTGTTGAGACTGGGTTAAAATGGTGCAATTAAAAGGTTGTGGGCAAGTGAAAATAATTATTGTATCTGATAAATCTTTAGATGGCATCATGCTGCAGTGATTTCTTCTGACATCTTGTGGATTGTTCATCATATGGGGTCATTTTTCTGCTGTAGAAAAAGGGAATCCAGATGTGTCTCGAAATTGAGTATTTGGATTTTTTAAGCTTTTGGTGAATGATGTGATGCAGTCTTGTAGATAATGACAAAGATCATCCACCAAAATGTAACATTGTGTATTGTCTGAAAGAGACATGATGAGGGTGGACTGTGCAGCCTGAAGGGCATGGCCAAAGATATAAAATCTAAGAGGAAGGGTCTTGAGTGCAGTTCTCCCGCTGGACCCCAAATCAATGAGATATTGTTGGCATGAGGGGTTGAGGTTGTACAGTCTGTTGATGTTCTACAGAGGTGGTGTGGGAGAAAATTCATTTCCACAGTATGAGATAAGGTGAAGTGAATAGCCACTGTGGTCTGGTGCACCTATCAGGAACCAGGCCACTCCTACATGTAGTTGCAAGATGGGGAGCAGTTATACATAGTGTGGCCAAACTGTGTGTGAAACCAGCAAAATGAGTCATCAATGGACATGAAAGAGTGAGGAACGTGGTTGCCACATGCATGAAAAGTGGTTGTGTTTGTATGAAGGTCACTGACCCAGGCTGGGGGCACGATGTCACAACAGTCATTGGAGATTTGTGGGGGGTCAGCCAGGCTCACCTGCAGCAAAGAATTGAGCACATCGAGGTTAGTGGTGCAGTCCATGTGCGGTGGTGCATTGTCATTGTTGGAGTGTGGCAAAGCTCCTGTCTGCTAATTTTGGTCTGCTATCAAATGATTCATGTTCATTGCTGATTATGGCAAGTTGCACTTGCAACAGGAATTTGACCAACCAGAAGGTCCAAGCTAGTGATCCAGAATCAGTTGATAATCAACTAGTGTGTGCAACTTACACCAGAGCTATGACAGACTCCTGTTCCCCAGATGTTCATTATAAAACACTTGCTGTAGCTGTTCTTGTGGCATCTGTGTAAGGTGTAGAAGATAGTTGATTTTGCAGCAGTATACTTATTACCTGTAGGGATGAGAGAATAATGCCACTTCTCACATCAACATGCCCTCATAACTGAGCAGTGACACTAGTGACATCACAAACCCAAGGTGTACACACGGACAAGAAAAAAAAATTCCTGGTTTCACAGTTAAAAATGAAATTTCTCCCTGGTGAAAGTACACTATACCCTGGGTAACAGTATACTTTTTTCCATGCTAAGGGACAATATACTTTTCATCATAGCTGTAAAATTTATCAATCCATTAAACAATAAGGTTTTTATACACTTTCATAGAACTTTCTGGTACTTTAGGAAAGAAAACCCAGGAAATACAACAAGTTTCGGAAAGATCTTTGATGTGCGGCAAGGTGTACAATGCATATTTTCATATTACTAAAGAATAAATATGAATTCCATCAAATACAGCACGGTAGATTCCAAATCACAGAAACCAAAATTAGAATGCACTTTTTGTCAGCCAATCATAACTCATATCACTTGATCTCACTGGCCTTTACAGCACATATTCAGAGCATAGGACACTTGATGTAGTTAGCCAACAGCAACGTCACTATTATGTGGCACGAACACACAAACAGCGAAAAGTTAATGGTTTAAACTAATACGCATACAGTATAGTTACAAGAAAAACTACACTTTAACATAAATGTTGGCCATTTTTAGCATGTATTACCCTTTAAGACATTGTTGTTGTTGTTGTGGTCTTCAGTCCTGAGACTGGTTTGATGCAGCCCTCCATGCTACTCTATCCTGTGCAAGCTTCTTCATCTCCCAGTACCTACTGCAACCTACATCCTTCTGAATCTGCTTAGTGTATTCATCTCTTGGTCTCCCACTACGATTTTTACCCTCCACGCTGCCCTCCAATACTAAATTGGTGATCCCTTGATGCCTCAGAACATGTCCTACCAACCGATCCCTTCTTCTGGTCAAGTTGTGCCACAAACTTCTCTTCTCCCCAATCCTATTCAATACTTCCTCATTAGTTACATGATCTACCCATCTAATCTTCAGCATTCTTCTGTAGCACCACATTTCAAAAGCTTCTATTCTCTTCTTGTCCAAACTATTTACCGTCCATGTTTCACTTCCATACATGGCTACACTCCATACAAATACTTTCAGAAATGACTTCCTGACACTTAAATCTATACTCGATGTTAACAAATTTCTCTTCTTCAGAAACGCTTTCCTTGCCATTGCCAGTCTACATTTTATATCCTCTCTACTTCGACCATCATCAGTTATTCTGCTCCCCAAATAGCAAAACTCCTTTACTACTTTAAGTGTCTCATTTTCTAATCTAATTCCCTCAGCATCACCCGACTTAATTCGACTACATTCCATTATCCTCGTTTTGCTTTTGTTGATGTTCATCTTATATCCTCCCTTCAAGACACCATCCATTCTGTTCAACTGCTCTTCCAAGTCCTTTGCTTTCTCTGACAGAATTACAATGTCATCGGCGAACCTCAAAGTTTTTATTTCTTCTCCATGGATTTTAATACCTACTCCAAATTTCTCTTTTAGTTTCCTTTACTGCTTGCTCAATATACAGATTGAATAACATCGGGGAGGGGCTACAACCCTGTCTTACTCCCTTCCCAACCACTGCTTCCCTTTCATGTCCCTCGACTCTTATAACTGCCATCTGGTTTCTGTACAAATTGTATATAGCCTTTCACTCCCTGTATTTTACCCCTGCCACCTTTAGAATTTGAAAGAGAGTATTCCAGTCAACATTGTCAAAAGCTTTCTCTAAGTCTACAAATGCTAGAAACGTAGGTTTTCCTTTCCTTAATCTTTCTTCTAAGATTAGTCGTAAGGTCAGTATTGCCTCACGTGTTCCAGTATTTCTACGGAATCCAAACTGATCTTCCCTGAGGTCGGCTTCTACTAGTTTTTCCATTCGTCTGTAAAGAATTCGTGTTAGTACTTTGCAGCTGTGGCTTATTAAGCTGATTGTCCGGTAATTTTCACATCTGTCAACACCTGCTTTCTTTGGGATTGGAATTATTATATTCTTCTTGAAGTCTGAGGGTATTTCGCCTGTTTCATACATCTTGCTCACCAGATGGTAGAGTTTTGTCAGGACTGGCTCTCCCAAGGCCGTCAGTAGTTCCAATGGAATGTTGTCTACTCCCGGGGCCTTGTTTCGACTCAGGTCTTTCAGTGCTCTGTCAAACTCTTCACGCAGTATCGTAACTCCCATTTCATCTTCATCTACATCCTCTCCCATTTCCATAATATTGTCCTCAAGTGCATCGCCCTTGTATAGACCCTCTATATACTCCTTCCACCTTTCTGCTTTCCCTTCTTTGCTTAGAACTGGGTTTCCATCTGAGCTCTTGATGTTCATATAAGTGGTTCTCTTATCTCCAAAGGTCTCTTTAATTTTCCTGTAGGCAGTATCTATCTTACCCCTAGTGAGATAAGCCCCTACATCCTTACATTTGTCCTCTAGCCATCCCTGCTTAGCCATTTTGCACTTCCTGTCGATCTCATTTTTGAGACGTTTGTATTCCTTTTTGCCTGCTTCACTTACTGCATTTTTATATTTTCTCCTTTCATCAATTAAATTCAATATTTCTTCTGTTACCCAAGGATTTCTACTAGCCTTCGTCTTTTTACCTACTTGATCCTCTGCTGCCTTCACTACTTCATCCCTCAAAGCTACCCATTCTTCTTCTACTGTATTTCTTTCCCCCATTCCTGTCAATTGTTCCCTTATGCTCTCCCTGAAACTCTGTACAACCTCTGGTTCTTTCAGTTTATCCAGGTCCCATCTCCTTAAATTCCCACCTTTTTGCAGTTTCTTCAGTTTTAATCTACAGGTCATAACCAATAGATTGTGGTCAGAGTCCACATCTGCCCCTGGAAATGTCTTACAATTTAAAACCTGGTTCCGAAATCTCTGTCTTACTATTATTTAATCTATCTGATACCTTTTAGTATCTCCAGGGTTCTTCCATGTATACAACCTTCTATCATGATTCTTAAACCAAGTGTTAGTTATGATTAAGTTGTGCTCTGTGCAAAATTCTACCAGGCGGCTTCCTCTTTCATTTCTTAGTCCCAATCCATATTCACCTACTACGTTTCCTTCTCTCCCTTTTCCTACACTCGAATTCCAGTCACCCATGACTATTAAATTTTCGTCTCCCTTCACTATCTGAATAATTTCTTTTATTTCATCATACATTTCTTCAATTTCTTCGTCATCTGCAGAGCTAGTTGGCATTAAGACATATCAAACACAAATGTGCCAGTAAAATTTTTAATAATGGTGTAAATGGCTAGTTTTCTGGCCCAGAAATTTTTCTATGTGGCTGTTCCTCAAAGAATTTGAATGAGAGTCAAATGCTCTATGGTTTAAGAAATCTATCACACATTCAAAAACATAAAAGGAAATTTACACTTTGACAGTAATGCTTCTCAATATTTCAGGAAACTGGTTAGAAATGCAAGTACTCGTGACATCATGCACACAAAAAGCAGTTCGTTGCTGCATGTATTGCACAGTTTTCATCCTAAAGCTTTTGAAAAACTTTGCTGTTGGTGACATTTGCTTGTGCAAAATCTTTTTGTTGTCATAAAAGATTCGTCTTCTTTGCGACTTAAATTTTATTTTGACATTATTCTCTTGCTTATGTTTTATTGCTGCTGTATTATTCTACAGTAGCAAGCTAAAGTAAAGTACATTGTAAAAGTATCCATTCTTACAACTCAAAATCACAAAAATTTAAATTCCCCGAATTCTAAAAAATTCACAGTTTTTTTTTCTCCCCCCCCCCCCCCAACCCACCCCCATATGAAACAATTCCCACTTTTTCCTAGATTTCCCAGTTGTCTTGGGATGTATACATCCTGGAACCATACAATCCAGACAAAATGGTGGCAGTTTAGCAGATTGATGTGACATTGGACACATGTTGTGCTGATTGGCAGGATGACATCCATAGCAGTATGACACATGAATGTTCTATATCTGTTTGAAACACAGTGGCCAGGTTTGTAAAATTGTCCAAAGACTGTGCAGCTGGCCATACCTAACAATACAAGACAATGCCCACACAAGAGATAGCCATAGAACCAACAAAATCACACTCAGTGCCAAAGATTGCTTGCTCAAGCCCACAGTCGATAGTCAGTGAGGTTAATGTGTCATGGTGACCTCACAGATTCAGTTTCTACTGACAAATTTTTACCTTCTGTTGTTTCTGAGAACTTACTATCATTTGTTACTACTGATGACTTTCTGTCTTCTGTTACTACTGAATATCTAGCAGATCCTACTGCTATTGAAGGTTTATCACCATGCATTACTACTGAGAAATTACCATCTCCAATTGCTACAAAGAAATTACAGTCATATGTTTGTACTGAGAAGTTACCAATTCTTATTAATACTGAGATTTTATCATTGTTTGCTACTACCGAGAATTTATTGTCTTCAATTAATAATGACAACTTATCCTCTGCCATTACTAATAACTTACTGCCAACAGTAACTACTGGCAAATTACTATATTATTTTATTACTAAGAGGTTACTAATGAAATTTTATTACCTGATATTATTAACGATAACTTACATTACTGGTACTCTTGAGATTGGTACCTCATAAAATAATGAGAAATAGGAGCGTTACTACACAGTATGCAGGTATTAATACTTACTTCAGGTTTGGATATATTATATGTGAAGTAGGCAAACAGTTAATTAATTTTTATTTTGGACACAAGAAGTATGTTCTCCAAATGGTAAAACATTGCTACTTCATGTACAGATAAAAAGCAGTGAGAACTTGTAGTATATACAGGGTGAATCACCTAAAACTTGCACCACAGATATTGTGGAAATGGAAAGTCCTACTGATGTGTGTTTTTCACAGAATGTACTTGTAGTCATGGGCTTGTATTGTAAGCCAATGAACAGGTTGTAATAATAGTTAGCAACTGTATTTTTTGTACGAACATACACTTCTTAACTATAACAATGCCTGTTGACATTAACAAACTAAAAGTTTAGAATGTCAGTGGTGTTTGTTGCAGGATTCTGGTCCGAGTTTTTATAAGATATTATATTTTGAAAAATTCCCACACCGACACTTGTATAGTACCTGTACTTGTACAATAACTGTGGTAGCACATGCTAAGGAACAACACAAGTGTATACACAAGTTTGTGGATTCTGACCAGTAACAAGACAACTGACCATCACAGGTTGTGTTCAAAACGACCATCGGCAGCGGCAATAAATGCTTCCAGTCTGGTATGGAACGACTGCTGCACATGTGCTATCATTCCAGCAGAGCTGTCCAAGCAGTGTGCAGTGATATTTTGTCGTATATCATCGGGAGTAGTCAGCATGTCTTTATAGACAGCATCTTTCAGCTTTCCATACAGAAAAAAAGTCTCCAGGCATCAGATCTGGGGAATGAGCCAGACAAGATACATGTCCTCTGCATCTAATCCAACAATTTGCGACAACATGCTGTAGTGCTTCATGTACTATGGGCTGGACAATCATCACATTGCTACCACAGGTTCCTCCTAGTCTGCAGAGGAAAGACTTCTAGCATCCATGGAAGATGGTCTGTTAGGAGGCTGTGACACGTGTATGCGTTCAGCGTTCCACCTATTATAAACGGGACTATGAGCTGATAGTTCACTATCCAATATCAAACACTTAGACTCCATGAATGCTGACATTCCACCTGACAAAGATAATGGGAATTGTCAACAGACCAATAGTGCATGTTTCAGCAGCCATGGTTAGTAAATGTGGCTTCATCACTAAAAAACATACATTATATGTCTGGAGTATCTTAACACCCACGTACAGAAGTTAACACAACACTCATAATCCCTTCCATGCAACTCTTGATGTGACAGGGGTGGAACCTATGTTGATGGTTAATGCATAGCACATTTGCCGCACTCATGCCAGTTCCTTGTGCAACTACGCAGGAGCTAAGGTGCAGATCAACTGCAACACCACCAAGATCATTAATTTTCCCCTCTTCTGTCATAATTTGTTTCCTTCTGCTACGTTGTCTATGTGTTACATTGGACTGCATAAAAACTGGGACTTTGTACAGGTGCTGATGACTGCGCAGTTGAGTGCCCCACAAATCAAACATCATCATCATCTACATGTTACACTACCACTTTCATGTAACTGGTTGAAGAAGTTGACAAATGGCTGCCAAGATGGTTGACATCTATTGGGGCACCACACAAAAATAAATTGGCTTTTTCTGCATTGGTAAATCCAGTCATCCACCCATGACTTACTGCTTGGACTGTCACTAATTGACTAGGAAGTCACAGTGCACACAAGGAACACAAAGGCACCTGCAAGCAAACATAACAACATTGTACCTAGCAACTACACAGATTGAATGGCACAAACAAGAGTAGGTGTTGAAACTTTTCAAAATATGATATCTCACAAATGCAATGCACTAGAATCCAGCTACAAACTCCACAGACATTCTAATTTAACTGACTTTTCGTTTTTTAATGTCAATAGGCATTGTTCCACTTAAAAAAGTATATGTTTGGACAAAAATACACTTTCTAAGTATTAACAATACAAGCCCCTGACAAACAATCTGCTCTGTGAAAACAACACATCAATAGCATTTTCCATTTCTGCAGTAACTGTGGTGCATGTATTATCTGATTCACCCTGTATAAGAAAGTGAAAATAGTTACTGTAGTTACTATAGGTGTATATTATATTTTATATTTATTAATACCAGAATGAGCTTGGGATTTTGTGGCTGTGGACCAAGATGATTCACTGCTTTATGGCCAGGAAGAATGGCATGCGTTACCACTGGGATCCATTTATGTGATATACACACATATAGTGACAAGTACTATTGCAGGATGCGACACAACAGCACTTACAGCATATATTCAAGGATATCAAAGAGAAATCCTGATGATCATATTACATAAGACAGTTTTAAGAAAGACAGAACAAGTGACCAACACACTTAATTTCAAAATTTTGGGTACTGAAGTATCTTCAGGATCCACGATCTTTGTACTAAGGTAGGTCATTTGGTGGATGGGGCAAGGGGAGTGGGGGGAGGTTAAACATATTTGTTACAGCAAGAACAAACATTATTTATGGAACATAGAACTTTACAGAGCCAACGTAAGATACAATTAAGTACAGGTTGCACACAGCACTGAATACATTAAATGGACATCAGTTATACAGGCTACAGAATAGGCTGCACACTCATTCACAATTGCTTAAATAATACTGTTTCTTTCGCACCACAATGTGCCACAGTGCCAACACAGTTAGCCTCTATCAGGGGGCATGTGAGCTGTATGGATGTATGATCTCTGAATGTGCATGCATCATAAGTGAAAGTACATCAATTTGGCAATGCAACAATTCAAGAAATTATTCTTTCATAGATAACAACACAGTTTTCCATTAACTGTAAAGTACTGTTGAAAGCTGAAGACTGACCGGATAATCACAGTGGGAAGAACGTTAATGCCAACAGTAAGTAAAATGGAAGTGTCTTATATTTATGGAATTGAATGTACAGTTATGAATATAAATGATGTGGTTTGTTACAAGGACCCTTTTGTGCCCTTCCTAGTGGCTGATTCCTATTACAGTGTATTGCGACAAATTATAGTGAAGGTATTGTTATATATGAATGTGGTCTGTGGGCTCTGTGTCCTGGCTACAGCAAAGCATGTATTATATTCTGATGCATTATAACAAAGTTTAAAATGTGAAAACTCATGAAGAGTGATAGCATTAATTAATACTGTGATTATTGAACCCTTTATCTTTTATCCTTCAGGGTTAGGTACCTATGTGGTGTATACTGCAGTTATGTGAAGGAGTGGGTATTCATGGAAACACTAATAACATTTACTACGACCTTAGTACTCTTTGTCCCGTATGAAAGGTAGAATCCATCCTTCCCTGCTACAAGAAGTACCAATTTATCAGTAATTACTGTGATCTTTGTACCCTGTGCAGAGAAACAATAGTTGTCCCTGATACAGTGAAATACTAGTTTTGTGGTTGGAATTTGCTCAGGTAGGAGAGTCAATCAGAAATAACACTGTATATATTACTTGAAAGGCTGGATGAAACATGGCATGCTCTAAAAGTTGTCTACTATGAGAGATATGCTCTAGTTAAACTATGTCAATCTCCTAACAAGTTTAGATTATAATTGAAATCACTGTATGTGTCTATCCAAGAACAAATTATGAATTAAGATTTATGAAACATGATATTGTGTATTTTGTAATGGTTTTTGTAAATTTAATTTTGTGAATAACTAAATCTAAGGAGGGTTTGTTCGGTTTTCTCCAGGGTGATCATAATAATTGCTATGGGTTTTGTATAAGAGAATTTTTACTGTTTTGAATTTACTGAATGCTATGGCTGGGTTTGCATAATTTTTTTAGGAGTTGTTAGCTTAACTTAGTATAAGCAGTTAAGCTAATTGCTTATCATGAATTACCTAAAGAATTTAGAATGAAGCAAAAATTGTAACTAGCCAACCAGCTCTCTTTGTAGTTTAGTCCACACATATGGCTAAATCAATACAAAACACAATAGCACATGGTTAAAATATTTTATAGTTTTACCACATCTAAAGAATGTAAGGATGAATTACATGGATAACTACTATGAAGCAATATACAAGTAGCTTTTGCATAAAGCAACCTAACGTCTTAGCATCAAAAGGGAACTTTACATTTTTCTGAATTTATTTTGGAAAAAATAATTGAGGGAATGATATACATAAGACAGATGACACAAATATACTACATTGAAAGGTCAACAGACTCTGCTGTTATAATAAATAAAAGATTATAACAGATAGTCAGCATCTTATGATCTTGTGGTTAGCAACACTGACTTTCAGTCACAGGGCTCCAGGTCTGATTCCTAGATGGGTCAGAGGCCTTCTCCATGCGGGACTAGGTGTGTGTGTGTGTGTGTGTGTGTGTGTGTGTGTTTGTGTGTTTTCTGATCATCACTGATGCACAAGTGCATCAAATAAAAAGACTTGCACTAGATGGCCAAACTCTCCAAAAGAAGACACATGGCCATATGTGCCTTATGCACATGGCACTTTTTTTTCCTCTCAAGGCCAAGGTCAAGGTCAGATGTGAAGGTTACCTCAAAGTAGTATCTAGTTGTGTTGGTATTCTTTCAATTTCAGTGATGAAGCAAGGAAAATAATAAGTGAATATATACACATTTCAACAAAAATTTTGAACCACCCCTTTATTTTGAAATTCATGGCATAGGAAACAAAAATTGGCTCTGAGGCTTGTGTTTGTGAGGGCTATCAAGAAAGCGACAAACATTTGCAGTTCAATGTCAGTGTCAAAGCAATATGCAGTGAGCCATGTCTTCAATGCTGGGAAGAGATGTTCGTCACTCAGTGCCAAGTCTGGTCTGTATGGTGGGTTATCAAACACCTTCCATACAAAATATGTGTGGAATTTTTGGTTCAAAATGGTTCAAATGGCTCTGAGCACTATGGGACTTAACAGCGGAGGTCATCAGTCCCCGAGAACTTAGAACTACTTAAACCTAACTAACCTAAGGACATTACACACATCCATGCCAGAGGCAGGATTCGAACCTGCAACCATAGCGGTCGCATGGTTCCAGACTGAAGCACCTAGAACTGCTCGGTCACTCCAGCCGGCATAGAATTTTTCCCAACATTTGTTTTGTATCACCCCCCCTAACTTCGTCAGTGCTGTAATTGAGAAACAACAATTTTCATGAATTTTGTAATTGATTTTCATCATCAGTTTATCAGTCACTAGGCTAGGATCACTGTGGTCCTCATTGTAAACATTGGTACAGTCATTTTTAAAATCAATGCACCACTGCCTCACTCACTCAGCTTTCACTTATCATTCCTTTTCTGTAGACATCAAAAGGCTAGCAATAAATTTCAGTTGGTGTGCAGTTTATTGCCAACAAAAACCTAATACCTCACTAGTGGTGGGATTTCCTACTGCAGCACACCTTTTAACACATCAGACAACGCAAAGTAGCAGAGACACAGACCTCACACTACCACTGCTGGATGTATACTGAGTGTAGGAACATTATGGCATCAAGATGGTGGCTATAGCCCTGCCCACCACTGCAACAGACCAAAATGTCTGTTATTTTCTGGATATAGCACTAATATATTCATTTTCAATGTGTCCAGATCAAAATGTAACAACAAAATCACAAGTTTCCCATAGGGGCTTTTTCACAGCACTTCTGAGCTACAGAAATGAAGAATATCCAACAATAGTTTTATGAAAACGTTTTTTAAAATGTCTACAAATTGACTTTAGAGAGTACAATTTCTATATCTACACTGAAAGCATAATTGTATATGACCATATAATAAATATTCACAGTTTTATAATCCAGTGGTCAATTATTTCCAGACAAGGAAGAGAATAATAAAAAGGAATATACTGAATCTAAATGTACTTCAAGACTATTTTATAATTTCGTTGCTCAAAACCCCCTCAGTTTACTGTAAACTGCTACTTGTCTTGAAATTTACATGAACACCACTGCTTGCCAGGCAGCTAAAGGAACTTTTCAACCTTGAATACAGATATTTAAATAATTTGTAAGGTGAGTGAATAATGAGGCACAACTCGCATTTTATTTTGAACTGGATGAGATTCCCAATAGCTTCTTCCTGTTACATGAGAGAAATCTTAGTAGAACTTGTGGTGCCATAACATCTCTGAGTGCAGAAATAGAAGATCGCTGCCCTGGGAGGCAGTAAGAGTTAGTATGCTCTGTATGCTTGTAATGATTGCACAAGTTATGTATACAAACAATATGGAAATAAACGAAGTGGAAATCTTATCTCAATAGTGTCACTATTCTGCTATCACACTTCTGGTACTCCATTTACTATGCTGATGACTCCAAATTTCTGCATTGCATCGCAATTTTTTTGTTAAGTCAAAAATCTGCCGCATTGGTTATGCCATCAAGACTGCTGCTGTTACAAATGCTACAATCTCACTGTTTCTTCAGTAATGTCAATATCTCTCATCAAGTGCTTGTGAACTCCACAAACATTCTGTGTTAAAAGTCATTAAATATCCACCAAGGCTTGGATGATACTACAGTGCCGAATGACACAGTGACAATGCCTTCATTGTTCACCACAGCTTCAGACCTACCTCGTATCACTGCTGATGTCAAGCAGCAAACTGTGCCACAATAAGTGTTAAATTTACTGAGTGACTTCATGATAAACTTCCAGATCTGACAACGAGTGTATCTGTTCTTGGTACTTTAGGCAAAAGTGCTGCAGAGAATCGAAATAAACAATAGCCACCTGCCTCCACAATAAATGTTAATCTATGTGCCTTCAAACTTAGCACAGGACAAAACATTGCATGTTCCAGTGCTAGTGATTATGAGCATTATGACACTCACATTAACAACCTGAACCATACGGAGGCCTCCCACAGTGCCATCGAGGTTCAATAACAATGGCCCATCCCACACCACTCCACTGTTCTGTTTTGTCATCCATCTACAAACAGACCACAGGATCAAGGTTTACACCATCTTTCAGTAACTGTGCATTCCGATTTTGCAAATCTGGTTCTTTCTGTTGCGACTAAACATGAGCTCTGCGAGACAGACTATGATGTCACTCATATCCCAACCATGCCAGCCATGCCACCCATCACAACTGACTAGCTTCCAGTCCAGCACCATGCTTTGCATGTGCACCACCCACACCCAGCACCAAAACCACAACCTTGCCTTGGCAAGGTAAGGTACCAGTGCATCCTGGTTCGAGCAACGTCAAACCCGCATCAGCTGCATTGCGAACATCTGCATGTCTGCACGAGCGCCATAAGAAACTGCATGTGTTGCTGGATAATAAATGGACCATGCCTTCCTTCTTTATGGGGCCATGACCTCGTGTGCACTCTTACACACATTTCCCACCATCTGACATTGGGAAAGTTGTACTTATCATGTCAGCCCCAGAACTTCACTCGCACATGGCTGTTCTTTGAACGGCCACCTGAGTTTTACGCACATCACTGTGTGATGTCAACACCACCCACACCCCAACATGAATCGCCTCATTACATGCCTCCCTAAGTCAAGCCACATTTTCTGCCAGTCTCACATACCAAATCTCCCACACCTCCCACGCCATGCCATGCCCACCTCACAGTGGTGCCTTACATTCAAACCACTGAAGGCTGTGATACCATTCACCATCATCTGAAACTACTGTTGTTCCAATTGGATTCTCCAACAATGTGTTTTGCCCTCAGCAAGTATTTGATGTCAGCCAGAGGTATCATTGGAGAGGACAAGAAGTTTGACACTCTTCTTACCACCTCAGAGACAATGCGGACCTTATCAGTGACTTGCTTTTGGATGTTCTGGCTTCTCAAAAATACAATACTGCCATGACACTACTGTAACAATAACTAACAAGCATGCCTAAACAGCAGACAGTCTTCACTGTGGCATCACATGTGAGTTCTAACTGACCCAATGCTACTGCCTATCATGTACTATGGACATTTTGGCTACTACAACTGCCAGAGAACATCCAGGCAGTGGTGCTAGCACATGAGGAGGCACCTCTGGAGTTTAAATGTCACCTCACTAACAGAACGCAGGCGCTATCTCAACAGCACATTTTAATCAACAATCAACAGTGATATGCTGCATTTGACACCCAATATGCCTGTGCCAAAACCAATTTTGTGCAATCCTCCCTGAGCTGCCCTCACATTCTGCACAGCCACAGACTCCCCAATGACGGCCAGACCAACATGAACAGGACTGTACCCTCCTTTTCTACCAACCTTTCATGACTCCAACAAACAACAGATGCCAACCGCGACAGTGGAGGTTGTTGATTCACCCACTGGCCACCACCCCGACTCTTTATATAAGCAAAAACTGCAGCGACCAAGCACATCACCTGCTTCCATGGCCAACACACAGCAATGCTACTGCTGGTTTCACATCAGTTTTGGGCAGGATGCACAGTGCTGTAGATAACCCTATACCTACTCAAACTAGAACAGTGACCTGATGTAGGTGCATCATGGTGCTCTTCATTAACAAGATACCTCTGCACACCACAGGAAAACAGCACAAACACAGAATTTCAAAGGGCAGATGGTTCCTGATATGGTGCCTCCACATGTATTTCCTGACAGATATTAGGTCTGATGCAAGCACTCTACCACCTGTTTTCATGTCTGCTACACTGTCACTAACACGGTTGCAAGTGCACGTGGCCAATGACAGTGTAATTGCAGTTGCTGGAACTGCACACATAATGCTCGACCTAGGAATAGATACGTAAAACTTGGACATTCCTAGTGGCACAGATGGTTGAACCAGCCCTGAGAACTGATTTCCAACTACTGCCTGATTTACATCATGCCCTGCTATTGCAATAGGCTGACCAGCAACTGACCCGTAGTGTAGTCAGCAATACACTAACTGCCAGAACAGTAACACCCTCACTCACATTGACACCACTTGACACACCACTCAACCTTAAGCTACAAAGCAAAGCACTTTTAGACCAGCTATGTTTAAAGGCAGCAAAGTACTCACATCATCACATCATGATAATGAGGTCATGTACCTCAATAATGAACAACTATGGAGGCAAATCATGGATGCCACCACATCACTACATGCAGCACAACAGCATCTTGATGACCTTCATCATCTTGACACCAATCACTACCATGGGGCCGTTCTCAGGTTAGTGAAGTGTCACAATCCCAACTCAAAAGCACTCAGGCAATGCTGTATAACATTAACAGCAACAATGAATCATATCACACCCCACCTCCTACACTCATTTCACATTCCCCGTTAGACCATGTACAAGCTTTGCACAGTGTGGGATGGCACAGCCCACCACATTACAACCACATCAGGTCCCTCTGTCCATCACCACCCCCATTGTCTAGCTCTCCACAAACTTAAAGCTGCTAAAGCTGCGGTGGGCAGACTTTTGCGAACCATCATAGTCAGGCCATCAGACAGTGACTGAGCCTTCCCAGCTAAACTAGTTCCTAAAAAGAATGGTACTTTGTGCCTATGCTATGACTACCACTACCTCAACACCTGTCCAGTCATTTACAGCTACCCCATTCTGAACTTCCACGATTTTTCCTATGTCTCAATTTGGGCAAAAATTTTCAGGGTCATTGACTGTAAAACAGCACACTTGGAAATTCAAATGGTGGCCGATGATGTACAACTGTGATTATCATGCCATTCACTCTCTTTGAGTTTCTCTGCATGCTGTATAGACTAAAAAATGCGGTACATATAAGGCAAATATTTATTGATAGCGTACTGTTCAATATGCATTTTTGTTAGGCCTATCTAGATGATGTCATAATCTCTTCGCAAAATGAGCAAGATCACAATGACCACCTGTATATCATCCATGGAAAGCTGGCCTCACATGGGGTCATGATAAACAATGATAAGAGCCAACTTTGGCAATTCCATGTAATTGTTGTCAAACACCATGTCGACACATCTTTGGCAATTCCATGTGATTGTTGTCAAACACCATGTCGACACATCTGGGGTGCATCCTATACCTGAGAAAACATTACCTAATATGCCTCCTCACATATCCCACCAACTACCAAGTGCTGTAAAGGTTCTTGGGGGTCATAATTTTCTCCAGGAACCAATTGCCACATGTTGGTGAGACTCTACTACCACTCTCACAAGCACTGCATGGCACAATACATCTGCTAAATGATGCCTCAATTGGACACCACACATGTAAGTGACCCTTGACAAAATAAAAGAACATCCATTGCATGCCATGACCCTCACCCACTCATTGCCCATCATGCATCTAATTATCATGTCTGATTCTAGCAATCGCATGATCGAGGCTGCTTTACGGCAAGAGATTGACGGAATCACTCAGCCACTCAGGGTTTTCTTGTGCAAACTTACCGACACCCAGAAAACAGGTCTATATTTGATTGTGAACTGCTAACCATATATGAAACAGTTAGCCACTTACAAAATGATGTTGAACGATGAAAGCTGCTCTTATATGCCACTCAGAATCTTGGGTGAAGGCCCTTCCATTAATTCTCATGGGCATTCACACAGCATATTAAGATGACCTTGACATGTCACTTGCCAAAATACTATGCACCAAGCCCCTCACTCTACCCACTGAATTTGTAGTGCATGAAATGGTCCCCACACACCAGGACTTAGCAGACTTAGTCACATGTGTACACACACATGCACAAAACATCTGTGTGTCATCTGGCCACATGTTCTCATGAGATGCTTCATACAGGCATGGTGAAACCTGTCCTATAACTACCATTTACAGTACTATATCAAGTGTTGAAACATGATACAACACTTTTGATATTGAAACCATTGGAAAACAAATAACAGGGTTGATGAACTGGCTTAAACCAGTGTGCACTTCAGTGGACCTGTCACAACAGACACTCACTGTCTCCTATGCACCCATTAGTCAATTTCTAAGTGTGTATGAGTCTCCACGATTTTCTGCCTGATTACATATCCATCACATTACATGATACTGACCTCGTGATTACCCATACTTTCATGGACAGGTGGTCAGGTACAAGCACCATTGCATACAGTTTCATGCACACCACTGCTCTTCCAACAGAATTTGACACAGTAGGGCTCACCTTCCATTTTTCAGCAAACAGTACACTTACCATTACTGCCCCAGATTATACCATCGCAGGCCTGGTAATACCTCCTGTGGATGCAATAATTCAAGGCAATTCTGCCAACATGCCTCTCCCTCTTCAAATACCACTGCTGAGCCAGCAAAAATTAAAGATGCCACCAAGACTATGTCCTTATCTGCTAATGCTGCTGGCAGCAACCCATAATTTACGCCACTAATGTTGTGCTTTGGGCTTGGCTTCTTGCTAACTATGATGTGTCTTCCATTGCATCCACCTTCACACAGCCTTCTATATCACTTCACTTCTGACAGATGACACCCTGTCGCAGCCTCTGCTGATATGCTCCACACTAGGAGGGGGGTGGGGAGGGGGGGGGGCTGTGTGATGGCATACCATCTCTGACTGGAGAAATGGAAGATTGCTGCCCCAGAAGGCAGTGAAAGTCAGTATGCTGTGTACACTTCTAACGATTACACAAGTTATGTACATTGTGCTTAGGAATTTTTAATAGTGTGAAAGTTGCATCTCTATGGTGTGTCACTATTCTGCTATCACATTTCTAGTACTCCATTTCCCACAAACTTTCAGTATATTGCATATTGGACTGCTCATCAACTCACATGCATCAACCTCAGTTGTCAACACTGTATGGAACTTTTCAGAGTGGCAAGGATGGCAGGTATCAAAATGATGGTCAATGGACTTCATACGAACAGGGGTTATTGTGAAGCCATTGAGAGATGTAAATCTACTTCCTGGAAGTCATATGAGGGTGCATATGGACATGCCATGGATGTGTTTGAATATATTTTTCTAAAAGGAGTGGTTTTGAGTAACGATATAGTTAGCCAGCTGTACAAAAATGTAGGGGTACCTTGTGGCATAGCAAGGTGGAATCTCCCCATCTGTAATATTTCTGCACCTCTTAATTGACTAAATTTTGGTTTCCAATTTTTATCAAAAATTAACTATACACACTGTGTATGAACAGTGAGTACATATGTTTATCAAAATACTATTCACACTATAATTATATAAATTTATTGTTCTTCTGATATTGGTCATCCAATTATTGTAATAGTATATTTAACAAAGAAAATAATCAATTATAGATAATATAATATAAATAGATAGATAAAAAAATCTACTCACCACGCAGCATCAGGTGAACAAACACACGAAAGAATTTGATGTTTAAAAGCTTTCGGAGCAAGTGGCTCCTTCTTCTGGCAGGAGAGTTGAAGGGGAAGGAAGAAGGGTAAATGAAAAGGACTGGAGAGGTTTAGGTAAAGGGGTACAGTTCGGAACAGTCACACAGGACCCCGGGTCAGGGGCGACTTACGAGATGGGACGAGAAGGAAAGACTGATTGTTGGGGACTGCACCGGATGAGATTTGAAAACATGAGAGCTTAAAAGTGGAAGACAGAGCAATAAGCAAGATGGAGATAACTATTAAAACATCATATTTGAGTCAATAAGACTGAAAAGCTAAGTGCATTGTATGTAACAGAGGTGGCAATGGGTATGGCAAAAAATAGACAAGTCAGAAAATGAAAGGCGTAGAAAACTAAACTGGATTGTAGAAAGGAGTAGCTACTGTGAATAAATGCTGAGATGAAAGGAATTAACATAAATTAAGGCCAGGTGGGTGACAAGAACCAAGGGCATGTTGTAGTGCTTCTTCCCACCTGCGGAGTTCTGAGAAGCTGGTGACTGGGGAAAGAATCCAGGTGATGCATGTGGTGAAACAGGTGCCAAGGTCATGACTGTCATGTTCTACAGCATTCTTTGTTACAGGATATTGCATGTTGCCTGTAAACACCCTCTGCCTATGCCCGTTCATCCTGACTGATAACTGGGTGGTAGTCATGCCAATGTAAAAGGCCAACAGTGTTCATATAAAACCTGGTATATGACAATGTTTCACAGGTGGCTCTACCTTTATATGTTCTGCCAGTTACAGGGCTGGAATAGGTGATGCTAGGAGGGGGTGTAGTGCAATTCTTGCAGTGGGGATGGTCACAGGGGTAGGAGCCATAGGATAGGTAGATGGGTGCAGAAGGAGCGTAAGGTCTGACAAGGATACTGCGGAGATTGGGAGGGCAACAAAAAGTTATTCTAGATGTGGTGGGCAAAATCTCAGACAGAATGAATCTCATTTCAGGGCATGATTTTAAGAAGTCATGGCTTTGTTAAAGTAGCTGATTGATACATTCAAAACCAGGATGATACTCTGTGAAAAGAGGTGTGCTCTGAAGTTGTTTTTTTGGAGGGATCAACAGTACCAAGATTGGATGTGATGGCCTGAGAAATCTGCTTTTGAATTAGGCTGTTGGCATAATAATTATGGCCAGTGAAGGCTGAAGTGAGAGAGTCTGCATCCGAACAAATACATTTGCCTCGAATGCCAAGGCTGTAAGCTCTCAGGTTTTCAAATCTCATCCGGTGCAGTCCCAGTGCAGCCCCAACAATCAGTCTTTCCATGGCCTGAAAACTGACAACCAACACCTACACTTAGAGAGTCCACAATATACACTTCTCTGAAAAAAGTGCATGTCTGCTGCTAGAATTCATGTATGTAACATCAAGGAGCAGAGTCTGTGACCGCTAAGTAACTGTGTAATATCTACGTAGCTTAAAGTCCTGGACAGGCTGGCAACCACATAACATCTATGTATCGAGACATATTCTCTTTCATGAACATTTCTGAATTCTTCTGTGAATTACTTCAGACTGCAAAATTGTATTGTGTCAACAACATGGGGTTACAGGAAATAGGATATAGTGCAGGGAGAGTTCCCCCAGCACAATTCAGAAAACCTTGTGTTTTTTGGAAGGATCTAGATGGTGCAGGCTGTAGAACAGTCATTGAAGGGGGTACATTGTATGGGGCAGTATATTTAGCAACTGAGTGGTCCAGCTGTATTTTGGCACAGTTTATCAGTAGCCAAGTACTTCATGTTGGCTGCTATGCCCAGGTAGAAAACAGCACAGCAACTGCAGCTTAGTTTGTAGATCACATGGCTGCTTCACATGTAGCCATGCCTTTGATGGTATAGGTGACGCCTGAGACTGGACTAGAGTAGGTCGTGGTGTATGGGACAGGTCTGGCACCTAAATCTAGTGCAGAGATTCAAGCCATTAGACAAGGGTTTCAGAGTGGCTGTGGAATGGGTATGGACAAGGATATTGCACAGGTTTGGTGGGAGATGGAATATCACTGTGGAATGAGTGGGGAAGATAGTGGCTAAAAAGTCCCTGATTTCAGGGCACAACAAGAGGCAGTCAAATCCTGAGGAGAACATGATGTAGTTGCTCCAGTCCTGGCCGGTATTGAGTCACAAGAGGAGTGGTCCTCTGTGGCTGGATGGTGGGAGTTGTTAGGTGACTAGAGACAAAAGGTATGGGAGATCTGTTTCTGTATAAAGTTAAGATGGTAATTTCAGTCTATGTAGGACCCAGTGACACCCTTGGTGTTTTTGGAAAAGGATTGCTTGATACTACAGATGCAGGTGTGAAAGTGGAGTTATTGCTGGTGGTCAGTTGATTTTATTTGGAAGGAGATACTGATTCAATCATCTTTGAAGTGGAAATCAAGATAAAGGAAGGTGGCTTGCTGGGTTGAGGAGGAACAGGTGCAGTAAATGAGGGAGATGGTGTTGATGTTCTGGAGGAATGTGGATAGGACATCCTCACACATCCAGATCATGAAGACTTCATGAGTGATTCTGGATCAGGTGAAGGGGATTCTGGATGATCAGGAAGAGTTCATCTAGATGGCTCATTAATAGGATGACATAGGATGGTGCCTTGGGGGCGTGCATTGATGTACCATGGGTTTGTTTGTGGGTGAAGCCTTCAAAGGAGAAGTAATTGTGGGTAAGAATATAGTTGCTGGCCAGGAAGGAGGTTTTAGGTTTGGAGTCAGTTTGGCATTGGTAAAGATAGCACTGAACAGTGACTAGGCCATGGGCATTAGGGATTTTAGAGTAAAGCAGGCATTTTCAATTTCCAAAAGCTGTTCCTTTATGATTTTGCCTTTGGCAAAAGGGTTTAACTAGTTGCGCAATTTTTCTACTCACTACAAAACTATCTTTAACCAAATTGTCACATTGTGTCCTCAGTCTGATAAACATTTGCTGCTCCTTTTTCAAATCAAAAATTAATATTTTAATTTTATCTTTCTACAATTGCCCTGTAAGCCGTTGTCCAACAACGTGCTTCAAAGAAAAGTGCCTTTTGTACTACATTCCTTCATAACCGATAGTGATTCACTACACAACAAGCAGACTGGATACCACTGTTCAAATTGGTACATTCTGTGAATAGTTGATACTTTTGTACCATTGTTATTTACTACTAATGTTTGTGATCTATCAGTGCAACCTGTTTCTTCCCCTCACCACAAGCACACGAGTGCATGGGCCATAACTTTCCATTCAGAGTAAGATATGTTTTCCTTTATTGTTAAAAATCCAGTGGTGGCAAAGTTGCACTGGTCATAAGCAGAGTAACCAGAAGTTTCACTGGTCTGTGTCATGAGCTGGAAACTAGAGGTGATAAGTGTGTCAGTGGAAATATCAGAAAATGCATCCCATGCAGGGTATAATGCACTGCACCATTCTTTCTCTCCCCTGGACTTCTTTTGCAGGCCAGGTAGGAACCAACTGAAGCAAATCTGGCGCAAGGTCCACCAGTTGCCCAGTTGTGGCATTGGAGGAGGTGGCATCAACAATGACAAGCAGGGCACCATGTGGTAAAGGATCAGGAAATGTGGAGAGGCATTGGATGAAATGGTCGCTGTCTTTTATACAGGAGGGTAGGTTACAGATAATAGGATGAAGGTGTTGGTCCATGAGAGCAGAGATTCTCTCCATCAGGGCACACTGACTGATCACAATGGAGCATCCTGGATTGTTGGTTTTATGGACTTTGGGAAGAAAGTAGAGGGTAAGAGTGCAGGGAGTGGTAGAGCTGAGAGAGATAGGTCAGGGGAGAGGTTCTGGGATAGGTCTGAGGGTTTGAGGAGAGGCTGGAGATCCTCTTCGATGTCTTGAATGGTGTCCAGATGTCCAATAGTCAAGATGTCCAATAGTATCTTCAGTCTCTCCTCAAATTCTCATGCCCACCCCGGAATCTCTCCCCTATCTCTTTTCTCATCCCTAAAAATCCCTACAATCCTATAATCCTATCCTCTACATGCTTCTAAAGTCCGCAAATCCAACCACATTGAGGCCAGTTACTGTATCCCCAATGACAAAACTCCACTCTCTTGGACCTACACCTCAGCCCATTACCGGTAGTATACACTCCTACACAAAAGACACCAAACATTTCCTCCACTGACTCTCTGCACATCACAAGGCACCCTGCTCATCATTACTGATGCCACCTGAATCTACATTAACATCCTCAATGTCCATGGCCTTGCCACTATTGAACATTATCTTTCGCAATGCCTCACTTCCTCCTTCCTGGTCACAATGACCAAGTCTGTCCTCATTGCTTTATCTTTAAAGGCATCACCTACAAACAAATCAGTGGCCCAGCAATGGGCACCCTGATGGCACCATTCTATGCCAACCTATTTATGGGCCATCTAGAGGAACCCTTCCCTCCTAACCACTCATAATCTCAAATCTTTTGTCTGGTTCAGATACTCTGATGACATCTTCGTGATCCAGATTGAGGGTGAGGATGCCCTATCCACATTCCTCCAGAACCTCAACACCTCCCCCCCCCCCCCCCCCAAACATTTCAGCTGATCCTCCTACACCCAACAAGCCAGCTTTGTTAGCTGTAACTTCTACCTCAAAGAGGGTTACGTCAGTACCTCTGTCCCTATTCAACCAACAAACCATTAGTGATACCTGCACTCTGATACCTGCCATCCATTATATAGCAATAAATCCCTTCTATACAGCCTAGATACCTGTGGCAGTCTCATCTATAGTGATGAGCAGTTTCTCTCCAAACATACCAAGTATCTCACTGAGGGCTTCACTGATCAAAATTACCCTCTCAGCCTTGTACGGAAACAAATATCTCATGTTTTGTCTCTACAGTCACCTACAACCTCCCACAACCACACCATCCAGCCACAAATGGACCACTTCTCTTCTGACTCAGTATCAACCAGAACTGGAGCTAATAAATCACTTTCTCACCTAAGGTTTCGGCTACCTCTCTTTGTCCCTGATATTAGGAATATACTATATACCATCCTCCCCACCCCTCCCCCAGTGGAATTCTGTTGCACACTGAACCTACTCAATATATGCGTAGGCTTCCATGGTCAGAGTCAGTCACATAAAAGTTTTCTGGGTATGGTATCGCATCATAATGTATAATGTATAAAACACAAGTACGAAAGATAAGCAAGAGATAGACAAATTGCAGCCAACAGTGCACTTACCTTATGTGAAAAATGTTACTGCCCAAATACACAAACACCTTCACCAGGTTGGGTTGCAGCCTGTCTTCTATAGTGGTTGCAGGATTCAGGACTTGCTAGGCTCCACTAAGGACAAGGTGGGTGCATTACACACTGCAGGTGTGTACAAGGTGGAATGCGGATGTGGAGAGGCATACATCATCGAGACTGGCAGGCCAATAGCAACACGCATTGGGAACACAAGCACTATATTTGTCTAGGGCAACACATAAAATCTGCAGCCATAGAAAACCAGCAAGACTGTGGAAAAGAAATAAAATTCTGCAAAGCCTGTGTGTTAGCCAAGCAGCCAGTTATGACAAAATGCAAAATCAGGCCACTGAAATACTTAAACACCCTAGTAACATGGAGAGGATGGATTCAGGCTTGCCCCATCTTGGGTGCCAGCGATCAGAGCCCAACAAACCGCATTGTCGACACAAGGCACGAGCACTACTTGTGAGTAACTGCTACCACGCGGCCGAAGTCCAGCATTTGGTAAACAGCAGCACAACTTGTCATTCAATGGTGACCACCAATCATGGCTCACAACACAAGAACCAACAGCCAACAGAGATTAATTTCTCCCTCCACCATGATAACCTATTAAAATAAAGTTCCCTCTCCTTCTTCCTTAAGTGACCAATGAAACAAACTATCTTTTTAAAATTATGAGGTAATGGTGTGTGCATTGAACAGTAACAATAAAATATAAGAGACACTGCATAGCTAGAACGCACCAGTAGATACAGAAGAAGGCCTCTGCAACAATGGCCAAAACATTGGTTTTTCTCCAGCAGCAGTAGTTTTATACATTATGACACCATACCATTACCAAAGAACTTTTATATTGACTACTCAATATCCTTGTCCATTCAATCCTACTCCATTCCTTCACCCAGCCCCTTGCCTCATGGCTCATATCCCTGCAGTAGACTTAGATGTGAGACTTGTCCCATATGGCCCGCTACCACCATCTTCTCCAGTTTAGTCACAGGTATCATCTATGCCATCAAAGGCAGGGCCACTGGTGAAAGCAATCACATAATCTATGAACTAAGCTGCAACCACTGTGCTGCTTTCTATGTGGGCATGACAGCCAACAAGCTGTCTGTCGGCATGAAGTGTCTGGTCACTGACAGACTGAGACCAAGATACATCTGGATCACCCAGTTACTGGACATACTGCCCAACACAATGTGCTTCTCTTCAATGACTGCTTCACAGCCTGTGCCATCTGGATTCTTCCTACCAACACCAGCTTCACTGAACTGCACAGGTGGGAACTCACCCTGCAATATATCCTACGTTCTCACAACCCCCTGACCTCAATCTTCACTAGTCCCCATCCTTTACCCACCTATTCCCTGCCAGCACTACACACCCATCTACTGCACCAACCCACACACTAGTCTTTTTCCCTTCTCTGCTTTTCTCCTTTTCTGCTCCCCCCCCCCCCCCCCCCAACCCTCCTTAAACCCTTAAACCTTCCAACTACAACTAGCAGCCCTACCCTGTCACTAAAATGTCCCCACATGCTCCCACAAACAGCATCACATCTTTCTCCACCGCTACCCTACTATCTCTCCCCCTCCCTGACCCGGCTTCCTCCTTATCCCAACCACCCACAGATTACTTCTTCCATCAGGTGCAGTTGCTATACGCAGTCCAACCTCAGTGGCCAGAGACAGTGGTCATATGTGTGTGAGTTGTGATTGTGTGTGTGTGTGTGTGTGTGTGTGTGTGTGTGTGTGTGTGTGTGTGTGTGTGTGTGTTCTACTTTAGAAGGACTTTTTGTTGTGCCTGTCTGCAACTCAACATCTCTATACGATTAGAAACAATCTATCCTGTTTATAAAATTGTCATTATTCCATCCCAGATTTTCCATTGTTTATAATTGTTAGAGTACTGTGGATACTTCCATAAAGATCAGTTTTCAGCTTCTCATTGAACTTCCACTGAAGAGAATCCAAGGACCACCACAGGTAATGCACATTGCAGCATTCAGTATCTTAAGGGTTTACACATACTTTTACAACAATCTTTCTCTCCTTATAGGGATAATTTACTACAATGAATCATTGTTCCCTCTATCTATCTCACTTCAGAAAAGCATACCAGTCCCTAAATAAGGCCAAGTGCCCCATTAGGTTACATGCTGCCTAGCTCATGGAATGAATCCACCCCTCTCTCCAATCCCTGATGACCTTATCATAAAAATTCCCTTCTCTGTTACCCCTCCTTTCACAATGATTCCCAAATTTTAAAATTCTGCCAATCCCACCTTCTCACAAAATTAATACCAGGAAAACAAATTTCCATGACATATACCTCCCCAAACCACCTCTGTTTCTTTCACAAGCTGCTATTAATCCCAATTACCTTCACTTTACTGCACAACAAAAGTGCTCATCCATTTTTTGGAGAGATGTGTTTCAAATACTACATTCAAAAGTGTTTCAGATTAATGTCATCCTACTCACATCTTGCATTACAACTGCCCAACCAGTTTTGTGAATACCAGTTAGACATTTTGGTGCCTAGCATACACGAAATTTACAGTAACCTAATCTCTCTATGACACTGTTAAAGAGGGTTGTCCTAGAAATTTGATGCACATATTCAGAAAGTGTGGAAATTGTGAACTGACATTTTGCATACACAGTTTCATTAACATGTTGCACAAGTTCATGAGTCACTTTTCTGTCTTCATCATCCACTTTTATCGCACAAATCCATGTGACCAGCCTTGAATTATCTGCTGCACCGCTGTTGCAACACCATCACTCATAACCTCATGACCAGATACACAACACAATTAATGACAAATCTTGGTGACAATGACTCCTGCTTGCAGGAAACAAATGATAGAACACACCTCAAAACTAACAGAGGATGCAATATCACTGGTCATTTCAATCACTTGCTGCTTATATAATGGCAAACAAAATAATGAGCTGACTGGCACAATATGAATTTCAAAGTCTCTATTTCCAACAATACAGGTACAATGAAGCTACAAGCATTTATTTATTTTTAGTAGCCAGTTAGAAGTTAAATTATGAATAACCCTCTTAGTACCCAGGCCTGCCTTGTAGACCTCTTTCACCTTCAATATCCCCCAAAGCTCTCTCCCAACAGATCACAACTCCCAAAACCTAAACAAACTCAGACCACACTGGTCAACATATGTGCTAAAGGCCTCAGTCCCAGAAAAGTTTCAGTCATCATCATCCCTACATATAAATTCAATAGCATGTGTATATTGCTGTGAAATCTTCTTGGGCTTTGGTCAGAGACCTTTGGTGGAGGAGAGGTGGATTGCCATTTCATTCTTGGTACATTAGTCTTGCACAGACTCATGAACACTCCACTGCTTATAGCTGCTACTGCAGAGTTCCATGCCAAAGTTGCATGGTGGCCCTCACCCCTGTTGATGAAATTGTCATGGAGATATATTTCAATTGATTCTTTAGTAATGCTCTCTCAAAAGCTACTAGCTCAACACAAAATTTTTGCTTTCTCAAATGTGAACATATGCCCCACATCCACACCAAGGAATGCATGTTCAAATTTGAGAAAACAAAACTGTGCTAAGCTAGTGGCTTTAATGAGAGCATTATTAAAGAATCAACACAGACAGCCAAACCCTACATGGGTGGGAAGGGGTTGAGAGAGATGGGTGCCCCTTAGGTATGTATTTGGGATGCCACTGCCATCTCGACACTTTGCCAAAAGATGATAAGAGTGCCAATCACTGAAACATCAAGGAATTTCAATGCAGACACATGAACAGAACCCCAATCTACTTTCCTTCTCCTGATCTCTTGATCAGAAATACTTTTTGTCTTCCCTCACCCCCACCAAATCAAAACCAACAAAAAGCCATCAGTGAATCTTCCCCCTTCAAGTTAATACCACTGCCCAACACAGATCCTCTACCACTTATACCTAAGTGTCACCTTGTCTTCCACATAATCCTCACCTCAGACCTGGCCTCCCCCTTCTTTCTTGCTAGATCCCTTCTTAAAAAAAAAAAACATACCTCACATTGGCGGAAAGGACAACCATCTACGACCATAAAACACGCAGATTTTATCACCTTCTGTGGAACCAAAGTTTCAACAAATTTAATTATGAAACTCAGTGATTAACTGGCAGAGTATTTGCCGATGGAGTGAGTGTTCCAAATTCAAGCCCTGCCACAGTGATCCCATTCTGGATGTCCACAGATGGACGTCCAATTTCTACTAAGATCCGAAGGCCAGTCCTGAAACCTTGCCCCAATCGATTTCCATCCTCATTGCAACTACACCCTGCACAACCACCTCCCACATCCCTCCAAAAATAAACCTAGCTACCCCTACCCAGTAGATGGTTATTGTGTACCTATGATAATGAACTCAGCTCCTATTGATCATCACATCCATCCACCACTGTTTGCAACCTCACTTCCCTTATATGACACAGACTGTTTTCTTGATCATTGAACCATCCCAAATCCATTACCATCTGGATCACTGCTTGTCACTGCTGATATCAGTTCCCTATACATCACCATCCCCTATGTCTCAGTCTTGCCATTATCAAACAATATCTCTCTCAATTTCCTACTACTTCCAAATCTGTCGCCGGCCGGGGTAGCCGAGCAGTTCTAGGCGCTACAGTCTGGAACCGCGCAACCGCTACAGTCGCAGGTTCGAATCCTGCCTCGGGTATGGATGTGTGTGATGTCCTTAGGTTAGTTAGGTTTAAGTAGTTCTAAGTTCTAGGGGACTGATGACCTTAGAAGTTAAGTCCCATAGTGCTCAGAGCCATTTCCAAATCTGTCACCTTCTTCCTTATACACCTGATCAACTATTTCCTGACCAATAACTGCTTCTCCTTTGTGGGAAAGATACACAGACAAATCCATGTCATTGTCACATCTGCAATGCAGCTTCCTCATATGTCAAGCTGTTTCTGTGCCATCCAGAGAAAACTTTCTTATCCAACTGTGATCCTAAATACCTTATTCAGTTCAGTTCATTGATGATAACTTCATTTCTGCACCAAGTGCCAAGACATTCTAGTCTTGATTCCTCCACAGCCTCAACATCTTTCATCCCATTCATTTCACCTGGTCTTCCTCAGCCAAATGTATAACCATCCTGGGTGTGACTTTGTCCTATCTGACAGCTGCATGAAAACCTGTCCATATCAAGCCCTCCACGATTCACAGTACCTGCATTCTGATACCTTCCAGCCATTTCTTAGTAAAAGGTTTTGTAATGTGCCATAACTCTGTGGTAGACACTGAGGGCAAACTAGTCACCTCAATTCATTATGGAAATAATTTGCAGACTGATGTAGAAGTAAAGGAAGGTTGTCATAGCAAAATCTTTGGTTATATTCATAAGTTGTTGTGCTTGTACTGCTGTAGAAAAGGGTGAGAGGTAGAAAGGATGAGACTAATTTGGTGGTGCTGGGTGTTCCAGCCAAGTAGCATAATCAGCAGCAAAGATGATACCAGAAGTTGCAGCAGGCCGTTATCTGAAGTATAACACCTCACCAAAAAAATTGGCATTATTAAAAGTGTCAATACAGCTGTTTGTTCATTTATTTTATTGGTTCCTCAGTGATTCAATGGTTTGAATGGACAGTATAGTTTGGAAAGGGGAACAAATTGGACCAACTTGGTGATAGATCAGACCTTGCGTGAACTAGAAGCGAAAGTGCTGAATGTTCATCGAAAATAATGGCAGTAGAGATATTGGGTGTTAATTTCTCAAAGGTTAGCAGAAGTTTTGGATGTAAAGATGTGTCAGATAGTTACAATTTTTAGTCAATATTACATCAAAGGACAGATCTTACAAGACTTATTGGTGATTAATAGGGTGCACATAAATAACTGAATCCATAGGAATTTCATTGTGAATTGGATGTACACAAAACAGATTAATTGTCATTTTGTGGTCTTTGATTGTTGGAAATATTTAATCGGTAGGAGTTCAATTAGTGTTCCAATATTCTGGAATTGTGGTCTGCCTGACAATGTTCTCATGGTGAAGAATAGTATCTGATTGTATTGTGGAAACTGGTTGTATGGATGTTGCATTGAGTGTGTAGTTATGACTCATTTGCATTTTATAACAGATGCTTGCAACATTCTATACGACTGTGGAACTCTTAAATTATACAACAGTGTAACTGGCTAGAAATTGTCTAAGGATTCTCACCAGGTTTCGTTGCATATTTTTGTACCATCAAAGAACCATAAGACAACCCAAGAGCAGTGCTATTATCCACTTAAAGGAAAAATCAGTGGTGAGTGTCTGAAGTGTTTAACATTTTATGGGACGAAGTGTTAGTCAGGAGCCAACTGCCGAGAGTCTGAGATTTTTTCCTTATTATTGTTAAATGTAGCACAAAAGTGGTGGTGGCTACATTATTTTATTTATTTATTTATTTATTTATTTTGTTTCTTTAGAGTCTGAATATTTCATTTGGAGCACAAGAACACTCATGGATATTGGCAATCAATTGTATTAACACTTAAAAAATAAAACAATGTGTTACTTATAAAAACCAATATCAGAGGTTCTAAACTTCATCATTTTTCCCCATAAAAAATTGAAAGAAAAGTTTCCAACTACTCTCATTATCTATTTTGAACATACATGCAAATAGTGGAAGGGTACTATTCAAAAGGAAAAGAAAGGAAATATAATCAGAACAGCACTTAATAAGAAGTGTTTGGTGCTAGTATCTGTAGTGGGACAATTACAAAATAATATTTGGAAAGACTATTTTGTAGAGAAAGTTTAGAACTTGACTGGTGAGTAATTGGTTTTCTTTTGTGTAAGAACATTTCTAACCATATTAATGAAAAGACATCAGTAGGATGATAAAAAAGCAGTTCTAATTATGATAAATAAGTATTTATATTTCAAAATGTAAAAAACATTTAAACTTAATGAGAACAAGCTTGGTCAATGAAGTAAAAAAGAATTTACGGAGAAACAATATCAAAACAGAAGATATACAGGGTGATTCAAAAAGAATACCACAACTTTAGGAATTTAAAACTCTGCAACGACAAAAGGCAGAGCTAAGCACTATCTGTCGGCAAATTAAGGGAGCTATAAAGTTTCATTTAGTTGTACATTTGTTCGCTTGAGGCGCTGCTGACTAGGCGTCAGCGTCAGTTGATGCTAAGATGGCGACCGCTCAACAGAAAGCTTTTTGTGTTATTGAGTACGGCAGAAGTGAATCGACGACAGTTGTTCAGCGTGCATTTCGAACGAAGTATGGTGTTAAACCTCCTGATAGGTGGTGTATTAAACATTGGTATAAACAGTTTACAGAGAATGGGTGTTTGTGCAAAGAGAAAAGTTCTGGACGGCCGAGAACGAGTGATGAAAATGTAGCACGCATCCAGCAAGCATTTGTTCGCAGCCCAGGAAAATCGACTCACAGAGCTAGCCGAGAGCTGCAAATTCCACAATCAACTGTATGGAGAGACCTACCAAAAAGGTTAGTTATGAAACCTGAACGTCAACTATCTGAGGTGATGGATCGGCCGCCAGGCAGCCCGTGACAGAGCACTTCGTCACTGGCCTCCAAGAAGCCCTGATCTTACCCCCTGCGATTTTTTCTTATGGGGGTATGTTAAGGATATGGTGTTTCGGCCACCTCTCCCAGCCACCATTGATGATTTGAAACAAGAAATAACAGCAGCTATCCAAACTGTTATGCCTGATATGCTACAGAGAGTGTGGAACGAGTTGGAGTATCGGGTTGATATTGCTCGAGTGTCTGGAGGGGGCCTGAACTTGTAACTCTTCAGGCTTTCCCGGCGATCTAATGACATCTTGGGTTGTCGGGTGTTCTGCCGGATATCAGCGTCATACTTGCACGATATTTCGGTCACGTAGCTCGAGACCTTCATCAGGTGCAACCTGAGACTGCTCCTCGAGTGGACCTGGTCCAGTATTTATGCCTATGGCCTTCTCCCTCCACCAACGGCTGCAGGCGCTTCCTCTGTGGTCCGCGCCCATTCCCTGCGACCTGTTGGAGCGTTGCTGCTCCGTTTTCCGTCCGCTGCGGTTCTAGGTGTTCCCTCTGCGGTCCGCGCCCACTAAACCCGCTCCTGGGGCTTTCATCTACGGTCTGGAGTACCGAGCGTTCCCCTTGCGGTCCGCGCCCGCTCACCACGACCTGTTGGAGCGTTGCCGCTCCGTTTTTCGTGCGCTGCGGCTCTGGATGTTCCCTCTGCGGTCCGCGCCCACCAGTCCCACTTCTGGGTGTTCCATCTTCGGTCTGGTGCGCCTGGCAGTCCGTCAGGGGCTTGTTTACCATCTCCATCTCTCTGGTTCTTCTGTTTGTGTAGTGTTGCAGCTGGCCCCGTTGCTCCTTTAACAATTCCAGAGCCGGATCCCAGGCTCTGCTTAGCTGGTACCCTGTGTCACGATTCACAAGATCGTCAGCCATTTTAATCTCTATCGATTCTCTTATGACACTGTCCCAGAATCTGGGTGTTTGTGCTAGAATCTTGGTATCCTCATACTTTATGGCATGATCTAGTTCCAGGCAGTGTTCAGCAATGGCTGACTTAGTCACCTGTCTTAATCTAGTGTGCCTCTGATGTTCATTGCACCTGATCTCCACAGTTCTTGTCGTCTGGCCAATGTAGGACATGCCACATTGACAAGGTATATTGTAAATCCCTGGTTTTCGTAACCCCAGGTCGTCTTTGACACTCCCCAGCAGTCCCCCAATCCTGTTGGATGGACAGAAAACACACTTGATATTGTGTTTACGGAGGATCCTACTGATTCTGGCAGAAATAGAGCCAGCATAGGGCAGATATGCCACCTTCTTTGCTTCATCTTGGTCTTCTTCAGGAACCTGTGGTATAGTGGCTGGTCGGAGTGCCCTCTCAATTTGTCTGTCCGTGTATCCGTTCTTGGAGAAAACTGTTTTGAGACGTTCTATCTCTATGGGTAGATTCTCTTGGTCTGACAGGGCACGTGCTCTGTGGACCAAAGTCTTCAGAACCCCATTCTTCTGTGCAGGGTGGTGACAACTGCTGGCCTGCAGATATAAATCAGTGTGTGTTGGTTTTCGGTACACACTGTGGCCAATTGATCCATCTGCTTTCCTCTGGACTAGTACATCCCAAAATGGCAGCTGGCCATTCTTCTCCAGTTCCATGGTGAACTTGATATTAGGGTGGCATGAGTTAAGATGTTCAAGAAACTCATTGAGCCTATCCATCCCATGTGGCCAGATCACGAAGGTGTCATCCACATATCTAAAGAAGCATGTGGGTTTAAATGCGGCTGTCTCCAATGCCCTCTCCTCAAAACTCTCCATAAACATGTTGGCAACCACAGGGGACAGTGGGCTGCCCATAGCTACACCTTCAGTTTGCTCGTAATATTGGTTTCTGTACAGGAAATACGTGGATGTCAGTGTATGACTGAACAGGTCCAACAGAGCACCATCAAATTTCTCTGCAATCAGTTCTAGTGAGTCCTTCAGTGGGACCCTGGTGAACAGCGATACCACATCAAAACTAACCATGATGTCCGAATCTGTGATGTGCAGTTGCTTGAGGCGTTGCAGGAAATCTTCTGAGTTGCGGATGTGGTGAATACATTTCCCCACATATGGAGACAGGAGACCTTTCAAGCACTTGGCTGTTGTGTACGTAGGTGCCCCAATATTACTGACAATAGGACGTAGGGGCACGCCCTCCTTGTGTATTTTTGGCAGACCATACAGTCTAGGTGGCACTGGCACTTTTTCCCGTAGTTGTCTGATGATCTTATCGGGCATCCCTGTTTCCTTCAAGAGAGCACTACTCTTCTTGGCCACCTTGTCCGTGGGGTCACACTCCAGAATTCTGTATGCAGGGTCCTCCAGAAGTTGGCGTACTTTCTCATCATAATCCACCCGCTGCAAGATGACAGTGGAGTTCCCTTTGTCTGCTGGTAGTACAACAATGCTGTTGTCTTCCCGTAGTTTCTTGAGTGCAAGCCTCTCCTCGGTTGTGATGTTCGATTTCGGCGGCCTGGCCTTGGTGAGGGCCCTGCAGGTCTCTCGGCGGACTTCCTCTGCCACATTAGGTGGAAGTGTGGCTGCAACTTGCTCTACTGCACTGACGAAACCTGAAATGGGTACATTTCTAGGGGTCGTAGCAAAGTTGAGACCCTTGCTGAGTACCTTTAAGGTTGTATCATCAAACTGTATGCCACTCAGATTCGTCACCGTGCATGTCTCTTCCATCTGCTGTGCTTTCTTGCTCATGCGGTCAAACTTTGCAGATTGGCAAGATGAGGTATTCCTTCTAGCACACTCAGCTAAAGACCAGGAGGCACGGTCTGCCCAATCCCAATCTTCTCTTGTTAAGGAGGCTGCCATGTACAGATGAATGTGTAACAGCTCCCTGGCCACAACATCTAACCTGTGGCGCATATCTCGAATCCTCTCTCTCACCAGTGCCATGCTGGCTCTGCGTTTTATCTTGTTCGCCACTCTGGAATTGATGTGATGATTAATTCTGGCAAATACTGGTACCACTTCTCCATCTCGACACCTCAGCAAAAAACTGAGAGAACTCAGCATCTTCCCTTTCTTCTGCCGTAGCTTGTCCAGCTTCTTGATATTCTGATTCATCTCCTCCCCGTAGAGACTTTTGATGTAACTCTTCAGGCTTTCCCGGCGATCTAATGACATCTTGGGTTGTCGGGTGTTCTGCCGGATATCAGTGTCGTACTTGCATGATATTTCGGTCACGTAGCTCGAGACCTTCATCAGGTGTGACCTGAGACTGCTCCTCGAGTGGACCTGGTCCAGTATTTATGCCTATAGCCTTCTCCCTCCACCAACGGCTGCAGGCGCTTCCTCTGTGGTCCACGCCCATTCCCTCGACCTGTTGGAGCGTTGCTGCTCCGTTTTCCGTCCGCTGCGGTTCTAGGTGTTCCCTCTGCGGTCCGCGCCCACTAAACCCACTCCTGGGGCTTTCATCTACGGTCTGGAGTACCAAGCGTTCCCCCTGCGGTCTGCGCCCGCTCACCACGACCTGTTGGAGCGTTGCCGCTCCGTTTTTCGTACGCTGTGGCTCTGGATGTTCCCTCTGCGGTCCGCGCCCACCAGTCCCACTTCTGGGTGTTCCATCTTCAGTCTGGTGCGCCTGGCAGTCCGTCAGGGGCTTGTTTACCATCTCCATCTCTCTGGTTCTTCTGTTTGTGTAGTGTTGCAGCTGGCCCCGTTGCTCCTTTAACAATTCCAGAGCCGGATCCCAGGCTCTGCTTAGCTGGTACCCTGTGTCACGATTCACAAGATCGTCAGCCATTTTAATCTCTATCGATTCTCTTATGACACTGTCCCAGAATCTGGGTGTTTGTGCTAGAATCTTGGTATCCTCATACTTCATGGCATGATCTAGTTCCAGGCAGTGTTCAGCAATGGCTGACTTAGTCACCTGTCTTAATCTAGTGTGCCTCTGATGTTCATTGCACCTGATCTCCACAGTTCTTGTCGTCTGGCCAATGTAGGACATGCCACATTGACAAGGTATATTGTAAATCCCTGGTTTTCGTAACCCCAGGTCGTCTTTGACACTCCCCAGCAGTCCCCCGACCTTGTTGGATGGACAGAAAACACACTTGATATTGTGTTTACAGAGGATCCTACTGATTCTGGCAGAAATAGAGCCAGCATAGGGCAGATATGCCACCTTCTTTGCTTCATCTTGGTCTTCTTCAGGAACCTGTGGTCTAGTGGCTGGTCGGAGTGTCCTCTCAATCTGTCTGTCCGTGTATCCATTCTTGGAGAAAACTGTTTTGAGACGTTCTATCTCTATGGGTAGATGTTTTGAGACGTTCTATCTCTATGGGTAGATTCTCTTGGTCTAACAGGGCACGTGCTCTGTGGACCAAAGTCTTCAGAACCCCATTCTTCTGTGCAGGGTGGTGACAACTGCTGGCCTGCAGATATAAATCAGTGTGTGTTGGTTTTCGGTACACACTATGGCCAATTGATCCATCTGCTTTCCTCTGGACTAGTACATCCCGAAATGGCAGCTGGCCATTCTCCTCCAGTTCCATGGTGAACTTGATATTAGGGTGGCATGAGTTAAGATGTTCAAGAAACTCATTGAGCCTATCCATCCCATGTGGCCAGATCACGAAGGTGTCATCCACATACCTAAAGAAGCATGTGGGTTTAAATGCGGCTGTCTCCAATGCCCTCTCCTCAAAACTCTCCATAAACATGTTGGCAACCACAGGGGACAGTGGGCTGCCCATAGCTACACCTTCAGTTTGCTCGTAATATTGGTTTCTGTACAGGAAATACGTGGATGTCAGTGTATGATTGAACAGGTCCAACAGAGCACCATCAAATTTCTCTGCAATCAGTTCTAGTGAGTCCTTCAGTGGGACCCTGGTGAACAGCGATACCACATCAAAACTAACCATGATGTCCGAATCTGTGATGTGCAGTTGCTTGAGGCGTTGCAGGAAATCTTCTGAGTTGCGGATGTGGTGAATACATTTCCCCACATATGGAGACAGGAGACCTTTCAAGTACTTGGCTGTTGTGTACATAGGTGCCCCAATATTACTGACAATAGGACGTAGGGGCACGCCCTCCTTGTGTATTTTTGGCAGACCATACAGTCTAGGTGGCACTGGCGCTTTTTCCCGTAGTTGTCTGATGATCTTATCGGGCATCCCTGTTTCCTTCAAGAGAGCACTAGTCTTCTTGGCCACCTTGTCCGTGGGGTCACACTCCAGAATTCTGTATGCAGGGTCCCCCAGAAGTTGGCGTACTTTCTCATCATAATCCACCCACTGCAAGATGACAGTGGAGTTCCCTTTGTCTGCTGGTAGTACAACAATGCTGTTGTCTTCCCGTAGTTTCTTGAGTGCAAGCCTCTCCTCGGTTGTGATGTTCGAGTTCGGCGGCCTGGCCTTGGTGAGGGCCCTGCAGGTCTCTCGGCGGACTTCCTCTGCCACATTAGGTGGAAGTGTGGCTGCAACTTGCTCTACTACACTGACGAAACCTGAAATGGGTACATTTCTAGGGGTCATAGCAAAGTTGAGACCCTTGCTGAGTACCTTTAAGGTTGTATCATCAAACTGTATGCCACTCAGATTCGTCACCGTGCGTCTCTCTTCCATCTGCTGTGCTTTCTTGCTCATGCGGTCAAACTTTGCAAATTGGCAAGATGAGGCATTCCTTCTAGCACACGCAGCTAAAGACCAGGAGGCACGGTCTGCCCAATCCCAATCTTCTCTTGTTAAGGAGGCTGCCATGTACAGATGAATGTGTAACAGCTCCCTGGCCACAACATCTAACCTGTGGCGCATATCTCGAATCCTCTCTCTCACCAGTGCCATGCTGGCTCTGCGTTTTATGATGGCAGTCATATGTGTATCAGGTGCGCTTGCTTGTGTGAATGACTGGGTGTGTTTACTTTTCTGAAGAAGGCTTTGACCAATAGCTAATCTCTATCTCATTTCATTGTGCCTGTCTGCAACTCAACATGTCATCTTTATGGTGAGTAGCAGTCTATCTTCCCCTTATATTGTTTATTTTCCAACCTGAACTTTCCATTGTTTGACACCACTATATGTGAAATTGAAGAAATGTATGACGAAATAAAAGAAATTATTCAGATAGTGAAGGGAGATGAAAATTTAATAGTCATGGGTGACTGGAATTCGGTAGTAGGGAAAGGAAGAGAAGGAAACATTGTAGGTGAATATGGATTGGGGCTAAGGAATGAAAGAGGAAGCCGCCTGGTAGAATTTTGCACAGAGCACAACTTAATGATAGCTAACACTTGGTCCAAGAATCATAAAAGAAGGTTGTATACATGGAAGAAGCCTGGAGATACTGACAGGTTTCAGATAGATTATATAATGGTAAGACAGAGATTTAGGAACCAGGTTTTAAATTGTAAGACATTTCCAGGGGCAGATGTGGACTCTTATCTCAATCTATTGGTTATGAACTGCAGATTAAAACTGAAGAAAGGTGGGAATATAAGGAGATGGGACCTGGATAAACTGACTAAACCAGAGGTTGTACAGAGTTTCAGGAAGAGCGTAAGGGAACAATTGACAGGAATGGGGGAAAGAAATACAGTAGAAGAAGAATGGGTAGCTTTGAGAGATGAAGTAGTGAAGGCAGCAGAGGATCAAGTAGGTAAAAAGACGAGAGCTAGTAGAAATCCGTGGGTAACAGAAGAAATATTGAATTTAATTAATGAAAGGAGACAATATAAAAATGCAATAAATGAATCAGGCAAAAAGGAATACAAACGTCTCAAAAATATGATCGACAGGAAGTGCAAAATGGCTAAGCAGGGATGGCTAGAGGACAAATGTAAGGATGTAGAGGCTTATCTCACTATAGGTAAGATAGATACTGCCTACAGGAAAATTAAAGAGACCTTTGGAGAAAAGAGAACCACTTGTATGAATATCATGAGCTCAGATGGAAACCCAGTTCTAAGCAAAGAAGGGAAAGCAGAAAGGTGGAAGGTGTATGTAGAGGGTCTATACAAGGGTAATGTACTTAAGAATTTTATGGAAATGGAAGAGGATGTAGATGAAGATGAAATGGGAGATACGATACTGCGTGAAGAGTTTGACAGAGCACTGAAAGACCTGAGTCGAAACAAGGCCCCAGGAGTAGACAACATTCCATTGGAACTACTGATAGCCTTGGGAGAGCCAGTCCTGACAAAAATCTACAATCTGGTGAGCAAGATGTATGAGACAAGCGAAATACCCTCAGACTTCCAGAATAATATAATAATTCCAATCCCAAAGAAAGCAGGTGCTGACAGATATGAAAATTAACGAACAATCAGTTTAATAAGTCACGAATGATAAATACTAATGCAAATTCTTTACAGATGAATGGAAAAACTGGTAGAAGCCAACCTCGGGGAAGATCAGTTTGGATTCTGTAGAAATATAGGAACACGTGAGGTAATACTGACCCTACAACTTATCTTAGAAGCTAGATTAAGGAAAGGCAAACCTACATTTCTATCATTTGTAGACTTAGAGAAAGCTTTTGACAATGTTGACTGGAATACTCTCTTTCAAATTCTGAAGGTGGCAGGGGTAAAATACAGGGAGCAAAAGGCTATTTACAATTTGTACAGAAAGCAGATGGCAGTTATAAGAGTCGAGGGACATGAAAGGGAAGCAGTGGTTGGGAAGGGAGTGAGACAGGGTTGTAGCCTCTCCCCGATGTTATTCAAACTGTATATTGTGCAAGCAGTGAAGGAAACAAAAGAAAAATTCAGAGTAGGTATTAAAATCCACGGAGAAGAAATAAAAACTTTGACATTTGCCGATGACATTGTAATTCTGTCAGAGACAGCCAAGGACTTAGAAGAGCAGTTGAACGGAATGAACAGAGTCTTGAAAGGAGGGTATAAGATGAACATCAACAAAAGCAAAACAAGGATAATGGAATGTAGTCTAATTAAGTCTGGTGATGCTGAGGGAATTAGATTAGGAAATGAGACACTTAAAGTAGTAAAGGAGTTTTGCTATTTGGGGAGCAAAATAACTGATGATGGTCGAAGTAGAGAGGATATAAAATGTAGACTGGCAATGGCAAGGAAAGCGTTTCTGAAGAAGAGGAATTTGTTAACATCAAGTATAGATTTAAGTGTCAGGAAGACGTTTCTGAGAGAATTTGTGTGGAGTGTAGCCATGTATGGAAGTGAAACATGGACGATAAATAGTTTGGACAAGAAGAGAATAGAAGCTTTCGAAAATTGGTGCTTCAGAAGAATGCTGAAGATTAGATGGGTAGATCACATAACTAATGAGGAGGTATTGAATATGATTGGGGAGAAGAGAACTTTGTGGCACAACTTGACTAGAAGAAGGGATCGGTTGGTAGGACATGTTCTGAGGCATCAAGGGATCACCAATTTAGTATACGAGGGCAGTATGGAGGGTAAAAATTATAGAGGAAGACCAAGAGATGAATACACTAAGCAGATTCAGAAGGATGTTTGTTGCAATACGTACTGGGAGATAAAGAAGCTTGCACAGGATAGAGTAGCATGGAGAGCTGCATCAAACCAGTCTCAGGACTGAAGACCACAACAACAACAACAACATATGTGATATGGTAATTTAGTTATAGGTCCAATTATAGCAAACAATATGGCAAGTGTTGTCATAGATGTGAATATTCTATCCAAATACAAGAAGATGATAATGTTACATTTACCATAGGCAAATGTTTTGTTGAAACCTCAGAACTGGTATCTCTGAACTGCATACTGCTGCAGATGCATTGTTGCTAAAGTGTTAATACCATTGTTTAGTGATAATCAGTACTGGGAAGACAAGATGTACTTTGCAGATTGATAAAGCATTAACTCACTTTCTTCATATTTCTTGACTTTGTGCATAGCAGTACACTGTCAAAATATATTCTTAAGACACCATTACAGAAAATGTTGATCACTGACGAGAGTTTTCAAAGTGACAGGGCATGCCTTTAACATACCATCACAGTCTCATCAGTCTGGCCACCAGTGGATGCTGAAGCTGCAGTGATTAGCAATCCTTTGCCCAGGATATTACAAAGGAATTCACAGACAGACATTGTTCTCAAAACCTTGCCCACACATGTTATTCTCAAAACTGTCCACCTGCTTGGCTGAGTGTTGCCTACCATGCAGCAGACTCCGGTTCAATACCCAGCTGGGTTGGAGCTTTCCTCCACTCATGGACTGAGTGTTGTGATGTCCTAATCATCATTTTGTCATCAACGATGCGCAAGTCGCCCAATGTGGCGTCACCTGAAATAAGGCTTGCACCCAGTGGTCAACTTCACTGCCTAGTCCACAGACATTACTCTCAGAACCTACATTACAAGCATTAGTCTCAAAACCTAGTCCACAAACAGATCTCTTGCACCATATCCTCACAAACCACTAATCCTCCAACCCGTCACACAAAGCAGCTGCAAAGAGCACTCCCTCATAAACCAAATTCACTCAAGTCCAGAACAACTTAACCAAACTCTTTGGCAGGACTGTTATCAGCTATCATCATGCCTTTGAGTATGGTGGTAATCTGGGCAGAGATCCCATTCTTCTAATGTTTTTGAGAGGCATAGCCATGCTACTCCTGGCATCATGGTGTGGTGAGCCATTAGACATTGGGTACGATTTCCTATCACGGCTTATAATGACTTTGGAGCTCTAATGGGACAATGGTATGTCAAGAGCATCTTGCATTCTCATGTGTTACCTCTCATATCACACATTCCCACACATGGCACATGTCTATATGAACTGTCTAAAAGAAATTGAGGTACTCCCATAACCAGCAAGATTCTCAGATTTGTGTCTTATAGAATACATACAGGGTCGACTTGGATGGCAACTCCATCCCAGTTCCATTATCCAGGATATCAAGTACCAGTTACAATGAGGGACAGCTTGCCTCAGGATAAGATACACCAGCTTTACAACACCCTTCCCCATGAATTAATGCTTGCATCCAAGCAAGAGAGGGATGCAATGTCATACTGACAGGTAGGCTTGTGACATTCCCCCTACTGTTTCACTCTCAGTTCAACATATCTTGAAGTCTCATATCTTGGCGTTTTCAAAATAATATCCTAGAAACTGACTTTAGAAAGGATAGTGTCAAATGATTCATGACACACAATAGTTGAAATTAAGTGCTTCCTTCCAACTTTATTTGCATTTTTTTAAAAATTTGATGGTCAGTTCCAGTTGTACAATACAGAGTTTTTACAGGTAAAGAGAATCAACCTTCTTCTTCCATGAACTTGTCCACAGTACAATAACTTGGTTTTAATTCAGTGGCCCACTATTCTTTGGCTATCAGAATAAAAACTTGACACAGTGGCAATACATCATTGCAATAAACACAGTGCACACATTATTGTTGTGTAGGTGACTCACAACATAATTAAATTATTCACTAGATAGTTTTTATGGCATGGTCACAATTAGATATTGTGAGTTCACTATTCTGCCCATGATTTTAAGGTACACAGACATTATGTGGTCAGAACAGATTTTCATAGATATGCTACTCTGAAGTTACTTGTTTATTTCCCAACTGCCAATTTTCACTCTAACTGACATAGTTATTACTTCTGAGCTTTCAGACCCAAGATGTTTGGATATATAGATGTTACATGTTTAATGTTGAGGTGTGGAATGATATTTTTGGGTGGGGTGGGCTATTTAAAGTCGGCGTACAGATATTTGTTGATAGCAGAAACATCATATTGTACTGAAAATTGGCCTGTTAGATCTTGTTTTGAATGGACAAAAAGTCTTAACTGTTTTCTGTTTTATGAAAAATGCTGAAGTTAAATAAATTAAAAATGCATGCAGTATCATCTTATGAGTCCACATTGGTAATACCCTAACCACGAGTGTGGCATCCATCTTCAAAATAATTTTACATTATGATAAATTACTCAAAATCTTAATTAGTAGCCTAATTAATTAGTGAGGGGTGCCATCTGATTCAGAAAAATATAGCAATGAAAATACAGTATCCAAGTTCAGAATCTAATGTTAATAGAGGCAAAATTGGCACTAGAAAATGGTGGGTTGTTTCATTTCTTCAAGTACCTCAGTAAGATGATTGGCCAAGTTGGACCCATTAACCTCACAATACCAGGTGATTTTATTATTGATGAAAATACTTGTAATGTTAGTTATTTAAAGTTATCAGATACATTGAATTAATGTTGTTGTTGTTGTGGTCTTCAGTCCTGAGACTGGTTTGATGCAGCTCTCCATGCTACTCTATCCTGTGCAAGCTGCTTCATCTCCCAGTACGTACTGCAGCCTACATCCTTCTGAATTTGCTTAGGTGTATTCACCTGTCTCCCTCTACAATTTTTACACTCCATGTTGCCCTCCAATACCAAATTGGTGATCCTTTGATGCCTCAGAACATGTCCTACCAACCGATCCCTTCTTCTAGTCAAGTTGTGCCACAAACTCCTCTACTCCTCAATTCTATTCAATACCTCCTCATTAGTTATGTGATCTACCCATCTAATCTTCAGCATTCTTCTGAAGCACCACATTTTGAAAGCTTCTATTCTCTTCTTGTCCAAACTATTTATCGTCCATGTTTCACTTCCATACATGGCTACACTCCATACAAATAATCTCAGAAACGTCTTCCTGACACTTAAACCTATACTCGATGTTAACAAATTCCTCTTCTTCAGAAATGCTTTCCTTGCCATTGCCAGTCTACATTTTATATCTTCTCTACTTCAACCATCATCAGTTATTTTGCTCCCCAAATAGCAAAACTCCTTTACTACTTTAAATGTCTCATTCCCTAATCTAATTCCCTCAGCATCACCAAATTAACTCGACTACATTCCATTATCCTCGTTTTGCTTTTGTTGATGTTCATCTTATATCCTCCTTTCAAGACACTATCCATTCCATTCAACTGCTCTTCCAAGTCCTTTGCTGTCTCTGACAGAATTACAATGTCATCGGCGAACCTTAAAGTTTTTATTTCTTCTCCATGGATTTTAATGCCTACTCCGAATTTTTCTTTTGTTTTCTTTATTGCTTGCTGAATATACAGATTGAATAACATCAGGGAGAGGCTAGAAACATTGAATTAATATAATCTTGCAAATGTAATAACTTCACACACCCAAATAACACATTTAAGTTAACCTCTCGTAGTACAGACTATGCAATAACTGGCAAACGTAATGAAGACAGTATTAAGTTCTGTAACCTAGAATTCCACTTTTCTGATCATTACTGCTAGGAAACTGATTACTCAAATGGGACAGTGTCTACCAGTTTGTAGGATCAAATAATAAATAGGGTGAAACCTTTTGATTAATCAGGTTTCTGCTGGTCATTTGCGTCTTTGCTGCATGATATTTCAACTGCATGACTTGCAGTCTTCTTCAGGTGCTGTCCGATACTCACTCCAGTGTGGAACGAGTCCAATATTTATGCCTACATTGTTCTACGCATTCCCTCTGCGGTCTGCGCCATGTGTGGCGCTCTGTCTGCTGACCAATAGCAGCTGCTGTAGCATTTCCTTCCGTGTGGCTGTTCCGAACTCTGTGTGCGTACTTTGTGGTTATTATCCATTGTCAATATAGCTGAATTAAGTTCTCAATGTCGTCCAGACTGTGCTAGACGTTTTATCTTCCAGTTGTCATCATAAAAGTCCTTCTGTGAATTAGGACGTTGTGTTACATTGATGTGCCGTGTTGGGTGTTCCGTCTGAAGTTCTTGCCCCCCCAGGATGTCAGTAGTGAGGACAGGACAACCGACAAAGGAATAATTATAGACAATATGAAGTACTACAATGGGAAAACAACATGCTGGGCATCCCCTGCCACCCAGTCCTGCCCCAGGTAAAAGCTATGAACACAGTGCACTATAAGGACATAGATGAGGTGGCTAATATACGAGGGTTGGAACTTAGGTAGTGGCAACTATTTATTCACAACCGATACAGAATTGTTACATTTTTGCACCTGCTACTGTCTTTCAAAGTAGTCACTAGTGTTGTTTAGAACCCGTTGTCAGTGATGTGGAAGGCATAGTATACCATTACCAAATCCTGTTCTGTTGACGGTGTGAATGGAGTGTTCTACTGCCTGTTGAATCTCTGGAACAGTTCTGAAGCAAATGCCATGAAGTGGTTCCTTCATCTTCAGAATCAAATCAAAGTCACAAGGACTTAAGTCTGGGGAGTATCGTGGATGGTACAGTACTTCCCAGTCCCATTGACTGAACCGAGCAGCCACAGCTTGCACTGTATGCGCCCGCGCATTGTGGTGCAAAATGATGGATGGATTGCACAGAAAGTGTCGCTGCTTCTTTCACAAAGCTGGTCGCAGGTTATGCTCCAAAAACAAACAGTAATACTGTGCACTGACGCATTGACAGTCTGCCTTGGAGGAACGTAATGCATTATGATAACACCATCAAAGTTGTATACAAGAACCACCATAACTTTAGACTGCTCCATTCACACCATCAACAGAACAGGCTCTCCTAACAGTATACTATGCCTTCCACATCATTGGCAGTGGGTTCTACACAATGCTAATGACTACTTTGAAGGACAGTAACAGATGCAAACATGTAACTCTTTTGTATCAGTTGTGATTAAATAGTTGCCACTATTTAAGTTCAAACCCTCATAATATTTAAAGGGAAACTCCAAGGGAAAATTGTCAAAATTTTTATTTATACTGCTGTGCAGATTAGTGTCATATTTTCGTCTAACAGCAACAGGTGAGTCTCAAAACTGCCATGTTGTCACATCAGTGGACTAGGGGAGGAAATTATAAAATCACCAGATAAATAATAAGTAAAGTTACAAATTGATAACAGTAATTACTGTTGGGCTATGGAAGTTGTAAGGAAGAGGAGAGATTTTGATGTCAATTTGGGGTATAATTTCTTACATCAGTACAGAGGCATGACAGATTACAGGATTCAAACTGTTCAATTCAGCAGGTAAACCCACTGTTTTGGCAGTGATGCCTGAGCTCCACAGCCACAAGAAACCTGTGAAAAATGCAGTACTTCCCAGGTTTCTTCAGACCTGTGGATCTGGGCATTGATCCACAGTTGTTAATAGTAGTAAGAGAAGAATTCTCTTAATTGTCATCAAAACCCAACAGCAACCAATATCTGTATTTCTGGTCAATCTACTGACAGGCTACAGATCCATTTGAAAAGAAGTGTGAGTAAATTAGAAGCTGTAGAAAAGAAGTTTAATGTTCCTGTGCATGCTGACAGTTTGACGTAGAGATACCCCCAGGAAACATACTTTGATGGGGGCAAGAGGTAGATGAGGAAGAATTACAGTGTGACAAGACATTAAAAAACAAGGAAAAGAAGCAGCTACCTGTGAAGAAAGTGTGTTAAGTCACCACTCATCAGTTACAGGAAAAGTCAGAGCATTTACCTGTGTCATAGAAAACTGGCTGTATCCTGTTCCAGAAGAGTATTCTTGGTTGTTTGAGGAACAGTAGTACTTGCCAGTGACTGACCTCATACAGCATAAAATTCCAACAGGAGAACTAGGCCAACTGAGCATAAACCATACAGACTACCTTTTTCATTAACAATCAGCTGTGAAGGACACTATCCAACAGCAACTAGATGCAGGAATCATTCTGGTCCCATGGAAATCAGTCAATGGGGAGAAAACCTATGTGTTAATATGAGATCAGTAAGCAGAGTGATGGCACCAGATATTTATCTTCTACCCACTGAACAGTACTGAATAGATTATGAAACCTGTAAGCATTTCATCACCTTTCATATGTGTTCTGGGTACTACCAAATTCCAATTATACCTCAGGACTACCCAAAAGGTGTCTTTGCAGTACCATCTGATTTGTATGAATTTTTACACATGCCTCTCAATCTCAGTCTTAGAAATGTGTTAGCTACCTACCAAAGAATTGCTGACATACTGCTGAGAGGATTGAGGCCTACAATGTGTCTTGTATGCCTGCATGACATAATCATGTTTTCAAGAACTATTGAGGAACATGTGGATAGATTGAGGAAAGTATTGTCGAGGATGCAACATGTGAATCAAAGTTCGAAGACAGAGAAGTGTTCTTTTTCCATGTCACAAGTCCAGTACATGAGGCATGTTATAAGTTCATCTGGAGTGAAGCCATATCTGCATTTAACAAATCCAGTAAATAGTTTTCCAGTGCCTACTAATATAAAAGAATTGCAGTCTTTTCCCAGTTTAGCGAAGAAATTGATGAAATGTATGATGAGATAAAAGAAATTATTCAGGAAGTGAAGGAAAACGAAAATTTAATAGTCATGCATGACTGGAATTCGACAGTAGGAAAAGGAAGAGAAGCAAACGTAGTAGGTGAATATGGATTGGGGCTAAGAAATTAAAGAGGGAGCCGCCTGGTAGAATTTTGCACAGAGCATAACTTAATCATAGCTAACACTTGGTTCAGGAATCATGAAAGAAGGCTGTATACATGGAAGAAGCCTGGAGATACTAGAAGGTTTCAGATAGATTATATAATGGTAAGACAGAGATTTAGGAACCAGGTTTTAAATTGTAAGACATTTCCAGGGGCAGATGTGGACTCTGACCACAAACTATTGGTTATGAACTGTAGGTTAAAACTGAAGAAACTGCAAAAAGGTGGGAATTTAAGGAGATGGGACCTGGATAAACTGACTAAACCAGAGGTTGTACAGAGTTTCAGGGAGAGCATAAGGGAACAATTGACAGTAATGGAAGAAAGAAATACAGTAGAAGAAGAATGGGTAGCTTTGACGGATGAAATAGTGAAGGCAGCAGAAGATCAAGTAGGTAAAAAGACAAGGGCTAGTAGAAATCCATGGGTAACAGAAGAGATACTGAATTTAATTGATGAAAGGAGAAAATACAAAAATGCAGTAAATGAAGCAGGCAAAAAGGAATACAAACATCTCAAAAATGAGATCGACAGGAAGTGCAAAATGGCTAAGCAGGGATGGCTAGAGGACAAATGTAAGGATGTAGAGGCTTATCTCATGAGGGTTAAGATAGATACTGCCTACAGGAAAATTAAAGAGACCTTTGGAGAAAAGAGAACCACTTGCATGAATATCAAGAGCTCAGATGGAAACCCAGTTCTAAGCAAAGAAGGGAAAGCAGAAAGGTGGAAGGTGTATGTAGAGGGTCTATACAAGGGTAATGTACTTAAGAATTTTATGGAAATGGAAGAGGATGTAGATGAAGATGAAATGGCAGATACGATACCGCGTGAAGAGTTTGACAGAGCACTGAAAGACCTGAGTCGAAACAAGGCCCCGGGAGTAAACAACATTCCATTGGAACTACTGATAGCCTTGGGAGAGCCAGTCCTGACAAAAATCTACAATCTGGTGAGCAAGATGTATGAGACAGGCGAAATACCCTCAGACTTCCAGAAGAATATAATAATTCCAATCCCAAAGAAAGCAGGTGTTGACATGTGAAAATTACCAAACTATCAGTTTAATAAGTCACAGCTGCAAAATACTACACGAATTCTTTACTAACGAATGGAAAAACTGGTAGAAGATGACCTCGGGGAAGAGCAGTTTGGATTCCATAGAAATGTTGGAACACATAAGGCAATACTGACCCTACGACGTATCTTAGAAAACAGATTAAGGAAAGGCAAACCTACGTTTCTATCATTTGTAGACTTAGAGAAAGCTTTTGACAATGTTGACTGGAATACTCTCTTTCAAATTCTGAAGGTGGCAGGGGTAAAATGCAGGGAGTGAAGTGCTATTTGCAATTTGTACAGAAAGCAGATGGCAGTTATAAGAGTCGAGGGACATGAAAGGGAAGCAGTGGTTGGGAAGGGAGTGAGACAGGGTTGTAGCCTCTCCCCGATGTTATTCAAACTGTATATTGTGCAAGCAGTGAAGGAAACAAAAGAAAAATTCAGAGTAGGTATTAAAATCCACGGAGAAGAAATAAAAACTTTGACATTTGCCGATGACATTGTAATTCTGTCAGAGACAGCCAAGGACTTAGAAGAGCAGTTGAACGGAATGGACAGAGTCTTGAAAGGAGGGTATAAGATGAACATCAATAAAAGCAAAACAAGGATAATGGAATGTAGTCTAATTAAGTCTGGTGATGCTGAGGGAATTAGATTAGGAAATGAGACACTTAAAGTAGTAAAGGAGTTTTGCTATTTGGGGAGCAAAATAACTGATGATGGTCGAAGTAGAGAGGATATAAAATGTAGACTGGAAATGGCAAGGAAAGCGTTTCTGAAGAAGAGGAATTTGTTAACATCGAGTATAGATTTAAGTGTCAGGAAGACGTTTCTGAGGGAATTTGTGTGGAGTGTAGCCATGTATGGAAGTGAAACATGGACGATAAATAGTTTGGACAAGAAGAGAATAGAAGCTTTCGAAAATTGGTGCTTCAGAAGAATGCTGAAGATTAGATGGGTAGATCACATAACTAATGAGGAGGTATTAAATAGAATTGGGGAGAAGAGGAATTTGTGGCACAACTTGACTAGAAGAAGGGATCGATTGGTAGGACATGTTCTGAGGCATCAAGGGATCACCACTTTAGTACTGGAGGGCAGCGTGGAGGGTAAAAATTGTAGAGGGAGACCAAGAGATGAATACACTAAGCAGATTCAGAAGGATGTAGGCTGCAATAGGTACTGGGGGATGAAGAAGCTTGCACAGGATAGAGTAGCATGGAGAGCTGCATCAAACCAGTCTCAGGACTGAAGACAACAACAATGAAACACTGTCATCATTTCCTGGAAAACAATGTGATGATTAATAAGCCATTAACAAGGTTACTGAAAAAAGTTGCGGTTTTTAAATGGTCAGATGAATGTGATTTAGCTATGAAATACACTATGTGATCAAAAGTATCTGGACACCTGGCTGAAAATGATGTACAAGTTCCTTGCAACCTCCATTGGTAATGCTGGAATTCAGTATGGTGTTGGCCCACCCTTATCCTCGATTACAGCTTCCACTCTCGCAGGCATACATCAAAGAAGGTGCTGGAAGGTTTCTTGGTGAACGACAGCCCTTTCTTCATGGAGTGCTGCACTGAGGAGAGGTACTGTTGTCAGTTGGTGAGGCCTGAAACGAAGTCGGTTATCCAAAACATCCCAAAGGTGTTCTATAGGATTCAGATCCGGATTCTGGGCAGGCCAGTCCATTACAGGGATGTTATAGTCATATAACCTCTCCGCCACAGGACATGCATTATGGACAGGTGCTCGATTGTATTGAAAGATGCAATTGCCATCCCCAAATTGCTCTTCACCAATGGGAAGCAAAAAGGTACTTAAAACACCAATGCAGGCCTGTGCTGTGATAGTACCATGGAAAACAATAAGGGGTGCAAGCCCACTCCATGAAAAACGTGGCCAAACCATATCACCACCACATACGAATTTTACTGTTGGCACTACACATGCTGGCACATGATGTTCACTGGGCGTTCGCCATACCCACACCCTGCCATCAGATCGCCACATTGTGTACTGTGATTTGTCACTCCACACGACATTTTTCTGCTGTTCAGTCATCCAATGTTTATGCTCCTTACACCAAGCAAAGAGTCATGTGACATTTACCGGCATGATGTGTGGTTTATGAGCAGTCACTCGACCATGAAATCCAAGTTTTCTCACCTACTGTTTAACTGTCATAGTACCTGCAGTAGATTCTGATGCAGTTTGGAATTCCTGTGTGATGGTCTGGATAGATGTCTGCCTATTACACATTGCAACCCTCTTCAACTGTCGGCAGTCTCTGTCAGTCAACAGACAAGGTTGGCCTGTATGCTTTTGTGATGTTTAGGAGTGTGGAAATCTCATGTACAGACGCACGACACAAGTGACACCCAATTGCCTGACCATGTTCGAAGTCTGCAAGTTTCATGGAGCACTCCATTCTGCTCTTTCATAATGTCTAAGGACTAGGTGTCAGCACAATGCACTTAATATGAAAAATGTATGTTTCTTGGAGTGTCCGGATACTTTTGATCACATAGTGTAAGTGAAAGAGGTGATGACAAGTTCACCCCTGTCAATTTATCCAGTTTCTCAAAACCATTTATCCTTTCCTCCAATGCCTCAGATTTTTCTGTCAGACCAGTTTTTAACATTCTAATGTTTGGATAATAGGTTGCCGTCTCTTTAATCTAAGAATAGATTATCAATCCAGCTAGCCACTATCTCTGTGTAATGTCTTGTCTGTATAGACATGTTTCTGTTGTCTTTAAGATCTCTTCACCTTCACACATAAGTCTATACAGTAAAGTAAGGCCCTCCCAGTTCTTGGCTGATCCGTGATAAGACAGGCGAAAAATTAGACTAATGGAGGATTATACGTATTGGCTTGCTGCAAGAGATCTTTACATTTATTATTACTGTTAAACACTGCAGTCAGTCGGGAGAATCAATCGTTTGGACAATTTGTTCCTTTTATGAAAGATTGTGAATTCCAGATGTGTATGAAGCCTTTTACAGGGCCAATGTGATCAACAAATGATTCAGAAAAAACTCATTCGTTCATTCACTCCAGAACAAAAAAGTCACAAAACTTATTTATGGAGGAAATCTTGTGTTAAATCCATCTCCATTACATGTCCAGATCTTCGGTGATTCCACGCCTTAATTATTTTCCTTTTACAATCTCTTTCTCTTCAAAACAAACTGCTAGCGGCACAAATGTTAATTGGCTCACTTTAGCAAGAAGAAAAGCAGAATATGTATCTCTCAGAAACACATCAATCCCTCAACAGATACTCCAGAAGCTGTCCTAGTTACCACTCTAACAAACATGGAGAATGCATATATGCATCTCTGTTATTTCAAAGAACAAACACGCTAGAAAATACTTTGGCGTCAACGAGCTGTCGCCGCATATATTACGACTGTGTATATGCGGATGGATATGTGTGTGTGTGCGAGTGTATACCTGTCCTTTTTTCCCCCTAAGGTAAGTCTTTCCGCTCCCGGGATTGGAATGACTCCTTACCCTCTCCCTTAAAACCCACATCCTTTCGTCTTTCACTCTCCTTCCCTCTTTCCTGACGAAGCAACCGTTTGTTGCGAAAGCTTGAATTTTGTGTGTACGTTTGTGTTTGTTTGTGTGTCTATCGACCTGCCAGCGCCTTTGTTTGGTAAGTCTCATCATCTTTCTTTTTAGATATATTAATTAGTAATAGTTTTTACAGTGTTAGTGAATACATGAATTCTACAGAAAGATAGCGTGCCTTCACCTATCTTATAATTCACTCATATACAAACTTGTGTCGTGGGGTAGACTCTTTTATGTACACACAAAAATTAATTAATTTGTCAATATAGTGTGTTATAATCATTGTTTCTTGTTGCTGTCCATTATACACTGAATATACGTAACTTATTTGTGTCCTATATTGTTACAAATTTATATCATGTAAGCTATAATTGTTTTTGCCTATATATTTAATTCAGATTTGTTCACTGATATTTTTTACATAATATGTTGTTATTCATATTTTTTCTGTATGTAACACATGACAAATCCCATAATTGTACATGATAAAACAGGTGCTCAATAAATCAAATCAAATCAAATTGTATATAAAAGAAGTGTTCAGGTGGCAACTTATTTAGGTGTTTCGTGCTTGAGGTGAAGCATAACAAACTGTCACGCCACCTAAGCTAACCTTGAACACTTCAGGTTAAAGTAATAATAAAACTAGGAAATTCAAAATTTGAGGAAATTTACAGCTTATCAAATTTTGTGATTAAAAATGTAGTGGATCTAATATCAAACCCTCTTTATTTATTTATTTATTTATTTATTTACGTCCTGAATCTTTGTGGTACATATACCATACCTTAGATGTTGGACAAAATGTTACATTAATATACTGTTACATTGGTGCATACATTACATTTATAAATTGTTACATTTTTATATTGCTATATTGTTACATTACATTTTTATATTGTTACAACCAACTTATTTTTCAAGATACTGTGTAACTGAGTAAAAACAGTTTTCCAAGAGATATGATGCTACAGATTTTTTAAAGCTATGGATTTTGTTTATGGCCTTTAGGTTACTTGGCAACTTATTAAACAAATATGAACCTGAGTGATATACACCTTTCTTGCACAGTGTGGTATAACAATGATGTCTGTGTATGTCACTGTTTGCCCTTGTATGGTGTTCGTGTACAGATTTATTTTGAATAAATACATTTCCATTTTTTAGCATGCTCTTTTTTAGGAACATTACAACTTCTAGTATATAGATACATGGCAGGGGTAGAATCCCCAGTTCTTTAAAGAATGGTTTGCATGATTTCCGGCTGTTGGCATTTTTCATTACCCTCACAATCTTTTTTTGTTTCCGGAATGTGGTTATGCAATGAGGAGAATTTCCCCAGAATATGATGCCATATCTTAATAGGGAGTGTATGCAAGCGTAATACACTGCTCTAACTGTTTCAGGACTTGTGTTGTTCCATATAATCCTCATTGCATAAGTCATTTTGGATAGTTTAGAATTTAATGAATTGATGTGGGAATTCCATTTAAGATTGTCTTGTAAGTAGATGCCAAGAAATTTTGCTTCAGTGACACTGTTAATTCTTTGGTTTTCTATTGACATGTTTGGTTTTAAAGGGTTTTTATTTTGTTGTGTATGGAAGTGTAAGACGACTGTTTTTTGAGGGTTTATCAGTAATTTATTCCTCATAAACCACTCTGAGACATTATCACTTGTGACTTTAGCATTTAAACTTAGAGCCATTTCATTTTCACCTTCAATTAATATGCTTGTGTCATCTGCAAATAGCACTGGTTCGGAGTGTTGAACGTGTAGGGGGAAGTCGTTTATGAAAATTAGGAAGAGAAAGGGGCCTAATATTGAGCCTTGTGGTACACCGTGGGTTAATGTGGAAGGTTTCGATTGGTAAGCTTGGAGTTCGTTTTTTCCCATGTGTTTTACCTCTGTTATCTGAGAGCGATTTTCTAGGTAGGATTTCAGCCACTCGTGTGGCAGGCCTCTTACACCATACCACTCTAACTTTCTTAGGAGAATTTCATGGTCTATTAGATCAAATGCTTTTGTTAAATCCAGGAAAATCCCCGAAACATTTTTGTGATGATCCACTGAATTTAAAATACGATTTATGAGGCTAAAAGTGGCTGTTTCAGTACTGCACTGAGGCCTGAAGCCATGCTGACATCCTGAAATCATATTTTTTTTGTTAAAGAAATCAGTTAGTTGTAGCAGAACTAGTTTTTCAATGATTTTTGAAAAACCTGAAAGTAGTGACACAGGCCTATAGTTGACCATCTGCTGCCGATCGCCCTTTTTGTAAAGGGGTACAACTTTTGCAGTTTTTAACTGTTGTGGGAAAATACCACTTGATAGTGAAGAATTGCATATATCTAGCAGTGGTGCGAGTATCTGTTCAGCTGATACTTTTATAATATAGTCTGGCACATCGTCGACTCCGGCTGAATATTTATTTTTTAATGACTTTATACTGTTTAACAGTTCTTCCCTACTTATTGGACGGAGGAACATGGATGTATTTGTTACACTATTTCCAGAAATTTCCTGTAATATTTTGTTTGATGTTTTTCCCATTTGTTCCTTCGCTAACTCACGAGCAATATTGGTGTAGTAAGAATTGAAGTGGTTAGCAATTAATTTTGGATCAGTGATCTTGCTGCCCGCCTGTGACAATACAATATTTTTGTGTGTTTCCACCTTTCCAGTAAGTCTCTGTACCGTATTCCACATTGTCTTAGCTTTGTTTGATGATTCCATAATAAGTTTGTCATTTTCCCTTAATTTTGCTTCCCTTATTACACGATTCAGAGTTAACTTGTATTTTTTGAAGTGGTGAGCAAATTCAGGGCTGCTATCTGTTTTTGATAGTGCAAAAAGTTCCCTTTTTCTTCTACATGATACTTTGATCCCTGATGTAATCCAAGTTTTGGGTTTGCTGGGGCCTTTACAAATTATTTTCTTTTTTGGAAATGCAATTTCGAAACAATGTCTGTAAATTTCCATGAAATTATCCAGCTTTTCATCTGTGTTGTAACTGTTGTAGATTTTATTCCACGAGTGGGTACTTAGCATATGTTTGAAGTGCTCAATATTTTGCGTGCTGAATTTTCTCTTGTAGATAACACTTCCATTCCTAGACAAATCAACACTTCCGCATACGGCAAGTAGCTGTGCATTGTGGTCACTGTAGCCGGTATTAAAGTTTTCTGAGGTGTGCATGTCAGTGTTTACAAAGATTGGATCAATAAGTGTAGCACTAGTTTTTGTTACATGTGTAGGGGAGTTTATTTTAGTGCACAGGTTATATTCTTGAATAATATTAAGGAATTTTTCTCTTTGGTGGCTGTGTGTTAAGAGGTCAATATTAAAATCGCCACACAGAACTATAGTTTTGCAAGTATTTTTAAGTTTCCCTAGTGCAAGGTCAAGTTTTTTAAAGAAAATGTTTACATTGCTGTTGGGTGATCTGTAAACACACATTATTAAAGTTTTTCCTGATGTTATTTCAATAGCTGAGGCTTCAAAGTGTTTTTCGCTTCCTAAGTGATGTACACAGTTTATTATCTTATAGTCTATGTTTTCTTTTACATAAATGCAGCTTCCTCCAAGCTTTGATATTGATCTGCAAAAGTAGTTTGCCAGAGTGAAACCTGTTATGTTTGAATACTGTAAATGGTCCTTCTCTAGCCAGTGCTCACAAAAACATAAAACTGATACCTCCTTCCACTCATTCCTAAGAAGTACATTTATTTCATCGAGTTTGTTTGGTAGAGACTGTACATTTTGGTGAACGACTTTTAAAGTGTATGTATAAGTTTGTTCTGTAACACATTCCCCTGTGGCACCCTCAGCTACTCTAAAAAACCTCTACCTGTCCCTTGGAGTGTGTTTCTTCCCAACCATTTGTCTAATGTGTTTTGGCCCATTTTTGTGCTATTTGTTCTTTCCTTGGGTTTCATACTTCCTTGTGAGTCAATTTGGACCCCTTTAACATGTTCTGCTTTGTTTTTTGAGCTTTCATTGCCTGTTATGAGCCAATTATACAATGTACTGGTAAGTTTTCTAGTGTAATGCTTTACAAAATTATATATTTTCTCTGTTAGGTATTGTTTACCTTTTTACACTAGTAAACAGGATGTATGCCAGTGGCCATTTTCCAGTGTCTAAGAAGAACAGTTGTCATCCCTATTCACAAAAATGGTAATAAGTCATGCACAAATAATTATCGTCCAATTTCACTGATAGTTATTCTCTCTGAAATAAAAGAATACTGCATACAACATGATATTTGCAGACATCTACCTGAAAACAATGTTCTGACTATCTTAACATGGTTTTAAGTCTAAATTATCAACAGTGAAAGAGGTTGAAGACTCCAGTTATTTTATACAAACCTCATTTGTGTCAAAGTTATCTGCTAAAGCCATTCTAGCTGACCTAAGCAATGCATTAGATTCAGTGAATCACACAATACTATTAGAGAAACTTTGGTGTTATGGAGTCAGACACTTAGAACTCTCCCTATCTCAATGATAGGAAACAAACCATAGTTTACAATAACTCAAGGCATTTCTCAGTGTTCCATGGTTGGCCCTTTACTGTTTGTAATATTTTTGAATGATTTCCTCAGTAACATGCCATATAGACCTGTACTTCACACTGATGACACAACATTCATTAGCTCTAGGAAAGCCATAACCAAATTGAATCTGAAAAAAAAAGAGAGGACCTTAACCTGTCTAATACATGGTTCAAAGCCAATGAGCTACCCATCACCTATGCAAAAATAGTGAACATCACTTTCAGTTTATCAAGCAGTGAAACAGAGCACTCAACTGTTACGCTACTTGGTATATACTTTGGTTCCAAATTAACTTGGGACAAACACACATGCCACATATGCAGAAAGCTCTCACATGTTACACAGACAAGTGTGACAACACCACTGTTACTTAAGGCCTCATATGTCTTCTTTCACTGGCACCTCCAATATGGTATCCTTTTATGGGTTAATACTACAGGACCGCCCCCCCCCCCCCATGAACCATGGACCTTGCCGTTGGTGGGGAGGCTTGCGTGCCTCAGCGATACAGATGGCCGTACCGTAGGTACAACCACAATGGAGGGGTATCTGTTGAGAGGCCAGACAAACGTGTGGTTCCTGAAGAGGGGCAGCAACCTTTTCAGTAGTTGCAAGGGCAACAGTCTGGATGATTGACTGATCTGGCCATGTAACAAAACTAAAACGGCATTGCTGTGTTGGTACTGCGAACGGCTGAAAGCAAGGGGAAACTACGGCCGTAATTTTTCCCGAGGGCATGCAGCTTTACTGTATGATTAAATGATGATGGCGTCCTCTTGGGTAAAATATTCCGGAGGTAAAATAGTCCCCCATTCGGATCTCCGGGCGGGGACTACTCAAGAGGATGTCGTTATCAGGAGAAAGAAAACTGGCATCCTACGGATCGGATATAGGTTGCAGTAGGTACTGGGAGATGAAGAAGCTTGCACAGGATAGAGTAGCATGGAGAGCTGCATCAAACTAGTCTCAGGACTGAAGACCACAACAACAACTACAGGGGCCAAAAAATTTTCATCTACCGAACTCTACAGGCCTATTTCTGGAGTTACAAACTGTAAAACCTCCTGGAGTGCACTTTTTAAACACTTAAAGTGTTGATACTCCCATCACTTTTTATATACTGTTGTCTACTAACGATTAAAGAAAACTCTTTAGTAATGTTGTACACCAACATGAAACTAGACGAATGAAACAGGCAGATACGCCCACAGCTAGATTAAAGAAAACACAGTCTAGTTGTGAAGAATACTTAGGCATAAAATTACTTGATACTTTACCATTACAGGCACATAATGTCTCACTTAATGACTTTAGAACATAAACTGAGAAATGGTTGAAACAACAGGCTTTCTACAATATTTCAGAATTTCAAAACTGTTCTAAGGATGACCTGAGATATTAAATTATTTCTAACTGTAAACTATTTTGTATTTGCCTTAGTATGTCAATAGTTTATTTGATACTTCTATATATTATTTTCTATGTACTGTATAATTAAGAAATTGTTCTCTAATGTATAGCTTATGTGCCTTGTGTTATTATTAGAATGTCTACTGTAACTAGGTCAAGAAAGTATTTGTACAATATATGTAAACTCCCTATCATGACAATGATTGAATAAAAATGCTCAAAGATGGATCAAATTAAATATTAAATAAATAATTATTCATTTACATTAAAGTTTTTATTTATCTCTTTTAAAACAAACTCTACAGAATATGAAACTGTGTAACACCTTTGAGTCTTGAAATCTAAGGTGAACTAGTAAAATTAACTCAAAAGTGCTTATGATCTGCAAACTGTATTTACTGGACAGCATTACATAGGCTGGTAACAATACTGTAAATTCTGTCACGTCCATTTATACAATCATAAATCTGTCATCATTTATTCTGCCATTGTGAATGTTAACCACAACTATGACATTGCTTACGGTAGTAGTAATGTGATTTTCCTTCGTTATGGAAATACAAGCAAGTCTATTCAAGTCAGTATTATGCTTTGACAGCACAGTGACCTGCACATTCGATATGATTTGTTTAGTGGTTTGCAGTGTTTGAATAACTGTTCTTTCTATTTACCATTTTGGTATATTTGCTCAACTGTTTGTCTGAACAACTTGATTGTAATGCCTTCTGTGAGAACAGCAAAGTACATCTCAGGAGATGCAATGAGCAATTGTTTCAACAAAAGTTAAAAAAGCCAAAAAACATGCAGTGGTAATCAAATGAAAAGATCTGCCAGATGGTAAATCACAGTGACCCTAAGTTGTGATATAAGTACTTTAGTTGTGATACAGAAGTACACTTTTTACAAAGGCTACTAAAATATAAATAAAAGATAAGTATTTAAAGCTGATAAATGCATGCCTTTAGTTCTTTTTAACAATCAAACATTTATCCATGATTTTTTTAAATGGTAAACTCAATAACAATGTTTAGAGATTGGTTCACAGACCACAGATCAAAACGAATGGTTTCATTTGCACCAATGCCATAATTAATGCTATTGAAAACAGAGGACTTGACTCCAAAGATTTGGTAAATTATCAGTGGCATTCATCTTACACAAAAACTATGTTGTAGATATCCACTTTATGAAGAAATTTATTTTCGTTAACGCCAGCATCTGACAAATGATCATTCAACTCATCCAGAAAAGGTTGTTAATTAATAGAGAGTGATGTTTTTAAGGCAAGACATGTTATGTTTTTGGCAGGTTTTCACGATTTAAATTTGAGGGAACTAACCTGAGACATCTAGTGTTGCAGAGGCTAATCAAATTTCCACCAATTTGTTGCATCTCTAGCATACACAAAAGACACACGAAATAGCTAAAAGTCTATGAATTCCTGAAGATGGATGAAATCAGTGTCATGTTTGGTTTGAGTGTCAATGGGAAGCAACATAATGATCATAATTACAATTGTATCAATGGTGTTGCAAGAAACAAATCTGTTTTATTTGTGAGTGTATAACATTTTTCACAATTTACTTTATGAAAGAAAAATCTTAAACTGGTAAAAGGATCCAAGTAGTGTAAGGGGCAGTCAAATGAAAACCAAACACCTGCAGCAGCACGACCATGCAATAGTTCCATTCAAAAGTAATCACTACACATGTTAAGACATTTATCCCTCTGGGAGACGAGACAATTAATTCCTATTTCACAGAATGTGGTTGGCAAATGACGGATCCACAACTGCAACCACTCTTCAGCTCCTTGTCCCACTGAAACTGTTATCCATGCATGATCTTCTTTGGGTCACCAAAGATCTGGCTGTATGGATTATTCCGTTGAACAGCACTCCTGGGAATTTTGACTTAACAGCATTTTTCAGTTTCTGCAAAGAGTCTTCGTAGCACTGCACACTGATTTTGGTTTCATGTTCGATGAACTCAACAAGCAGAGGGACCCTGCAGTCAAAGAAGGTTGTCATGACCTTACCAGAAGGTGTATGGAGAGTTTTGGATTTCTGTGGCGGTGAGTTGTGGGATGTTTTCATTGCTGGCTTTGACATTTCCCCTCGGACTGTCGGAATGCTGTTGGACAGAATCATACAGTTACACAATAACGCCTGCCCCCCACACTGTCAACCAGACAAAGGTTACCCTTCAGTGATTTGGTTGGGAAACACTGACACATCCTCCATACAGCCCAGATCATTCACCATGTAATTTTCATATCTTTGGTGACCTGAAGAAAGACGTGCATGGACAGTGATTTGAGTCAGATGAGGAAGTGCAAGAGTGGATCTGTTGTGGAGCTGTCAGCAGCTGAGCATATTCTACTAAACAAGAACTGATCATTTTGTCTCCCAGTGATATAAATGTCTTGACATGTGTGGTGATTGCATTTGAAGGGAGCCACTCCATGGCCTGATTGTGGCACGCCTTCGGTTTTCATTTGACTGTCCCTCATAGTGCAAATGGTCAAAAACCACAGCAGTGCATGTTGCAGCCTAACAAACTCAGATTAGATGAGATATAATTTTGGTTCCATATATCCACATTGAGGAGATCCTGAAAGGTGTAAAACCTGTCATATGCCAAGAATACAGAATATATATTTACAAAGAAAAGATATGCTGACATTCTTTCCACAGATCCTAAGTGAAATGATTCTCATGATGTAGAGTAAGTAAAAAAGAAATATAATTTATAGGTAAAACCAAACTTGTCACTAACTTGTAAATTTAAATACCCTGCAACACATGAGATAATTCTTAGGCTGTTCCACTCAAAGATCATCATACAGACACAGAAAACAGTTTACAACACTTATTACTTAAACCACATTACTGCACTGAAGATTTGCAGCTCTCAAATTTTACCCAACATTCACCTCATTTTATATTAACTTATTATTATCACTTGTGTACACCATTTTCAAAATCCTCTCATTTTCTTTTGCTTCCTTCATTTATTTACAAACTTCTACAAATTATTTGTCAGAATCAGTAGGTCATCCATAAGTTTAATTATGTGACTGACTTGAGAATTAACTTGAGCTCTGTTTCCTGTCCAATAACATTTCCTAGAGCAATCAAATCTCAGTCCTGACTGGAAGAAGGTGTCACCTGCCCCAAAAGCTTGCATGCGAAAAGCATTTTTTTATACTGTGTGTTCTCCTGGCACCAGTTGGTGAGTATATTTTTATCTATCCAATTACATTATATTATCAAAAATTGATTAGTATTAATGTTAAATTTGCCAATGATGCCCTATATATGCTAGGAAAAAACATCCATATGCAGACTTTTCAAACAGAATCTATCTATGGAAGGGAAATTAATGAACTTACAGAAGCATTTTTACAACTAGCCTATAAAACTTACTATCAGATGTCAGATTACATGGTGGCTTGCCTCTGTCAAGATCCATGTAATTGGGATGTGTGCATTGGCATTTTTCTTCAAATGCAATTTGCAAGCAAATTCTTCGACAACGCTGTAAACAAATAAACTGAATTAGAGTCTTGGGGTATCTGCAGTTGGTAAGCAATATTATGCAGAAACACCCACATCTCATCTAACTTACAGTTAATAAATAAATGCAACATGTAGGCCCTAATTAAAAGAAAGCACATAATTTGAAATTCAGTTGTGCCATGGTGCAACGAAACGTTAAGTATCATGGTGTTAAAATTTTCAACTTCTTTCTCACAGGGGTTAAATAATTAAGAAACAGAATATCCATTCCAAAAAGATAAAAAAAGAAAGAAAGAAAAAAGGAATTATGAGAATAAGGCTCTTGTAAGGTAGTTAATGTAATTTACAGATAGATGAATTTTTGGATGTAGGTGAATATTACAGTCGAAGAGTGTATGTTTTAAGCACTATATTGATGGATGTTGTACAAGTAAAATGTTTTAATAGTAATATTACTATAGGGTGGCAACTTTGTCCCATTAAAAAATTTCCTTGAGCTTTTCAGATTGAAATTCTAAAGTTCCCTTAAACAATTTTTCTTATATACCAAAGCACTTGTTATTGTACTACTTGTCATGGCCACAAATGAAATTTTCTGAGTTGACAAGTCAGTTATTAGGGCTTATTTCATGTTTAACTAGGACTGAAACCAAGTTTCATTTGAAACTGCTGATGGTTAATACAGATAAATTTAAAAAAAATTTATTACATACTTCATTTACATTGAGACAAGCTATACTGTTTATGATATCTGCATTATTTTTATTGCTCAGTTTAGTCTGTAAAATACATAATGTCACAGAATTCATAACTCTGTAATCACAAATACGAACTTATACTACAGAGGTATACATTTTTTATGTCTTTCTAAATGAAATGACAATTTATTTATTTAGTGATTGGCCCTGTGAATCTAGGACTGTACAATGTACAAAAGATATTGGACCATCCCTTAGTTACTATACCAGCATACTTTTCTTGAAATTTTTTACATATATCAGTCTAACAAATGGTAATACACTCCTGGAAATGGAAAAAAGAACACATTGACACCGGTGTGTCAAACCCACCATACTTGCTCCGGACACTGCGAGAGGGCTGTACAAGCAATGATCACACGCACGGCACAGCGGACACACCAGGAACCGCGGTGTTGGCCGTCGAATGGCGCTAGCTGCGCAGCATTTGTGCACCGCCGCCGTCAGTGTCAGCCAGTTTGCCGTGGCATATGGAGCTCCATCGCAGTCTTTAATACTGGTAGCATGCCGCGACCGCGTGGACGTGAACCGTATGTGCAGTTGACGGACTTTGAGCGAGGGTGTATAGTGGGCATGCGGGAGGCCGGGTGGACGTACCGCCGAATTGCTCAACACGTGGGGCGTGAGGTCTCCACGATACATCGATGTTGTCGCCAGTGGTCGGCGGAAGGTGCACGTGCCCGTCGACCTGGGACCGGACTGCAGCGACGCACGGATGCACGCCAAGACCGTAGGATCCTACGCAGTGCCGTAGGGGACCGCACCGCCACTTCCCAGCAAATTAGGGACACTGTTGCTCCTGGGGTATCGGCGAGGACCATTCGCAACCGTCTCCATGAAGCTGGGCTACGGTCCCGCACACCGTTAGGCCGTCTTCCGCTCACGCCGCAACATCGTGCATCCCGCCTCCAGTGGTGTCGCGACAGGCGTGAATGGAGGGACGAATGGAGACGTGTCGTCTTCAGCGATGAGAGTCGCTTCTGCCTTGGTGCCAATGATGGTCGTATGCGTGTTTGGCGCCGTGCAGGTGAGCGCCACAATCAGGACTGCATACGACCGAGGCACACAGGGCCAACACCCGGCATCATGGTGTGGGGAGCGATCTCCTACACTGGCCGTACACCACTGGTGATCATCGAGGGGACACTGAATAGTGCACGGTACATCCAAACCGTCATCGCACCCATCGTTCTACCATTCCTAGACCGGCAAGGGAACTTGCTGTTCCAACAGGACAATGCACGTCCACATGTATCCCGTGCCACCCAACGTGCTCTAGAAGGTGTAAGTCAACTACCCTGCCCAGCAAGATCTCCGGATCTGTCCCCCATTGAGCATGTTTGGGACTGGATGAAGCGTCGTCTCACGCGGTCTGCACGTCCAGCACGAACGCTGGTGCAACTGAAGCGCCAGGTGGAAATGCCATGGCAAGCCGTTCCACAGGACTACATCCAGCATCTCTACGATCGTCTCCATGGGAGAATAGCAGCCTGCATTGCTGCGAAAGGTGGATATACACTGTACTAGTGCCGACATTGTGCATGCTCTGTTGCCTGTGTCTATGTGCCTGTGGTTTTTATTTATTTATTTATTTATTTTATCCATCTTTCAGCACTAATGTGCAATCGATGTCGTCAGAAGAGTTACAGCTATTTGTACATTGTGTTTTACATACCAAAATATTTCATAGTAAAAATATAGCAATGTTGTAAACTATTAGCTTACAACAGCCTCAACACCTAGATCCATACATAACAGTAAGCCATAATTTATCAGCATTAACATGCAATCAATATTATCAGAAGTATTATAGCTATTTGTACATTATGTTTCATACAACAAAAATATTACATGGAGAAAAAAAAGATAGCGTTGTACCCTATTAGCTTATAGCTAGGTGCCTCTACATCCATAACTATACATAACAGTAAGCCTTAGTTTATCAATAAATTAGATCATCTTTACAACTATTCTGAAATTCTTCTACACTGTAGAAAGTATTTTTCTTCATCCACACTTTGGTTTTAGTTTTGAAAATATCCATTGGAACCAATTGAGCCTGTACGGGTAAAGTGTTGAATAATTTTATGCCTATGTATTCATAGCTAGATTGGGTTTTCTTAAGCCTGGTTGTGGGTATATCAATCATATTTGTTTGTCGAGTATTGTGTTGATGAACTGATTTCCTTATAGTGTAGTGGTTTAAGTTTTCTTTTATGTTTAATAGGCAACAATATATGTAAAGAGATGGGACTGTGAGAATTTTTAAGTCTCTAAAATAAGGTCTACATGAGGTCTTGTTGTCAGTGATTCCGTGCAAACGTCTAATTGCTTTCTTCTGCCAAGTGAAAATTTTTTTGGCTCCTGGAGAGTTACCCCATAAAAGAATGCCATATTGTAGGTGGCAATGAAAGAAGGCATAGTATGACTGAATCAATAAATCTTGTGTAACACATGTGTGTAGTTTGGCTAGTAGGTAAATAACTCGTGATAGCTTTCGACATACATAATCTGTATGTGTGTCCCAAGTTAATTTTGAGTCAATGTGTATTCCTAGTAGTTTAACAGATGATAACTCCATGTTACTGTTTGATAAACTGAAGATTATCTTGACAGTCTTTTCATGGTTCATAGATAAGTCATTAGCTTTAAACCAAATATTAGATATTTTGAGACACTCTTCACTTTCCTCCTTCAATATGTTTATATCCTTTCCAGAATTAGCTAATGTTGTGTCATCAGCATAGAGTATAGATTTACAGGGTAAGTTGTTCGGAAAGTCATTTATAAACAATATAAATAGTAGAGGGCCAAGCACTGAGCCCTGAGGAACACCTCGTTTTATACTTAAAGTCTGTGACTGTTGGTCATTATGCTTTACTATTTGTTTTCTATTGCTGAGGTATGATTCAATTAGTGAGAGTTCCAAGTGTTTGATTCCATAGCAACACAGTTTATCTAATAATAATTTGTGGTTAACTGAATCGAAAGCCTTACTCAAGTCAATTAGAATGGCTTCAGCAGATAATTCTGACTCAAATGCACTTAGTACAAAAGAGATAAGGTTTTCAACTGCTTTGACTGTTGATAAGTTTGACCTGAATCCATACTGAGAATCATTTAATATATTATTGTCTGATAGGTGTATGCATATTTGCTGCATTATGCAATGTTCTATTATTTTTGAGAGAATAGGCACAAGTGAAATTGGTCTATAGTTATTGATACAGGACTTGTCACCCTTTTTGTATAATGGTATGACAACTGTTTTTTTGAGACATTCTGGAAAGTGTCCACTCGAGAGCATCCAGTTTATCAGTATGCAAAGAGGGTATGTTATGAGATCTACAACTTTTTTAATTACATAGTTTGACAGACCATACACATCTTCAGATCTAGAGTATCCTAATTTAGAGGTTGCTTTAATTATATCAGTTACTTGTACTTCTCTCCATTTAAAAGCTGACACTATGTTTGTAATGTTTTGTTGAAAATTTCTGCCAGATATGGGGTGAGAAATAGGTGTGTGTGTTGAATTGGAATTCTGGTTGCTGTGGGTTGGAAGGCTGAGATTGGCAGAGTTGACAAAAAAGTGATTGAAATCATCAGCAGTGACGTTAGCAGCATTTGTGTTGTCTTTGTAGTTTATATCCATACCTAGCTCTGCTTTTATTACTTTCCATGCAGCCTTACATTTATTGTGTGATTTTTTAATGAAATCACCATTTGCCTTACACTTGGCTATTTTAATTTCAGATCTATATTTTCTTTTCAGGTTTTTGTAAGTTTCTTTATCTACTGCTCCCTTTTTGACCTTATCGTGACAAGTAATTACCAATAGTCTCAGTTTTTGTAATTGGGGTGAAAACCACTTCTGTAAAGTTGAGTGGCTAGGTTTCCTAACTTTTTTGTTTTTTTTGTTTTTTAACCAGTGGACAGCATGTGTGGAAGATTTCAGAAATGATTTTGAGGAATGTGCTGAAGGCTTCATCAACATTTCTGGAGGAATGTATAACAGTATTCCAATCTATAGACTTAAGTTCTTCTCTATACTTGCTAATATTTGTATCTGTAGATAGTCTGACACACTGAGTTTGTTCCTCGTCTTCTTTTGGTTTTATAGCAATTAGTTTCACCCATATACCTCTATGGTCTGACAGGTAATCGACATTAAATAAGCCTAGCTCAAAATCACATTTGTATACATTTGTTATTAGATTGTCAAGACAGGAGGAGTGCCTTGTAGGACTTTCATTAGCACAAAAGAGATTATAGGATCTTAACATGTTTACTAAATTAACATTTCTGGCTGTCATTTTCCTAATGTCTATGTTTAGATCCCCAAAGATTAAAATTTTGTATTTAGTATATTTTTGTACACTGATCACAAGTTTTTCTAAACGTTCTATAAATTGTTCTACATTACTTTCAGGAGTGTGATATAAAGACACAGTTATGAGCTGTATACTAGGTATAATAAAAGCAGCTGCTTCAAAAACACCTTTAATGCATAGGTCACTAACTTCAAGAACAGAAAACTTTAGGTCTAGATCATTGCTAATATATATGGATGAACCCCCATAGGATTCACTGGGTCTGCAGAAGTATGTAGCTAATCTGAAGCCTGATGGTACATACAGTTTTATATCCTCTTCCTTTAACCAATGTTCATTTATACATAAAATCATTCTTTTGTTACTTTTGAATAGTATACCAAGCTCATCAGCTTTATTTTTCAGAGACCTGACATTTAAGTGCAGAAATAAGATACAGTTACTGTCACAGGAGGGGAGGAGTACAGTATTATGGGGCAATGGAGAACATTTAATTGTTTTTTCAGCCCTGGAATCTATGTTAGGTGGCGGTTGGACTTCCTTGGGATAAACCATAAAAAATCTTCATTTCTCTTTGGTAATTTTTTGGGTCTGTTTGAAACACGGTTGGAAGTTTGTTTCACTTTACTGTCCACAAGTTTTATAGGAACATGTTTTTCCCAAATCATTTGGTATCACTTCATCATGAGACAAAGATGATACTTTACTTACTGTGACTGGTCTATTCTTTTCCGCTACTCTTGAAGGTGATGGAGGAGGAGCTGGTAATGTTTCTGCTGTTGGTGAAGTAGGTTTAGTTGCTGCTGGTGGAGGAGTTGTTTCTGTTATTACTGGTAAAGGAGTTGGTTCTGCTACTGCTGGTGTGGGAGATGGTGCTGCTGCTATAGGAACTGGTTCTACTGCTGGAGGAGTTGCTTCTGCTGTTGCTGATGGTGTTTCTTCTGCTATTGCTGGTGAAGTAGTTTGTGCTGCTACTGCTGGTGAGGGAGATGGTGTTACTGCTGTAGGAGCTGGTTCTAATGCTGGAGGAGTTACTTCTGCTGTTACTGAGTGTGGTTCTTCTGACGCTGCTGTTGATTCTACTTCTGTTAGTATTGCTTCTTTAGGCACTTCTGCTGCATTTTCTGCTACTGTATCTGATTCTGCATTAGTCACTCCTAGAGATACTTTCTGTGATGATGATACAGGTACCACTGATGATGTTGTTGGTAAGTATTGCAGTCTCTGAATAATTTCCATTAGCTTTAATGTAACAAGTTGCTTTCCAAGGCCATTTAGGTGCAGCCCGTGAGTAGTGTGGAATCTGCGTCCAATGGTATTAATATTAACAACAGAAACATTTCTATATTGTTTGCATATACTGGAAAAAAGTTCATTGGCGGCACTAATTTCCTTGTTGACACACGACCAGGACATCAAGTCGTACCTTTGTGGTATATTTACGAGGATAACGTTTGTATGACTTAGTTCAGATAAACACTTGTCTAATTCGCAACAGGCTTTAGATGTATCATTTTGATAAATGTCATTAGATCCACCAAAGAGGACAACAAAATCTTTCGAAGACAGCTTTTTTATTTCTTCAGAAAAAACTAGTTTTCTTATTTCTGAGAGGGGCGCCCCAGGCTTTACAAAGCTCATCGATTTCACATTTGAAGCTTTATTTATGCGTGAGACAATACCGCGGCTGTGGCTATCGCCTAAAATGTAAAGTTTTGGAACATGGTCGGGAGTTTTAGACTGATGTTTTCTTTCGCACTCGCAACAGGTTATACCACCGTTTGTGTTTTTCCCGCACTTTCTACAAACATAAACAACAGTCTGTCAGTGTGATCATGTGATGTATCTGACCCCAGGAATGTGTCAATAAAGTTTCCCCTTCCTGGGACAATGAATTCACGGTGTTCTTATTTCAATTTC